>NW_026893758.1:0-300000 GCF_032452875.1 Bos javanicus
ACTATCCAATAATAGTGTCCACCATCCTGACATGTGAAACGTAAGAAAGCAATTTTTTTGTTTTGTTTGGTTCTGATCTTGGGGGGTGTGTCTGTGTGTGTGTGTGTGTGTGTGTGTGTGTGCGTGTGCGTGTGCGAGCGGGGGGGGGCCGCCACTATCACTGATAGGTATGTTCACCAATCTGTCGAATGCCAATATAAAAGTCAGTTCTTGGTTGCTGAAGGGAAATGTATGACTTGGTATTAAAAGAAGGTATGTGGAATGAAATCGCATTTTCTGAAGGCAAACGACGTCGTTCTTTCTTCCAGGTGGCAGTTTCAGGATGGGAGAAGCAAAGGAATGGGTACAGAATGGGATAAGGAGGTTGGAGGGAAAGTGGACCCCCAGAAAAGAGTGTTGTGCTCTGTCACAAGGTTTCTTGAGAGGTTGAACTGCCTTTGCTAATGGATTTTAAGTTTCTTTACCTCTTCCGTGATCTCTTCTAGGTTGACCTAGAACAGAAATCTTTGTGAGCTTTGGCTAAGTGGAGAAGTATTATTGTTTCACGGTGACTTGTGTGATCCTACCTGACTGTTCTCAACCCTTTTGATATCTATGCACTGCTGCTGCTGCTGCTGCTAAGTCGTTTCAGTCGTGTCCGAGTCTGTGTGACCCCATGGACGGCAGCCCACCAGGCCCCGCAGTCCCTGGGGTTCTCTAGGCAAGAACACTGGAGTGGGTTGCCATGTCCTCCTCCAATGCATGAAAGTGCAATGTGAAAGTGAAGTCGCTCAGTCGTGTCCGACTCTGAGCGACCCCATGGACTGCAGCCTGCCAGGCTCTTCCGTCCATGGGATTTTCCAGGCAAGAGTACTGGAGTGGGGTGCCGTTGCCTTCTCCCATATCTATTCACAAGCCTGCCTAAATCATTGACTTCTAGCCACCTTTGGATGCCAATGACCACCCACCCTTACCAGGCCGCAGAGGAGAGAAAACACTTACCACAGGAGGTCCGGGTAAGGAACAAGGAACTAACAAGCTCCCACCAACGGATTCTGCAGAGGTCAACAAGAGGTCAGCAAGAGATGGGAGACTGCAGTCCAGAGGTCCTAGCAACTTCCAGCGAGCAGCAAAGACCCAGCATAGTCCAAACGAATTCAATGTTACCAAAAACAAATAAATAAACGGACAGAAGTTCTTTGAACACATGACTGAGATTAGGGTGAGGCAGAACATGTATGTGCCAGGATACTCTTAAAGTACGAGAAAGCAGAGAAAGGAAAGACAACTCTCAAGCTGTCCAAAGTGATCAATGAATGAGTACACAGTTTGACCTGTGTACACTAGCAGATAAAATCTGAAAAGGAATTTTAAAAAATTCCTTTCAATACTGTCAACATGAATCAAATGCTTTGCCACGGATGTCACGAGGATGCAAGACTGGCACACTGGAAATTCTACACCGTGGCTGAAAAAGATCCTGAATACATGGACAGATATTCCATAGCGATGGAGAGACTTAAGATGGCAATACCATGGAATGCATCTTCAATCTGAAATGAAGATTCGATATGACTTGATCGCTCAGAGCTTTTGTGTCATCAAGTGTTATGGAAGGATAAAAGAGATCGAGAAAGCTGCTGACATAGACTGGGGCGGTGGGGGGCAGTAAGTGACCCTCTTCGGGTCTTTAGCCCGATGTGATGCAGCCACTAGCAGTCTGCTAAGGAAACAAAGGCAGTGTCTCAGAGCATGACACCAGACCCCTCACCCACGACATGCATTGAGATAACATGGGCAGCAGGTGAGTCATCCCGGGCTAAAAAATGATTGACATGAATCTTGAAGAAAGGCAGATTTCCAGGCAAATATGTCATTTCCTTAACATAGATGAGGAGAACAAGGTAGGAGGAAAACTTACTGTTTGGTTCAGGTCACTTCTGAGCCTTTTGGGGAACCGACCTGAAGCCAGAGTCTAGCCAAATACACAGGCTTTGAACATCGCTGAAGACCAACATTTCCTAAGGAAAACGCATTGCTTAGCTCGAGGTTTGTCTGGGAAATTCTTACACATCAGGAGATGGCTCCGAGGTGGATTTCTACAAAGAACATCCATGCAAAGGACAAGCCTGCACAGCTCTGTGCACATCTGCCCCTCCCCCCTCACAGCCAGCAGCATTTCCAAGTGACCTCCTAAGGCCTTCGCCAAACTACAGGGCACCTCTGGGTTTCCTCCTCATTTTTCGGAATCTTTTCTAAAAAAAGAAAAACAAAAAACAAATTAAAAAAAAAAAAAAAAAAAACCCGCACATTTCTTCGTAGAATGCCACAGTGGAAGGAAAACAGGCCTTCAATATTAAGACCTAAATTTGCAAAAAACTTGGAGCTTGGTGTTTTGGTTTGTTTTGTTTTGTTTGAATCAAACCACCACATCATTGAAAATTTTTACACGTTCTAATTATTCGGTTCCAAAACACCAAACTTGTACTGCACACGGTCCCCATGGAAAGGCCCTCAGCAGGACAGCCACAGATGCTGCCATGAAAGGGCAGCAGGGTGCCCTCCTCCCTTGTTTTCTGCCTGGGCGGCCTGTTTTGAAACCCATGCACCCTACTAAGTTTCTAGGGTGCACTGTGGACCCTTCCCTTCCCATCCCAGCAGGTGGTCAAGGGCCCGCTGGCCTCCAAAGTGCCAGAAGCAGGGCTGGGCCAGCCGGCCAGAGTTCAGGGTTCTGGCCCTTGGACTTGCAGCGGACACTAGGCTGCTTGGGAAAACCGCGCGGCTCTGACCTTTCAGCAAAGGGGTGGAGCGGTCAAGGCCTTGAGCCCAAAGGCGAGGCCTTTCTGCGACCGCCAGGTTGTGCCAACAGAGGGCGGACTACGGGTTCCCTGCTCCACGCAGTCCCAGTTCCCTGACCTGTGGTCCGCACCCCTCCGCCGCGCCCACTGGATGCCGACCCTTGGGGACCCAGGAGCGCACGCAATGGGCGTTCCCAGCCGCCATGGCGACCCCCGAGAGGACAACGGGGAACCCTCCCCTACCCCCGCCAGGAGCCGACCCCCGCCCCGCGCCGCCCCGCCCCTGCCATGCTCCCGGTGCCTTCCCAGCCGCAGTGGGGATCCCGGAGCACAACTGGGACCGACCCCCACCCACAGCGATCGGAGTCTCCACCCGCGCCGCCCGGGTTGACCCCGCCCCGGGTGCGCTCCCCGCGGGTCCAGCCCCAGTGGCGGCCTCCGAGAGCACAACCGGGATGCCCGCCCCCGCTCCGCCATGACCGGACCCCCGCCCCCCGCCCCCCCCCGCCGCCCGGGTTCACCCCGCCCCTGGTGCGATCCCAGCGCGTTTCCAGCAGCAGTGGCCACCCCCGGGAGCACAACTGGGACCGCCCCCATCCCCGCCACGACCCGATTCCCGACCCGCGCCGCCCGGCTTCGCCCCGCCCCGGGCGCGCTCCCGGTGCGCTGCCCACTCACCACGGGCTCCCGGTGAGCCCCGCCCCCACGCCCGGTTCCAGGAGAGCCTCTGGGACCCGCTCCCGCCGCCCGGTGAAACGGGAGGACAATCCATCCAGCCCACAGAGGCAATCCAAGCTGTCTAGAATTCAGGGATCCAACGAGGACTACGGAAAGGAAAGATGACCTGACCTAGGAGGGCCATGATATTCTATAGAACCGGACAAAGTTGGTTTCCAAGAAACTTGATTCCTTGGAACCCGGAAAGCTGGTTCTTTTCATATGCAATTCCAAACACTTAGCTCCTTCCCAAAGCCTGCCTGGCCGCCAGCCCCACCCCCCACCCCAGAAAAAACGGCTCAAAGACATCTTTTCCATCTCAGGCGGAAAACTGGAAGATGTCTTGTCTTGTCTGTCTGGATTGATGTCTGTGTCAGTGTGAGCCTTGTGATTTTTGATAATAGTGCTCAAGTTCTGAGTTCTTATTTCAATGGTCTCAAGACAAGGCAGCCCTTGCCAACCCAACTGCTTCCAATACAAGAAAACATTGACCTCAGTGAATGTCAGAGTCCCGTGAACTGGGAACTAGTCAATATTAAATATCTAGTAGTTTTGGTTTTGCTCCTCTACTGTAGACATATCTAAGAGTCATCAACATGAAGCACAAAATGTTCATAGTGCCTGCGGTTTGTTCTAAGGTAAAAATTGCTATACCCGTTTATCTGTCACAAGCTTGTCAACAAGAAAGTACCTCGAAAGAACAGGAAGAAAACGAAAAATTAAATGTCATATGAGCTTTTAGATAAACTATGAACACTAATTACACTCTACACTATCTGCCTATGAGGGTCTTGATTGAAGGCAGAGGAGAAGGGGACGACAGAGGCTAAGATGGTTGGATGGCATCACTGATTCGATGGACATGAGTTTGAGCAAGCCCTGGAGTTGGTGATGGACACGGAAGCCCAGCGTCCTGCAGGCCACGGGGTCCCAAAGAGTCAGACACGACTGAGCAACTGAACGGAACTGAACTTACAATCGTTTCTCCAGGTGTTTTGGTTACCCGAGTTTCTATCCTGTGCTAAACTAAGTGACGACAGTGTACTGAAGAGCTGGGTCATTTCCAAATAAATTCAAGTTCTGAAACATTCACGCCTTGAAAGGACCTCCTTTTACACAGAAACAAAAGAGATTTTTGACTATCCAATAATAGTGTCTGGCACCATCCTGACATGTGAAACGTAAGAAAGCAATTTTTTTTGTTTTGTTTGGTTCTGATCTTGGGGGGTGTGTCTGTGTGCGTGTGTGTGTGTGTGTGTGTGTGTGCGTGTGCGTGCGGGGAGCTGGGGGGGGGGGCGCTACTATCACTGATAGGTATGTTCACCAATCTGTCGAATGCCAATATAAAAGTCAGTTCTTGGTTGCTGAAGGGAATGTATGACTTGGTATTAAAAGAAGGTATGTGGAATGAAATCGCATTTTCTGAAGGCAAACGACGTCGTTCTTTCTTCCAGGTGGCAGTTTCAGGATGGGGAGAAGCAAAGGAATGGGTACAGAATGGGATAAGGAGGTTGGAGGGAAAGTGGACCCCCAGAAAGAGTGTTGTGCCTAGCACAAGGTTTCTTGAGAGGTTGAACTGCCTTTGCTAATGGATTTTAAGTTTCTTTACCTCTTCCGTGATCTCTTCTAGGTTGACCTAGAACAGAAATCTTTTGTGAGCTTGGCTAAGTGGAGAAGTATTATTGTTTCACGGTGACTTGTGTGATCCTACCTGACTGTTCTCAACCCTTTGATATCTATGCACTGCTGCTGCTGCTGCTGCTAAGTCGTTTCAGTCGTGTCCGAGTCTGTGTGACCCCATGGACGGCAGCCCACCAGGCCCCGCAGTCCCTGGGGTTCTCTAGGCAAGAACACTGGAGTGGTGTTGCCATGTCCTCCTCCAATGCATGAAAGTGCAATGTGAAAGTGAAGTCGCTCAGTCGTGTCCGACTCTGAGCGACCCCATGACTGCAGCCTGCCAGGCTTTCCGTCCATGGGATTTTCCAGGCAAGAGTACTGGAGTGAGGTGCCGTTGCCTTCTCCCATATCTATTCACAAGCCTGCCTAAATCATTGACTTCTAGCCACCTTTGGGATGCCAATGACCACCCACCCTTACCAGGCCGCAGAGGAGAGAAAACACTTACCACAGGAGGTCCGGGTAAGGAACAAGGAACTAACAAGCTCCCACCAACCGGGATTCTGCAGAGGTCAACAAGAGGTCAGCAAGAGATGGGAGACTGCAGTCCAGAGGTCCTAGCAACTTCCAGCGAGCAGCAAAGACCCAGCATAGTCCAAACGAATTCAATGTTACCAAAAACAAATAAATAAACGGACAGAAGTTCTTTGAACACATGACTGAGATTAGGGGTGAGGCAGAACATGTATGTGCCAGGATACCCTTAAAGTACGAGAAAGCAGAGAAAGGAAAGACAACTCTCAAGCTGTCCAAAGTGATCAAAATGAATGAGCACAGTTTGACCGTGTACACTAGCAGATAAAAATCTGAAAAGGAATTTTAAAAATTCCCTTTCAATACTGTCAACATGAATCAAATGCTTTGCCACGGATGTCACGAGGATGCAAGACTGGCACACTGGAAATTCTACACCGTGGCTGAAAAAGATCCTGAATACATGGACAGATATTCCATAGCGATGGAGAGACTTAAGATGGCAATACCATGGAATGCATCTTCAATCTGAAATGAAGATTCGATATGACTTGATCGCTCAGAGCTTTTGTGTCATCAAGTGTTATGGAAGGATAAAAGAGATCGAGAAAGCTGCTGACATAGACTTGGGGCGGGGGTGGGGGGCAGTAAGAGTACCCCTTTCGGTCTTTAGCCCGATGTGATGCAGCCACTAGCAGTCTGCTAAGGAAACAAAGGCAGGGTCTCAGAGCATGACACCAGACCCCTCACCCACGACATGCATTGAGATAACATGGGCAGCAGGTGAGTCATCCCGGGCTAAAAAATGATTGACATGAATCTTGAAGAAAGGCAGATTTCCAGGCAAATATGTCATTTCCTTAATATAGACGAGGAGAACAAGGTAGGAGGAAACTTACTGTTTGGTTCAGGTCACTTCTGAGCCTTTGGGGGAACCGACCTGAAGCCAGAGTCTAGCCGAAATACACAGGCTTTGAACATCGCTGAAGACCAACATTTCCTAAGGAAAAACGCATTGCTTAGCTCGAGGTCTGTCTGGGAAATTCTTACACATCAGGAGATGGCTCCGAGGTGGATTTCTACAAAGAACATCCATGCAAAGGACAAGCCTGCACAGCTCTGTGCACATCTGCCCCCTCCCCTCACAGCCAGCAGCATTTCCAAGTGACCTCCTAAGGCCTTCGCCAAACTACAGGGGCACCTCTGGGTTTCCTGTTTCCCTCATTTTGGAATCTTTTCTATAAAAAAAAGAAAAACAAAAAACAAATTAAAAAAAAAAAAAAACCCTGCACATTTCTTCGTAGAATGCCACAGTGGAAGGAAAACAGGCCTTCAATATTAAGACCTAAATTTGCAAAAAACTTGGAGCTTGGTTTTTTGGTTTGTTTTGTTTTGTTTGAATCAAACCACCACATCATTGAAAATTTTTACACGTTCTAATTATTCGGTTCCAAAACACCAAACTTGTACTGCACACGGTCCCCATGGAAAGGCCCCTCAGCAGGACAGCCACAGATGCTGCCATGAAAGGGCAGCAGGGTGCCCTCCTCCCTTGTTTTCTGCCTGGGCGGCCACCGGGTTTTGAAACCCATGCACCCTACTAAGTTTCTAGGGTGCAATTCGTGGACCCTTCCTTTCCCATCCCAGCAGGTGGTCAAGGGCCCGCTGGCCTCCAAAGTGCCAGAAGCAGGGCTGGGCCAGCCGGCCAGAGTTCAGGGTTCTGGCCCTTGGACTTGCAGCGGACACTAGGCTGCTTGGGAAAACGGCTCTGACCTTTCAGCAAAGGGTGGAGCGGTCAAGGCCTTGAGCCCAAAGGCGAGGCCTTTCTGCGACCGCCAGGTTGTGCCAACAGAGGGCGGACTACGTGGTTCCCTGCTCCACGCAGTCCCAGTTCCCTGACCTGTGGTCCGCACCTCTCCGCCGCGCCCACTGGATGCCGACCCTTGGGGACCCAGGAGCGCACGCAATGGGCGTTCCCAGCCGCCATGGCGACCCCCGAGAGCACAACGGGGAACCCCTCCCCTACCCCCGCCAGGAGCCGACCCCCGCCCCGCGCCGCCCCGCCCCTGCCATGCTCCCGGTGCCTTCCCAGCCGCAGTGGGGATCCCCGGAGCACAACTGGGACCGACCCCCACCCACAGCGATCGGAGTCTCCACCCGCGCCGCCCGGGTTGACCCCGCCCCGGTGCGCTCCCGGCGCGGGTCCAGCCCCAGTGGCGGCCTCCGAGAGCACAACCGGGATGCCCGCCCCGCTCCGCCATGACCGGACCCGCCCCCCCCCCCCCCCCCCCGCCGCCCGGGGTTCACCCCGCCCCTGGTGCGATCCCAGCGCGTTTCCAGCAGCAGTGGCCACCCCCGGGAGCACAACTGGGACCGCCCCCATCCCCGCCACGACCCGATTCCCGACCCGCGCCGCCCGGCTTCGCCCCGCCCCGGGCGCGCTCCCGTGCGCTGCCCACCTTCACCACGGGCTCCCGGTGAGCCCCGCCCCCACGCCCGGTTCCAGGAGAGCCTCTGGGACCTCGCTCCCGCCGCCCGGTGAAACGGGAGGACAATCCATCCAGCCCACAGAGGCAATCCAAGCTGTCTAGAATTCAGGGATCCAACGAGGACTACGGAAAGGAAAGATGACCTGACCTAGGAGGGCCATGATATTCTATAGAACTGACAAAGTTGGTTTCCAAGGAAACTTGATTCCTTGGAACCCGGAAAGCTGGTTCTTTTCATATGCAATTCCAAACACTTAGCTCCTTCCCAAAGCCTGCCTGGCCGCCAGCCCCACCCCCCACTCCCCAGAAAAACGGCTCAAAGACATCTTTTCCATCTCAGGCGGAAAACTGGAAGATGTCTTGTCTTGTCTGTCTGGATTGATGTCTGTGTCAGTGTGAGCCTTGTGATTTTTGATAATAGTGCTCAAGTTCTGAGTTCTTATTTCAATGGTCTCAAGACAAGGCAGCCCCTTGCCAACCCAACTGCTTCCAATACAAGAAAACATTGACCTCAGTGAATGTCAGAGTCCCGTGAACTGGGAACTAGTCAATATTAAATATCTAGTAGTTTTGGTTTTGCTCCTCTACTGTAGACATGTCTAAGAGTCATCAACATGAAGCACAAAATGTTCATAGTGCCTCGGTTTGTTCTAAGGTAAAAATTGCTATACCGTTTTATCTGTCACAAGCTTGTCAACAAGAAAGTACCTCGAAAGAACAGGAAGAAAACGAAAAATTAAATGTCATATGAGCTTTTAGATAAACTATGAACACTAATTACACTCTACACTATCTGCCTATGAGGGTCTTGATTGAAGGCAGAGGAGAAGGGGACGACAGAGGCTAAGATGGTTGGATGGCATCACTGATTCGATGGACATGAGTTTGAGCAAGCCCCTGGAGTTGGTGATGGACACGGAAGCCCAGCGTCCTGCAGGCCACGGGGTCCCAAAGAGTCAGACACGACTGAGCAACTGAACGGAACTGAACTTACAATCGTTTCTCCAGGTGTTTTGTTACCCGAGTTTCTATCCTGTGCTAAACTAAGTGACGACAGTGTACTGAAGAGCTGGTCATTTCCAAATAAATTCAAGTTCTGAAACATTCACGCCTTGAAAGGACCTCCTTTACACAGAAACAAAAGAGATTTTGACTATCCAATAATAGTGTCTGGCACCATCCTGACATGTGAAACGTAAGAAAGCAATTTTTTTTGTTTTGTTTGGTTCTGATCTTGGGGGTGTGTCTGTGTGTGTGTGTGTGTGTGTGTGTGTGTGTGCGTGTGCGTGTGCGGGGGAGCTGGGGGGGGGCGCTACTATCACTGATAGGTATGTTCACCAATCTGTCGAATGCCAATATAAAAGTCAGTTCTTGGTTGCTGAAGGGAAATGTATGACTTGGTATTAAAAGAAGGTATGTGGAATGAAATCGCATTTTCTGAAGGCAAACGACGTCGTTCTTTCTTCCAGGTGGCAGTTTCAGGATGGGAGAAGCAAAGGAATGGGTACAGAATGGGATAAGGAGGTTGAGGGAAAGTGGACCCCCAGAAAAGAGTGTTGTGCCTAGCACAAGGTTTCTTGAGAGGTTGAACTGCCTTTGCTAATGGATTTTAAGTTTCTTTACCTCTTCCGTGATCTCTTCTAGGTTGACCTAGAACAGAAATCTTTTGTGAGCTTTGGCTAAGTGGAGAAGTATTATTGTTTCACGGTGACTTGTGTGATCCTACCTGACTGTTCTCAACCCCTTTGATATCTATGCACTGCTGCTGCTGCTGCTGCTAAGTCGTTTCAGTCGTGCCCGAGTCTGTGTGACCCCATGGACGGCAGCCCACCAGGCCCCGCAGTCCCTGGGTTCTCTAGGCAAGAACACTGGAGTGGGTTGCCATGTCCTCCTCCAATGCATGAAAGTGCAATGTGAAAGTGAAGTCGCTCAGTCGTGTCCGACTCTGAGCGACCCCATGGACTGCAGCCTGCCAGGCTCTTCCGTCCATGGATTTTCCAGGCAAGAGTACTGGAGTGGGGTGCCGTTGCCTTCTCCCATATCTATTCACAAGCCTGCCTAAATCATTGACTTCTAGCCACCTTTGGGATGCCAATGACCACCCACCCTTACCAGGCCGCAGAGGAGAGAAAACACTTACCACAGGAGGTCCGGGTAAGGAACAAGGAACTAACAAGCTCCCACCAACCGGGATTCTGCAGAGGTCAACAAGAGGTCAGCAAGAGATGGGAGACTGCAGTCCAGAGGTCCTAGCAACTTCCAGCGAGCAGCAAAGACCCAGCATAGTCCAAACGAATTCAATGTTACCAAAAACAAATAAATAAACGGACAGAAGTTCTTTGAACACATGACTGAGATTAGGGTGAGGCAGAACATGTATGTGCCAGGATACTCTTAAAGTACGAGAAAGCAGAGAAAGGAAAGACAACTCTCAAGCTGTCCAAAGTGATCAAATGAATGAGTACACAGTTTGACCTGTGTACACTAGCAGATAAAAATCTGAAAAGGAATTTTTAAAAATTCCCTTTCAATACTGTCAACATGAATCAAATGCTTTGCCACGGATGTCACGAGGATGCAAGACTGGCACACTGGAAATTCTACACCGTGGCTGAAAAAGATCCTGAATACATGGACAGATATTCCATAGCGATGGAGAGACTTAAGATGGCAATACCATGGAATGCATCTTCAATCTGAAATGAAGATTCGATATGACTTGATCGCCAGAGCTTTTGTGTCATCAAGTGTTATGGAAGGATAAAAGAGATCGAGAAAGCTGCTGACATAGACTTGGGGCGGGGGGCAGTAAGAGTACCCCCTTCGGGTCTTTAGCCCGATGTGATGCAGCCACTAGCAGTCTGCTAAGGAAACAAAGGCAGTGTCTCAGAGCATGACACCAGACCCCCTCACCCACGACATGCATTGAGATAACATGGGCAGCAGGTGAGTCATCCCGGGCTAAAAAATGATTGACATGAATCTTGAAGAAAGGCAGATTTCCAGGCAAATATGTCATTTCCTTAACATAGACGAGGAGAACAAGGTAGGAGGAAAACTTACTGTTTGGTTCAGGTCACTTCTGAGCCTTTTGGGGGAACCGACCTGAAGCCAGAGTCTAGCCGAAATACACAGGCTTTGAACATCGCTGAAGACCAACATTTCCTAAGGAAAAACGCATTGCTTAGCTCGAGGTCTGTCTGGGAAATTCTTACACATCAGGAGATGGCTCCGAGGTGGATTTCTACAAAGAACATCCATGCAAAGGACAAGCCTGCACAGCTCTGTGCACATCTGCCCCTCCCCCTCACAGCCAGCAGCATTTCCAAGTGACCTCCTAAGGCCTTCGCCAAACTACAGGGGCACCTCTGGGTTTCCTGTTTCCTCATTTTTCGGAATCTTTTCAAAAAAAGAAAAACAAAAAACAAATTAAAAAAAAAAAAAAAAAAAACCTGCACATTTCTTCGTAGAATGCCACAGTGGAAGGAAAACAGGCCTTCAATATTAAGACCTAAATTTGCAAAAACTTGAGCTTGGTGTTTTGGTTTGTTTTGTTTTGTTTGAATCAAACCACCACATCATTGAAAATTTTTACACGTTCTAATTATTCGGTTCCAAAACACCAAACTTGTACTGCACACGGTCCCCATGGAAAGGCCCTCAGCAGGACAGCCACAGATGCTGCCATGAAAGGGCAGCAGGGTGCCCTCCTCCCTTGTTTTCTGCCTGGGCGGCCACCGGGTTTTGAAACCCATGCACCCTACTAAGTTTCTAGGGTGCAATTCGTGGACCCTTCCCTTTCCCATCCCAGCAGGTGGTCAAGGGCCCGCTGGCCTCCAAAGTGCCAGAAGCAGGGCTGGGCCAGCCGGCCAGAGTTCAGGGTTCTGGCCCTGGACTTGCAGCGGACACTAGGCTGCTTGGGAAACCGCCGGCTCTGACCTTCAGCAAAGGGGTGGAGCGGTCAAGGCCTTGAGCCCAAAGGCGAGGCCTTTCTGCGACCGCCAGGTTGTGCCAACAGAGGGCGGACTACGTGGTTCCCTGCTCCACGCAGTCCCAGTTCCCTGACCTGCACTGGATGCCGACCCTTGGGGACCCAGGAGCGCACGCAATGGGCGTTCCCAGCCGCCATGGCGACCCCCGAGAGGACAACGGGGAACCCCTCCCCTACCCCCGCCAGGAGCCGACCCCCGCCCCGCGCCGCCCCGCCCCTGCCATGCTCCCGGTGCCTTCCCAGCCGCAGTGGGGATCCCCGGAGCACAACTGGGACCGACCCCCACCCACAGCGATCGGAGTCTCCACCCGCGCCGCCGGCTGACCCCGCCCCGGGTGCGCTCGCCGCGGGTCCAGCCCCAGTGGCGGCCTCCGAGAGCACAACCGGGATGCCCGCCCCCGCTCCGCCATGACCGGGCCCCCCCCCCCCCCCCCCCCCCCGCCGCCCGGGTTCACCCCGCCCCTGGTGCGATCCCAGCGTTTCCAGCAGCAGTGGCCACCCCGGAGCACAACTGGGACCGCCCCCCATCCCCGCCACGACCCGATTCCCGACCCGCGCCGCCCGGCTTCGCCCCGCCCCGGGCGCGCTCCCGGTGCGCTGCCCACCTTCACCACGGGCTCCCGGTGAGCCCCGCCCCCACGCCCGGTTCCAGGAGAGCCTCTGGGACCTCGCTCCCGCCGCCCGGTGAAACGGGAGGACAATCCATCCAGCCCACAGAGGCAATCCAAGCTGTCTAGAATTCAGGGATCCAACGAGGACTACGGAAAGGAAAGATGACCTGACCTAGGAGGGCCATGATATTCTATAGAACTGACAAAGTTGGTTTCCAAGGAAACTTGATTCCTTGGAACCCGGAAAGCTGGTTCTTTTCATATGCAATTCCAAACACTTAGCTCCTTCCCAAAGCCTGCCTGGCCGCCAGCCCCACCCCCACTCCCCAGAAAAAACGGCTCAAAGACATCTTTTCCATCTCAGGCGGAAAACTGGAAGATGTCTTGTCTTGTCTGTCTGGATTGATGTCTGTGTCAGTGTGAGCCTTGTGATTTTTGATAATAGTGCTCAAGTTCTGAGTTCTTATTTGCACTGGTCTCAAGACAAGGCAGCCCTTGCCAACCCAACTGCTTCCAATACAAGAAAACATTGACCTCAGTGAATGTCAGAGTCCCGTGAACTGGGAACTAGTCAATATTAAATATCTAGTAGTTTTGGTTTTGCTCCTCTACTGTAGACATGTCTAAGAGTCATCAACATGAAGCACAAAATGTTCATAGTGCCTCGGTTTGTTCTAAGGTAAAATTGCTATACCGTTTTATCTGTCACAAGCTTGTCAACAAGAAAGTACCTCGAAAGAACAGGAAGAAAACGAAAAATTAAATGTCATATGAGCTTTTAGATAAACTATGAACACTAATTACATTCTACACTATCTGCCTATGAGGGTCTTGATTGAAGGCAGAGGAGAAGGGGACGACAGAGGCTAAGATGGTTGGATGGCATCACTGATTCGATGGACATGAGTTTGAGCAAGCCCCTGGAGTTGGTGATGGACACGGAAGCCCAGCGTCCTGCAGGCCACGGGGTCCCAAAGAGTCAGACACGACTGAGCAACTGAACGGAACTGAACTTACAATCGTTTCTCCAGGTGTTTTGGTTACCCGAGTTTCTATCCTGTGCTAAACTAAGTGACGACAGTGTACTGAAGAGCTGGGTCATTTCCAAATAAATTCAAGTTCTGAAACATTCACGCCTTGAAAGGACCTCCCTTTTACACAGAAACAAAAGAGATTTTTGACTATCCAATAATAGTGTCTGGCACCATCCTGACATGTGAAACGTAAGAAAGCAATTTTTTTTGTTTTGTTTGGTTCTGATCTTGGGGGGTGTCTGTGTGTGTGTGTGTGTGTGTGTGTGTGTGTGCGTGTGCGTGTGCGGGGGCGGGGGGGGGGGGCGCTACTATCACTGATAGGTATGTTCACCAATCTGTCGAATGCCAATATAAAAGTCAGTTCTTGGTTGCTGAAGGGAAATGTATGACTTGGTATTAAAAGAAGGTATGTGGAATGAAATCGCATTTTCTGAAGGCAAACGACGTCGTTCTTTCTTCCAGGTGGCAGTTTCAGGATGGGAGAAGCAAAGGAATGGGTACAGAATGGGATAAGGAGGTTGGAGGGAAAGTGGACCCCCAGAAAAGAGTGTTGTGCCTAGCACAAGGTTTCTTGAGAGGTTGAACTGCCTTTGCTAATGGATTTTAAGTTTCTTTACCTCTTCCGTGATCTCTTCTAGGTTGACCTAGAACAGAAATCTTTTGTGAGCTTTGGCTAAGTGGAGAAGTATTATTGTTTCACGGTGACTTGTGTGATCCTACCTGACTGTTCTCAACCCTTTTGATATCTATGCACTGCTGCTGCTGCTGCTGCTAAGTCGTTTCAGTCGTGTCCGAGTCTGTGTGACCCCATGGACGGCAGCCCACCAGGCCCCGCAGTCCCTGGGGTTCTCTAGGCAAGAACACTGGAGTGGGTTGCCATGTCCTCCTCCAATGCATGAAAGTGCAATGTGAAAGTGAAGTCGCTCAGTCGTGTCCGACTCTGAGCGACCCCATGGACTGCAGCCTGCCAGGCTCTTCCGTCCATGGGATTTTCCAGGCAAGAGCACTGGAGGGTGCCGTTGCCTTCTCCCATATCTATTCACAAGCCTGCCTAAATCATTGACTTCTAGCCACCTTTGGGATGCCAATGACCACCCACCCTTACCAGGCCGCAGAGGAGAGAAAACACTTACCACAGGAGGTCCGGTAAGGAACAAGGAACTAACAAGCTCCCACCAACCGGGATTCTGCAGAGGTCAACAAGAGGTCAGCAAGAGATGGGAGACTGCAGTCCAGAGGTCCTAGCAACTTCCAGCGAGCAGCAAAGACCCAGCATAGTCCAAACGAATTCAATGTTACCAAAAACAAATAAATAAACGGACAGAAGTTCTTTGAACACATGACTGAGATTAGGGGTGAGGCGGAACATGTATGTGACTACGAGAAAGCAGAGAAAGGAAAGACAACTCTCAAGCTGTCCAAAGTGATCAATGAATGAGTACACAGTTTGACCTGTGTACACTAGCAGATAAAAATCTGAAAAGGAATTTTTAAAAATTCCCTTTCAATACTGTCAACATGAATCAAATGCTTTGCCACGGATGTCACGAGGATGCAAGACTGGCACACTGGAAATTCTACACCGTGGCTGAAAAAGATCCTGAATACATGGACAGATATTCCATAGCGATGGAGAGACTTAAGATGTACACATGGAATGCATCTTCAATCTGAAATGAAGATTCGATATGACTTGATCGCTCAGAGCTTTTGTGTCATCAAGTGTTATGGAAGGATAAAAGAGATCGAGAAAGCTGCTGACATAGACTTGGGGCGGGGCAGTAAGAGTACCCCTTCGGGTCTTTAGCCCGATGTGATGCAGCCACTAGCAGTCTGCTAAGGAAACAAAGGCAGTGTCTCAGAGCATGACACCAGACCCCTCACCCACGACATGCATTGAGATAACATGGGCAGCAGGTGAGTCATCCCGGGCTAAAAAATGATTGACATGAATCTTGAAGAAAGGCAGATTTCCAGGCAAATATGTCATTTCCTTAACATAGACGAGGAGAACAAGGTAGAGGAAAACTTACTGTTTGGTTCAGGTCACTTCTGAGCCTTTTGGGGGAACCGACCTGAAGCCAGAGTCTAGCCGAAATACACAGGCTTTGAACATCGCTGAAGACCAACATTTCCTAAGGAAAAACGCATTGCTTAGCTCGAGGTTTGTCTGGGAAATTCTTACACATCAGGAGATGGCTCCGAGGTGGATTTCTACAAAGAACATCCATGCAAAGGACAAGCCTGCACAGCTCTGTGCACATCTGCCCCTCCCCCCTCACAGCCAGCAGCATTTCCAAGTGACCTCCTAAGGCCTTCGCCAAACTACAGGGGCACCTCTGGGTTTCCTGTTTCCCTCATTTTCGGAATCTTTTCAAAAAAAGAAAAACAAAAACAAATTAAAAAAAAAAAAAACCCCGCACATTTCTTCGTAGAATGCCACAGTGGAAGGAAAACAGGCCTTCAATATTAAGACCTAAATTTGCAAAAACTTGAGCTTGGTGTTTTGGTTTGTTTTGTTTTGTTTGAATCAAACCACCACATCATTGAAAATTTTTACACGTTCTAATTATTCGGTTCCAAAACACCAAACTTGTACTGCACACGGTCCCCATGGAAAGGCCCCTCAGCAGGACAGCCACAGATGCTGCCATGAAAGGGCAGCAGGGTGCCTCTCCCCTTGTTTTCTGCCTGGGCGGCCACCGGGTTTTGAAACCCATGCACCCTACTAAGTTTCTAGGTGCACTGTGGACCCTTCCCTTTCCCATCCCAGCAGGTGGTCAAGGGCCCGCTGGCCTCCAAAGTGCCAGAAGCAGGGCTGGGCCAGCCGGCCAGAGTTCAGGGTTCTGGCCCTTGGACTTGCAGCGGACACTAGGCTGCTTGGAAAACGCGCGGCTCTGACCTTTCAGCAAAGGGGTGGAGCGGTCAAGGCCTTGAGCCCAAAGGCGAGGCCTTCTGCGACCGCCAGGTTGTGCCAACAGAGGGCGGACTACGTGGTTCCCTGCTCCACGCAGTCCCAGTTCCCTGACCTGTGGTCCGCACCCTCCGCCGCGCCCACTGGATGCCGACCCTTGGGGACCCAGGAGCGCACGCAATGGGCGTTCCCAGCCGCCATGGCGACCCCCGAGAGGACAACGGGGAACCCCTCCCCACCCCCGCCAGGAGCCGACCCCCGCCCCGCGCCGCCCCGCCCCTGCCATGCTCCCGGTGCCTTCCCAGCCGCAGTGGGGATCCCCGGAGCACAACTGGGACCGACCCCCACCCACAGCGATCGGAGTCTCCACCCGCGCCGCCGGTTGACCCCGCCCCGGGTGCGCTCCCCGGCGCGGGTCCAGCCCCAGTGGCGGCCTCCGAGAGCACAACCGGGATGCCCGCCCCCGCTCCGCCATGACCGGACCCCCGCCCCCCGCCCCCCGCCGCCCGGGTTCACCCCGCCCCTGGTGCGATCCCAGCGCGTTTCCAGCAGCAGTGGCCACCCCCGGGAGCACAACTGGGACCGCCCCCATCCCCGCCACGACCCGATTCCCGACCCGCGCCGCCCGGCTTCGCCCCGCCCCGCGCGCTCCCGGTGCGCTGCCCACCTTCACCACGGGCTCCCGGTGAGCCCCGCCCCCACGCCCGGTTCCAGGAGAGCCTCTGGGACCTCGCTCCCGCCGCCCGGTGAAACGGGAGGACAATCCATCCAGCCCACAGAGGCAATCCAAGCTGTCTAGAATTCAGGGATCCAACGAGGACTACGGAAAGGAAAGATGACCTGACCTAGGAGGGCCATGATATTCTATAGAACCGGACAAAGTTGGTTTCCAAGGAAACTTGATTCCTTGGAACCCGGAAAGCTGGTTCTTTTCATATGCAATTCCAAACACTTAGCTCCTTCCCAAAGCCTGCCTGGCCGCCAGCCCCACCCCCCACTCCCCAGAAAAAACGGCTCAAAGACATCTTTTCCATCTCAGGCGGAAAACTGGAAGATGTCTTGTCTTGTCTGTCTGGATTGATGTCTGTGTCAGTGTGAGCCTTGTGATTTTTGATAATAGTGCTCAAGTTCTGAGTTCTTATTTCAATGGTCTCAAGACAAGGCAGCCCTTGCCAACCCAACTGCTTCCAATACAAGAAAACATTGACCTCAGTGAATGTCAGAGTCCCGTGAACTGGGAACTAGTCAATATTAAATATCTAGTAGTTTTGGTTTTGCTCCTCTACTGTAGACATGTCTAAGAGTCATCAACATGAAGCACAAAATGTTCATAGTGCCTCGGTTTGTTCTAAGGTAAAATTGCTATACCGTTTTATCTGTCACAAGCTTGTCAACAAGAAAGTACCTCGAAAGAACAGGAAGAAAACGAAAAATTAAATGTCATATGAGCTTTTAGATAAACTATGAACACTAATTACACTCTACACTATCTGCCTATGAGGGTCTTGATTGAAGGCAGAGGAGAAGGGGACGACAGAGGCTAAGATGGTTGGATGGCATCACTGATTCGATGGACATGAGTTTGAGCAAGCCCCTGGAGTTGGTGATGGACACGGAAGCCCAGCGTCCTGCAGGCCACGGGTCCCAAAGAGTCAGACACGACTGAGCAACTGAACGGAACTGAACTTACAATCGTTTCTCCAGGTGTTTTGGTTACCCGAGTTTCTATCCTGTGCTAAACTAAGTGACGACAGTGTACTGAAGAGCTGGGTCATTTCCAAATAAATTCAAGTTCTGAAACATTCACGCCTTGAAAGGACCTCCCTTTTACACAGAAACAAAAGAGATTTTTGACTATCCAATAATAGTGTCTGGCACCATCCTGACATGTGAAACGTAAGAAAGCAATTTTTTTGTTTTGTTTGGTTCTGATCTTGGGGGTGTGTGTGTGTGTGTGTGTGTGTGTGTGTGTGTGTGTGTGCGTGTGCGGGGGAGCTGGGGGGGGGGCGCTACTATCACTGATAGGTATGTTCACCAATCTGTCGAATGCCAATATAAAAGTCAGTTCTTGGTTGCTGAAGGGAAATGTATGACTTGGTATTAAAAGAAGGTATGGAATGAAATCGCATTTTCTGAAGGCAAACGACGTCGTTCTTTCTTCCAGGTGGCAGTTTCAGGATGGGAGAAGCAAAGGAATGGGTACAGAATGGGATAAGGAGGTTGGAGGGAAAGTGGACCCCCAGAAAAGAGTGTTGTGCCTAGCACAAGGTTTCTTGAGAGGTTGAACTGCCTTTGCTAATGGATTTTAAGTTTCTTTACCTCTTCCGTGATCTCTTCTAGGTTGACCTAGAACAGAAATCTTTGTGAGCTTTGGCTAAGTGGAGAAGTATTATTGTTTCACGGTGACTTGTGTGATCCTACCTGACTGTTCTCAACCCTTTGATATCTATGCACTGCTGCTGCTGCTGCTGCTAAGTCGTTTCAGTCGTGTCCGAGTCTGTGTGACCCCATGGACGGCAGCCCACCAGGCCCCGCAGTCCCTGGGGTTCTCTAGGCAAGAACACTGGAGTGGGTTGCCATGTCCTCCTCCAATGCATGAAAGTGCAATGTGAAAGTGAAGTCGCTCAGTCGTGTCCGACTTGAGCGACCCCATGGACTGCAGCCTGCCAGGCTCTTCCGTCCATGGGATTTTCCAGGCAAGAGTACTGGAGTGGGGTGCCGTTGCCTTCTCCCATATCTATTCACAAGCCTGCCTAAATCATTGACTTCTAGCCACCTTTGGGATGCCAATGACCACCCACCCTTACCAGGCCGCAGAGGAGAGAAAACACTTACCACAGGAGGTCCAGGGAACAAGGAACTAACAAGCTCCCACCAACCGGGATTCTGCAGAGGTCAACAAGAGGTCAGCAAGAGATGGGAGACTGCAGTCCAGAGGTCCTAGCAACTTCCAGCGAGCAGCAAAGACCCAGCATAGTCCAAACGAATTCAATGTTACCAAAAACAAATAAATAAACGGACAGAAGTTCTTTGAACACATGACTGAGATTAGGGTGAGGCAGAACATGTATGTGCCAGGATACTCTTAAAGTACGAGAAAGCAGAGAAAGGAAAGACAACTCTCAAGCTGTCCAAAGTGATCAAAATGAATGAGTACACAGTTTGACCTGTGTACACTAGCAGATAAAAATCTGAAAAGGAATTTTAAAAAATTCCCTTTCAATACTGTCAACATGAATCAAATGCTTTGCCACGGATGTCACGAGGATGCAAGACTGGCACACTGGAAATCTACACCGTGGCTGAAAAAGATCCTGAATACATGGACAGATATTCCATAGCGATGGAGAGACTTAAGATGGCAATACACATGGAATGCATCTTCAATCTGAAATGAAGATTCGATATGACTTGATCGCCAGAGCTTTGTGTCATCAAGTGTTATGGAAGGATAAAAGAGATCGAGAAAGCTGCTGACATAGACTTGGGGCGGGGTGGGGGGGCAGAGTACCTTCGGGTCTTTAGCCCGATGTGATGCAGCCACCAGCAGTCTGCTAAGGAAACAAAGGCAGTGTCTCAGAGCATGACACCAGACCCCTCACCCACGACATGCATTGAGATAACATGGGCAGCAGGTGAGTCATCCCGGGCTAAAAAATGATTGACATGAATCTTGAAGAAAGGCAGATTTCCAGGCAAATATGTCATTTCCTTAACATAGACGAGGAGAACAAGGTAGGAGGAAAACTTACTGTTTGGTTCAGGTCACTTCTGAGCCTTTTGGGGGAACCGACCTGAAGCCAGAGTCTAGCCGAAATACACAGGCTTTGAACATCGCTGAAGACCAACATTTCCTAAGGAAAAAACGCATTGCTTAGCTCGAGGTCTGTCTGGGAAATTCTTACACATCAGGAGATGGCTCCGAGGTGGATTTCTACAAAGAACATCCATGCAAAGGACAAGCCTGCACAGCTCTGTGCACATCTGCCCCTCCCCTCACAGCCAGCAGCATTTCCAAGTGACCTTCCTAAGGCCGCCAAACTACAGGGGCACCTCTGGGTTTCCTGTTTCCCTCATTTTCGGAATCTTTTCAAAAAAGAAAAACAAAAAACAAATTAAAAAAAAAAAAAAACCCGCACATTTCTTCGTAGAATGCCACAGTGGAAGGAAAACAGGCCTTCAATATTAAGACCTAAATTTGCAAAAACTTGGAGCTTGGTGTTTTGGTTTGTTTTGTTTTGTTTGAATCAAACCACCACATCATTGAAAATTTTTACACGTTCTAATTATTCGGTTCCAAAACACCAAACTTGTACTGCACACGGTCCCCATGGAAAGGCCCCCAGCAGGACAGCCACAGATGCTGCCATGAAAGGGCAGCAGGGTGCCCTCCTCCCTTGTTTTCTGCCTGGGCGGCCACCGGGTTTTGAAACCCATGCACCCTACTAAGTTTCTAGGGTGCACTGTGGACTCTTCCCTTTCCCATCCCAGCAGGTGGTCAAGGGCCCGCTGGCCTCCAAAGTGCCAGAAGCAGGGCTGGGCCAGCCGGCCAGAGTTCAGGGTTCTGGCCCTTGGACTTGCAGCGGACACTAGGCTGCTTGGGAAAACCGCGCGGCTCTGACCTTTCAGCAAAGGGGTGGAGCGGTCAAGGCCTTGAGCCCAAAGGCGAGGCCTTTCTGCGACCGCCAGGTTGTGCCAACAGAGGGCGGACTACGTGGTTCCCTGCTCCACGCAGTCCCAGTTCCCTGACCTGTGGTCCGCACCCCTCCGCCGCGCCCACTGGATGCCGACCCTGGGGACCCAGGAGCGCACGCAATGGGCGTTCCCAGCCGCCATGGCGACCCCCGAGAGGACAACGGGGAACCCCTCCCCTACCCCCGCCAGGAGCCGACCCCCGCCCCGCGCCGCCCCGCCCCTGCCATGCTCCCGGTGCCTTCCCAGCCGCAGTGGGGATCCCCGGAGCACAACTGGGACCGACCCCCACCCACAGCGATCGGAGTCTCCACCCGCGCCGCCCGCGGTTGACCCCGCCCCGGGTGCGCTCCCGGCGCGGGTCCAGCCCCAGTGGCGGCCTCCGAGAGCACAACCGGGATGCCCGCCCCCGCTCCGCCATGACCGGACCCCGCCCCCGCCCCCGCCCCCCGCCGCCCGGGTTCACCCCGCCCCTGGTGCGATCCCAGCGCGTTTCCAGCAGCAGTGGCCACCCCCGGGAGCACAACTGGGACCGCCCCCATCCCCGCCACGACCCGATTCCCGACCCGCGCCGCCGCGCGCCCCGCCCCGCCCCGGGCGCGCCCCTGCGCTGCCCACCTTCACCACGGGCTCCCGGTGAGCCCCGCCCCCACGCCCGGTTCCAGGAGAGCCTCTGGGACCTCGCTCCCGCCGCCCGGTGAAACGGGAGGACAATCCATCCAGCCCACAGAGGCAATCCAAGCTGTCTAGAATTCAGGGATCCAACGAGGACTACGGAAAGGAAAGATGACCTGACCTAGGAGGGCCATGATATTCTATAGAACCGGACAAAGTTGGTTTCCAAGGAAACTTGATTCCTTGGAACCCGGAAAGCTGGTTCTTTTCATATGCAATTCCAAACACTTAGCTCCTTCCCAAAGCCTGCCTGGCCGCCAGCCCCACCCCCCACTCCCCAGAAAAACGGCTCAAAGACATCTTTTCCATCTCAGGCGGAAAACTGGAAGATGTCTTGTCTTGTCTGTCTGGATTGATGTCTGTGTCAGTGTGAGCCTTGTGATTTTTGATAATAGTGCTCAAGTTCTGAGTTCTTATTTCAATGGTCTCAAGACAAGGCAGCCCTTGCCAACCCAACTGCTTCCAATACAAGAAAACATTGACCTCAGTGAATGTCAGAGTCCCGTGAACTGGGAACTAGTCAATATTAAATATCTAGTAGTTTTGGTTTTGCTCCTCTACTGTAGACATGTCTAAGAGTCATCAACATGAAGCACAAAATGTTCATAGTGCCTCGGTTTGTTCGAAGGTAAAAATTGCTATACCGCTTATCTGTCACAAGCTTGTCAACAAGAAAGTACCTGAAAGAACAGGAAGAAAACGAAAAATTAAATGTCATATGAGCTTTTAGATAAACTATGAACACTAATTACACTCTACACTATCTGCCTATGAGGGTCTTGATTGAAGGCAGAGGAGAAGGGGACGACAGAGGCTAAGATGGTTGGATGGCATCACTGATTCGATGGACATGAGTTTGAGCAAGCCCCTGGAGTTGGTGATGGACACGGAAGCCCAGCGTCCTGCAGGCCACGGGGTCCCAAAGAGTCAGACACGACTGAGCAACTGAACGGAACTGAACTTACAATCGTTTCTCCAGGTGTTTTGGTTACCCGAGTTTCTATCCTGTGCTAAACTAAGTGACGACAGTGTACTGAAGAGCTGGGTCATTTCCAAATAAATTCAAGTTCTGAAACATTCACGCCTTGAAAGGACCTCCTTTACACAGAAACAAAAGAGATTTTTGACTATCCAATAATAGTGTCTGGCACCATCCTGACATGTGAAACGTAAGAAAGCAATTTTTTTGTTTTGTTTGGTTCTGATCTTGGGGGTGTGTCTGTGTGTGTGTGTGTGTGTGTGTGTGTGTGTGCGTGCGTGCGTGCGGGGGGGGGGGGGCGCTACTATCACTGATAGGTATGTTCACCAATCTGTCGAATGCCAATATAAAAGTCAGTTCTTGGTTGCTGAAGGGAAATGTATGACTTGGTATTAAAAGAAGGTATGTGGAATGAAATCGCATTTTCTGAAGGCAAACGACGTCGTTCTTTCTTCCAGGTGGCAGTTTCAGGATGGGAGAAGCAAAGGAATGGGTACAGAATGGGATAAGGAGGTTGGAGGGAAAGTGGACCCCCAGAAAAGAGTGTTGTGCCTAGCACAAGGTTTCTTGAGAGGTTGAACTGCCTTTGCTAATGGATTTTAAGTTTCTTTACCTCTTCCGTGATCTCTTCTAGGTTGACCTAGAACAGAAATCTTTTGTGAGCTTTGGCTAAGTGGAGTAGTATTATTGTTTCACGGTGACTTGTGTGATCCTACCTGACTGTTCTCAACCCTTTTGATATCTATGCACTGCTGCTGCTGCTGCTGCTAAGTCGTTTCAGTCGTGTCCGAGTCTGTGTGACCCCATGGACGGCAGCCCACCAGGCCCCGCAGTCCCTGGGGCTCTCTAGGCAAGAACACTGGAGTGGGTTGCCATGTCCTCCTCCAATGCATGAAAGTGCAATGTGAAAGTGAAGTCGCTCAGTCGTGTCCGACTCTGAGCGACCCCATGGACTGCAGCCTGCCAGGCTCTTCCGTCCATGGGATTTTCCAGGCAAGAGTACTGGAGGGGGTGCCGTTGCCTTCTCCCATATCTATTCACAAGCCTGCCTAAATCATTGACTTCTAGCCACCTTTGGGATGCCAATGACCACCCACCCTTACCAGGCCGCAGAGGAGAGAAAACACTTACCACAGGAGGTCCGGTAAGGAACAAGGAACTAACAAGCTCCCACCAACCGGGATTCTGCAGAGGTCAACAAGAGGTCAGCAAGAGATGGGAGACTGCAGTCCAGAGGTCCTAGCAACTTCCAGCGAGCAGCAAAGACCCAGCATAGTCCAAACGAATTCAATGTTACCAAAAACAAATAAATAAACGGACAGAAGTTCTTGAACACATGACTGAGATTAGGGGTGAGGCAGAACATGTATGTGCCAGGATACTCTTAAAGTACGAGAAAGCAGAGAAAGGAAAGACAACTCTCAAGCTGTCCAAAGTGATCAAAATGAATGAGTACACAGTTTGACCTGTGTACACTAGCAGATAAAAATCTAGAAAATTCCTTTCAATACTGTCAACATGAATCAAATGCTTTGCCACGGATGTCACGAGGATGCAAGACTGGCACACTGGAAATTCTACACTGTGGCTGAAAAAGATCCTGAATACATGGACAGATATTCCATAGCGATGGAGAGACTTAAGATGGCAATACCATGGAATGCATCTTCAATCTGAAATGAAGATTCGATATGACTTGATCGCTCAGAGCTTTTGTGTCATCAAGTGTTATGGAAGGATAAAAGAGATCGAGAAAGCTGCTGACATAGACTTGGGGCGGGGTGGGGGGCAGTAAGAGTACCGGGTCTTTAGCCCGATGTGATGCAGCCACTAGCAGTCTGCTAAGGAAACAAAGGCAGTGTCTCAGAGCATGACACCAGACCCCTCACCCACGACATGCATTGAGATAACATGGGCAGCAGGTGAGTCATCCCGGCTAAAAAATGATTGACATGAATCTTGAAGAAAGGCAGATTTCCAGGCAAATATGTCATTTCCTTAACATAGATGAGGAGAACAAGGTAGGAGGAAAACTTACTGTTTGGTTCAGGTCACTTCTGAGCCTTTTGGGGGAACCGACCTGAAGCCAGAGTCTAGCCGAAATACACAGGCTTTGAACATCGCTGAAGACCAACATTTCCTAAGGAAAACGCATTGCTTAGCTCGAGGTCTGTCTGGGAAATTCTTACACATCAGGAGATGGCTCCGAGGTGGATTTCTACAAAGAACATCCATGCAAAGGACAAGCCTGCACAGCTCTGTGCACATCTGCCCCTCCTCCCTCACAGCCAGCAGCATTTCCAAGTGACTTCCTAAGGCCTTCGCCAAACTACAGGGGCACCTCTGGGTTTCCTGTTTCCCTCATTTTCGGAATCTTTTCAAAAAAAGAAAAACAAAAACAAATTAAAAAAAAAAAAAAAAACCCCGCACATTTCTTCGTAGAATGCCACAGTGGAAGGAAAACAGGCCTTCAATATTAAGACCTAAATTTGCAAAAAACTTGCTTGGTGTTTTGGTTTGTTTTGTTTTGTTTGAATCAAACCACCACATCATTGAAAATTTTTACACGTTCTAATTATTCGGTTCCAAAACACCAAACTTGTACTGCACACGGTCCCCATGGAAAGGCCCCCTCAGCAGGACAGCCACAGATGCTGCCATGAAAGGGCAGCAGGGTGCCCTCCTCCCTTGTTTTCTGCCTGGGCGGCCACCGGGTTTGGAAACCCATGCACCCTACTAAGTTTCTAGGGTGCACCGGACCCTTCCCTTTCCCATCCCAGCAGGTGGTCAAGGGCCCGCTGGCCTCCAAAGTGCCAGAAGCAGGGCTGGGCCAGCCGGCCAGAGTTCAGGGTTCTGGCCCTTGGACTTGCAGCGGACACTAGGCTGCTTGGGAAACGCGCGGCTCTGACCTTTCAGCAAAGGGGTGGAGCGGTCAAGGCCTTGAGCCCAAAGGCGAGGCCTTTCTGCGACCGCCAGGTTGTGCCAACAGAGGGCGGACTACGTGGTTCCCTGCCCCACGCAGTCCCAGTTCCCTGACCTGTGGTCCGCACCCTCCGCCGCGCCCACTGGATGCCGACCCTTGGGGACCCAGGAGCGCACGCAATGGGCGTTCCCAGCCGCCATGGCGACCCCCGAGAGGACAACGGGGAAACCCTCCCCTACCCCCGCCAGGAGCCGACCCCCGCCCCGCGCCGCCCCGCCCCTGCCATGCTCCCGGTGCCTTCCCAGCCGCAGTGGGGATCCCCGGAGCACAACTGGGACCGACCCCCACCCACAGCGATCGGAGTCTCCACCCGCGCCGCCCGGGTTGACGCCCGCGTGCGCTCCCGGGTCCAGCCCCAGTGGCGGCCTCCGAGAGCACAACCGGGATGCCCGCCCCCGCTCCGCCATGACCGGACCCCCGCCCCCCGCCCCCGCCCCCCGCCGCCCGGGTTCACCCCGCCCCTGGTGCGATCCCAGCGCGTTTCCAGCAGCAGTGGCCACCCCCGGGAGCACAACTGGGACCGCCCCCCATCCCCGCCACGACCCGATTCCCGACCCGCGCCGCCCGGCCGCCCCGCCCCGGGCGCGCTCCCGTGCGCTGCCCACCTTCACCACGGGCTCCCGGTGAGCCCCGCCCCCACGCCCGGTTCCAGGAGAGCCTCTGGGACCTCGCTCCCGCCGCCCGGTGAAACGGGAGGACAATCCATCCAGCCCACAGAGGCAATCCAAGCTGTCTAGAATTCAGGGATCCAACGAGGACTACGGAAAGGAAAGATGACCTGACCTAGGAGGGCCATGATATTCTATAGAACCGGACAAAGTTGGTTTCCAAGGAAACTTGATTCCTTGGAACCCGGAAAGCTGGTTCTTTTCATATGCAATTCCAAACACTTAGCTCCTTCCCAAAGCCTGCCTGGCCGCCAGCCCCACCCGCCACTCCCCAGAAAAAACGGCTCAAAGACATCTTTTCCATCTCAGGCGGAAAACTGGAAGATGTCTTGTCTTGTCTGTCTGGATTGATGTCTGTGTCAGTGTGAGCCTTGTGATTTTTGATAATAGTGCTCAAGTTCTGAGTTCTTATTTCAATGGTCTCAAGACAAGGCAGCCCTTGCCAACCCAACTGCTTCCAATACAAGAAAACATTGACCTCAGTGAATGTCAGAGTCCCGTGAACTGGGAACTAGTCAATATTAAATATCTAGTAGTTTTGGTTTTGCTCCTCTACTGTAGACATGTCTAAGAGTCATCAACATGAAGCACAAAATGTTCATAGTGCCTCGGTTTGTTCTAAGGTAAAATTCCGCTATACCTTTGTCACAAGCTTGTCAACAAGAAAGTACCTCGAAAGAACAGGAAGAAAACGAAAATTAAATGTCATATGAGCTTTTAGATAAACTATGAACACTAATTACACTCTACACTATCTGCCTATGAGGGTCTTGATTGAAGGCAGAGGAGAAGGGGACGACAGAGGCTAAGATGGTTGGATGGCATCACTGATTCGATGGACATGAGTTTGAGCAAGCCCCTGGAGTTGGTGATGGACACGGAAGCCCAGCGTCCTGCAGGCCACGGGGTCCCAAAGAGTCAGACACGACTGAGCAACTGAACGGAACTGAACTTACAATCGTTTCTCCAGGTGTTTTGGTTACCCGAGTTTCTATCCTGTGCTAAACTAAGTGACGACAGTGTACTGAAGAGCTGGGTCATTTCCAAATAAATTCAAGTTCTGAAACATTCACGCCTTGAAAGGACCTCCCTTTACACAGAAACAAAAGAGATTTTTGACTATCCAATAATAGTGTCTGGCACCATCCTGACATGTGAAACGTAAGAAAGCAATTTTTTTTGTTTTGTTTGGTTCTGATCTGTGTGTGTGTGTGTGTGCGTGTGCGTGTGCGGGGGGGGGGGGGCGCTACTATCACTGATAGGTATGTTCACCAATCTGTCGAATGCCAATATAAAAGTCAGTTCTTGGTTGCTGAAGGGAAATGTATGACTTGGTATTAAAAGAAGGTATGTGGAATGAAATCGCATTTTCTGAAGGCAAACGACGTCGTTCTTTCTTCCAGGTGGCAGTTTCAGGATGGGAGAAGCAAAGGAATGGGTACAGAATGGGATAAGGAGGTTGGAGGGAAAGTGGACCCCCAGAGAAAGAGTGTTGTGCCTAGCACAAGGTTTCTTGAGAGGTTGAACTGCCTTTGCTAATGGATTTTAAGTTTCTTTACCTCTTCCGTGATCTCTTCTAGGTTGACCTAGAACAGAAATCTTTGTGAGCTTTGGCTAAGTGAGAAGTATTATTGTTTCACGGTGACTTGTGTGATCCTACCTGACTGTTCTCAACCCCTTTGATATCTATGCACTGCTGCTGCTGCTGCTGCTAAGTCGTTTCAGTCGTGTCCGAGTCTGTGTGACCCCATGGACGGCAGCCCACCAGGCCCCGCAGTCCCTGGGGTTCTCTAGGCAAGAACACTGGAGTGGGTTGCCATGTCCTCCTCCAATGCATGAAAGTGCAATGTGAAGTGAAGTCGCCAGTCGTGTCCGACTCTGAGCGACCCCATGGACTGCAGCCTGCCAGGCTCTTCCGTCCATGGGATTTTCCAGGCAAGAGTACTGCGTGGAGGTGCCGTTGCCTTCTCCCATATCTATTCACAAGCCTGCCTAAATCATTGACTTCTAGCCACCTTTGGGATGCCAATGACCACCCACCCTTACCAGGCCGCAGAGGAGAGAAAACACTTACCACAGGAGGTCCGGGTAAGGAACAAGGAACTAACAAGCTCCCACCAACCGGGATTCTGCAGAGGTCAACAAGAGGTCAGCAAGAGATGGGAGACTGCAGTCCAGAGGTCCTAGCAACTTCCAGCGAGCAGCAAAGACCCAGCATAGTCCAAACGAATTCAATGTTACCAAAAACAAATAAATAAACGGACAGAAGTTCTTTGAACACATGACTGAGATTAGGGGTGAGGCAGAACATGTATGTGCCAGGATACTCTTAAAGAGAAAGCAGAGAAAGGAAAGACAACTCTCAAGCTGTCCAAAGTGATCAAAATGAATGAGTACACAGTTTGACCTGTGTACACTAGCAGATAAAAATCTGAAAAGGAATTTTTAAAAAATTCCCTTTCAATACTGTCAACATGAATCAAATGCTTTGCCACGGATGTCACGAGGATGCAAGACTGGCACACTGGAAATTCTACACCGTGGCTGAAAAAGATCCTGAATACATGGACAGATATTCCATAGCGATGGAGAGACTTAAGATGGCAATACATGGAATGCATCTTCAATCTGAAATGAAGATTCGATATGACTTGATCGCTCAGAGCTTTTGTGTCATCAAGTGTTATGGAAGGATAAAAGAGATCGAGAAAGCTGCTGACATAGACTTGGGGCGGGGTGGGGGGGGCAGAGTACCTCTCGGGTCTTTAGCCCGATGTGATGCAGCCACTAGCAGTCTGCTAAGGAAACAAAGGCAGTGTCTCAGAGCATGACACCAGACCCCTCACCCACGACATGCATTGAGATAACATGGGCAGCAGGTGAGTCATCCCGGGCTAAAAAATGATTGACATGAATCTTGAAGAAAGGCAGATTTCCAGGCAAATATGTCATTCTTAACATAGACGAGGAGAACAAGGTAGGAGGAAAACTTACTGTTTGGTTCAGGTCGCGCCTCGGGCCTGGACCTGAAGCCAGAGTCTAGCCGAAATACACAGGCTTTGAACATCGCTGAAGACCAACATTTCCTAAGGAAAAACGCATTGCTTAGCTCGAGGTCTGTCTGGGAAATTCTTACACATCAGGAGATGGCTCCGAGGTGGATTTCTACAAAGAACATCCATGCAAAGGACAAGCCTGCACAGCTCTGTGCACATCTGCCCCCTCCCCCCTCACAGCCAGCAGCATTTCCAAGTGACCTCCTAAGGCCTTCGCAACTACAGGGGCACCTCTGGGTTTCCTGTTTCCTCATTTTTCGGAATCTTTTCAAAAAAAGAAAAACAAAAAACAAATTAAAAAAAAAAAAAAAAAAACCCACATTTCTTCGTAGAATGCCACAGTGGAAGGAAAACAGGCCTTCAATATTAAGACCTAAATTTGCAAAAACTTGGAGCTTGGTGTTTTGGTTTGTTTTGTTTTGTTTGAATCAAACCACCACATCATTGAAAATTTTTACACGTTCTAATTATTCGGTTCCAAAACACCAAACTTGTACTGCACACGGTCCCCATGGAAAGGCCCCCAGGACAGCCACAGATGCTGCCATGAAAGGGCAGCAGGGTGCCCTCCTCCCTTGTTCTGCCTGGGCGGCCACCGGGTTTTGAAACCCATGCACCCTACTAAGTTTCTAGGGTGCACGTGGACCCTTCCCTTTCCCATCCCAGCAGGTGGTCAAGGGCCCGCTGGCCTCCAAAGTGCCAGAAGCAGGGCTGGGCCAGCCGGCCAGAGTTCAGGGTTCTGGCCCTTGGACTTGCAGCGGACACTAGGCTGCTTGGGGAAACCGCGCGGCTCTGACCTTTCAGCAAAGGGGGTGGAGCGGTCAAGGCCTTGAGCCAGGCAAAGGCGCGGCCTTTCTGCGACCGCCAGGTTGTGCCAACAGAGGGCGGACTACGTGGTTCCCTGCTCCACGCAGTCCCAGTTCCCTGACCTGTGGTCCGCACCCCTCCGCCGCGCCCACTGGATGCCGACCCTTGGGGACCCAGGAGCGCACGCAATGGGCGTTCCCAGCCGCCATGGCGACCCCGAGAGGACAACGGGGAACCCCTCCCCTACCCCCGCCAGGAGCCGACCCCCGCCCCGCGCCGCCCCGCCCCTGCCATGCTCCCGGTGCCTTCCCAGCCGCAGTGGGGATCCCCGGAGCACAACTGGGACCGACCCCCACCCACAGCGATCGGAGTCTCCACCCGCGCCGCCCGGGTTGACCCCGCCCCGGGTGCGCTCCCGGCGCGGGTCCAGCCCCAGTGGCGGCCTCCGAGAGCACAACCGGGATGCCCGCCCCGCTCCGCCATGACCGGACCCCCGCCCCCGCCCCCGCCCCCCGCCGCCCGGGTTCACCCCGCCCCTGGTGCGATCCCAGCGCGTTTCCAGCAGCAGTGGCCACCCCCGGGAGCACAACTGGGACCGCCCCCCATCCCCGCCACGACCCGATTCCCGACCCGCGCCGCCCGGCTTCGCCCCGCCCCGGGCGCGCTCCCGGTGCGCTGCCCACCTTCACCACGGGCTCCCGGTGAGCCCCGCCCCCCCGCCCGGTTCCAGGAGAGCCTCTGGGACCTCGCTCCCGCCGCCCGGTGAAACGGGAGGACAATCCATCCAGCCCACAGAGGCAATCCAAGCTGTCTAGAATTCAGGGATCCAACGAGGACTACGGAAAGGAAAGATGACCTGACCTAGGAGGGCCATGATATTCTATAGAACCGGACAAAGTTGGTTTCCAAGGAAACTTGATTCCTTGGAACCGGAAAGCTGGTTCTTTTCATATGCAATTCCAAACACTTAGCTCCTTCCCAAAGCCTGCCTGGCTGCCAGCCCCACCCCCCACTCCCCAGAAAAAACGGCTCAAAGACATCTTTTCCATCTCAGGCGGAAAACTGGAAGATGTCTTGTCTTGTCTGTCTGGATTGATGTCTGTGTCAGTGTGAGCCTTGTGATTTTTGATAATAGTGCTCAAGTTCTGAGTTCTTATTTCAATGGTCTCAAGTCAAGGCAGCCCTTGCCAACCCAACTGCTTCCAATACAAGAAAACATTGACCTCAGTGAATGTCAGAGTCCCGTGAACTGGGAACTAGTCAATATTAAATATCTAGTAGTTTTGGTTTTGCTCCTCTACTGTAGACATGTCTAAGAGTCATCAACATGAAGCACAAAATGTTCATAGTGCCTCGGTTTGTTCTAAGGTAAAATTGCTATACGCGTTTTATCTGTCACAAGCTTGTCAACAAGAAAGTACTCTCGAAAGAACAGGAAGAAAACGAAAAATTAAATGTCATATGAGCTTTTAGATAAACTATGAACACTAATTACACTCTACACTATCTGCCTATGAGGGTCTTGATTGAAGGCAGAAGAGAAGGGGACGACAGAGGCTAAGATGGTTGGATGGCATCACTGATTCGATGGACATGAGTTTGAGCAAGCCCCTGGAGTTGGTGATGGACACGGAAGCCCAGCGTCCTGCAGGCCACGGGGTCCCAAAGAGTCAGACACGACTGAGCAACTGAACGGAACTGAACTTACAATCGTTTCTCCAGGTGTTTTGGTTACCCGAGTTTCTATCCTGTGCTAAACTAAGTGACGACAGTGTACTGAAGAGCTGGGTCATTTCCAAATAAATTCAAGTTCTGAAACATTCACGCCTTGAAAGGACCTCCCTTTTACACAGAAACAAAAGAGATTTTTGACTATCCAATAATAGTGTCTGGCACCATCCTGACATGTGAAACGTAAGAAAGCAATTTTTTTGTTTTGTTTGGTTCTGATCTTGGGGGGTGTGTCTGTGTGTGTGTGTGTGTGTGTGTGTGTGCGTGTGTGCGTGGGGGGGTGGGGGGGGGGCGCTACTATCACTGATAGGTATGTTCACCAATCTGTCGAATGCCAATATAAAAGTCAGTTCTTGGTTGCTGAAGGGAAATGTATGACTTGGTATTAAAAGAAGGTATGTGGAATGAAATCGCATTTTCTGAAGGCAAACGACGTCGTTCTTTCTTCCAGGTGGCAGTTTCAGGATGGGAGAAGCAAAGGAATGGGTACAGAATGGGATAAGGAGGTTGGAGGGAAAGTGGACCCCCAGAAAAGAGTGTTGTGCCTAGCACAAGGTTTCTTTGAGAGGTTGAACTGCCTTTGCTAATGGATTTTAAGTTTCTTTACCTCTTCCGTGATCTCTTCTAGGTTGACCTAGAACAGAAATCTTTGTGAGCTTTGGCTAAGTGGAGAAGTATTATTGTTTCACGGTGACTTGTGTGATCCTACCTGACTGTTCTCAACCCTTTTGATATCTATGCACTGCTGCTGCTGCTGCTGCAGTCGCTCAGTCGTGTCCGAGTCTGTGTGACCCCATGGACGGCAGCCCACCAGGCCCCGCAGTCCCCTGGGGTTCTCTAGGCAAGAACACTGGAGTGGGTTGCCATGTCCTCCTCCAATGCATGAAAGTGCAATGTGAAAGTGAAGTCGCTCAGTCGTGTCCGACTCTGAGCGACCCCATGGACTGCAGCCTGCCAGGCTCTTCCGTCCATGGGATTTTCCAGGCAAGAGTACTGGAGTGGGGTGCCGTTGCCTTCTCCCATATCTATTCACAAGCCTGCCTAAATCATTGACTTCTAGCCACCTTTGGGATGCCAATGACCACCCACCCTTACCAGGCCGCGGAGGAGAGAAAACACTTACCACAGGAGGTCCGGGTAAGGAACAAGGAACTAACAAGCTCCCACCAACCGGGATTCTGCAGAGGTCAACAAGAGGTCAGCAAGAGATGGGAGACTGCAGTCCAGAGGTCCTAGCAACTTCCAGCGAGCAGCAAAGACCCAGCATAGTCCAAACGAATTCAATGTTACCAAAAACAAATAAATAAACGGACAGAAGTTCTTTGAACACATGACTGAGATTAGGGGTGAGGCAGAACATGTATGTGCCAGGATACTCTTAAAGTACGAGAAAGCAGAGAAAGGAAAGACAACTCTCAAGCTGTCCAAAGTGATCAAAATGAATGAGTACACAGTTTGACCTGTGTACACTAGCAGATAAAAATCTGAAAAGGAATTTTTAAAAAATTCCTTCAATACTGTCAACATGAATCAAATGCTTTGGAGGATGTCACGAGGATGCAAGACTGGCACACTGGAAATTCTACACGGCTGAAAAAGATCCTGAATACATGGACAGATATTCCATAGCGATGGAGAGACTTAAGATGGCAATACCATGGAATGCATCTTCAATCTGAAATGAAGATTCGATATGACTTGATCGCTCAGAGCTTTTGTGTCATCAAGTGTTATGGAAGGATAAAGAGATCGAGAAAGCTGCTGACATAGACTTGGGGCGGGGTGGGGGCAGTAAGAGTACCCTCGGGGTCTTAGCTCCGGTGATGCAGCCACTAGCAGTCTGCTAAGGAAACAAAGGCAGTGTCTCAGAGCATGACACCAGACCCCTCACCCACGACATGCATTGAGATAACATGGGCAGCAGGTGAGTCATCCCGGGCTAAAAATGATTGACATGAATCTTGAAGAAAGGCAGATTTCCAGGCAAATATGTCTTCCTTAACATAGACGAGGGTAGGAGGAAAACTTACTGTTTGGTTCAGGTCACTTCTGAGCCTTTTGGGGAACCGACCTGAAGCCAGAGTCTAGCCGAAATACACAGGCTTTGAACATCGCTGAAGACCAACATTTCCTAAGGAAAAAACGCATTGCTTAGCTCGAGGTCTGTCTGGGAAATTCTTACACATCAGGAGATGGCTCCGAGGTGGATTTCTACAAAGAACATCCATGCAAAGGACAAGCCTGCACAGCTCTGTGCACATCTGCCCCCTCCCCCTCACAGCCAGCAGCATTTCCAAGTGACCTCCTAAGGCCTTCGCCAAACTACAGGGGCACCTCTGGGTTTCTGTTTCCCTCATTTTCGGAATCTTTTCAAAAAAAAGAAAACAAAAACAAATTAAAAAAAAAAAAAAAAAACCCGCACATTTCTTCGTAGAATGCCACAGTGGAAGGAAAACAGGCCTTCAATATTAAGACCTAAATTTGCAAAAACCTTGGAGCTTGGTGTTTTGGTTTGTTTTGTTTTGTTTGAATCAAACCACCACATCATTGAAAATTTTTACACGTTCTAATTATTCGGTTCCAAAACACCAAACTTGTACTGCACACGGTCCCCATGGAAAGGCCCCTCAGCAGGACAGCCACAGATGCTGCCATGAAAGGGCAGCAGGGTGCCCTCCTCCCTTGTTTTCTGCCTGGGCGGCCACCGGGTTTTGAAACCCATGCACCCTACTAAGTTTCTAGGGTGCACCCGTGGACCCTTCCCTTTCCCATCCCAGCAGGTGGTCAAGGGCCCGCTGGCCTCCAAAGTGCCAGAAGCAGGGCTGGGCCAGCCGGCCAGAGTTCAGGGTTCTGGCCCTTGGACTTGCAGCGGACACTAGGCTGCTTGGGAAAACCGCGCGGCTCTGACCTTCAGCAAAGGGGTGGAGCGGTCAAGGCCTTGAGCCCAAAGGCGAGGCCTTTCTGCGACCGCCAGGTTGTGCCAACAGAGGGCGGACTACGTGGTTCCCTGCTCCACGCAGTCCCAGTTCCCTGACCTGTGGTCCGCACCCTCCGCCGCGCCCACTGGATGCCGACCCTGGGGACCCAGGAGCGCACGCAATGGGCGTTCCCAGCCGCCATGGCGACCCCCGAGAGGACAACGGGGAACCCCTCCCCTACCCCCGCCAGGAGCCGACCCCCGCCCCGCGCCGCCCCGCCCCCGCCATGCTCCCGGTGCCTTCCCAGCCGCAGTGGGGATCCCCGGAGCACAACTGGGACCGACCCCCACCCACAGCGATCGGAGTCTCCACCCGCGCCGCCGGGCTGACCCCGCCCCGGGTGCGTCCCGGCGCGGGTCCAGCCCCAGTGGCGGCCTCCGAGAGCACAACCGGGATGCCCGCCCCCGCTCCGCCATGACCGGACCCCCGCCCCCCCCCGCCCCGCCCCCGCCGGCCGGGTTCACCCCGCCCCTGGTGCGATCCCAGCGCGTTCCAGCAGCAGTGGCCACCCCCGGGAGCACAACTGGGACCGCCCCCCATCCCCGCCACGACCCGATTCCCGACCCGCGCCGCCCGGCTTCGCCCGCCCCGGGCGCGCTCCCGGTGCGCTGCCCACCTTCACCACGGGCTCCCGGTGAGCCCCCCCCCCACGCCCGGTTCCAGGAGAGCCTCTGGGACCTCGCTCCCGCCGCCCGGTGAAACGGGAGGACAATCCATCCAGCCCACAGAGGCAATCCAAGCTGTCTAGAATTCAGGGATCCAACGAGGACTACGGAAAGGAAAGATGACCTGACCTAGGAGGGCCATGATATTCTATAGAACTGGACAAAGTTGGTTTCCAAGGAAACTTGATTCCTTGGAACCCGGAAAGCTGGTTCTTTTCATATGCAATTCCAAACACTGAGCTCCTTCCCAAAGCCTGCCTGGCCGCCAGCCCCACCCCCACTCCCTCAGAAAAACGGCTCAAAGACATCTTTTCCATCTCAGGCGGAAAACTGGAAGATGTCTTGTCTTGTCTGTCTGGATTGATGTCTGTGTCAGTGTGAGCCTTGTGATTTTTGATAATAGTGCTCAAGTTCTGAGTTCTTATTTCAATGGTCTCAAGACAAGGCAGCCCTTGCCAACCCAACTGCTTCCAATACAAGAAAACATTGACCTCAGTGAATGTCAGAGTCCCGTGAACTGGGAACTAGTCAATATTAAATATCTAGTAGTTTTGGTTTTGCTCACTGTAGACATGTCTAAGAGTCATCAACATGAAGCACAAAATGTTCATAGTGCCTCGGTTTGTTCTAAGGTAAAAATTGCTATACCGTTTTATCTGTCACAAGCTTGTCAACAAGAAAGTACCTCGAAAGAACAGGAAGAAAACGAAAAATTAAATGTCATATGAGCTTTTAGATAAACTATGAACACTAATTACACTCTACACTATCTGCCTATGAGGGTCTTGATTGAAGGCAGAGGAGAAGGGGACGACAGAGGCTAAGATGGTTGGATGGCATCACTGATTCGATGGACATGAGTTTGAGCAAGCCCCTGGAGTTGGTGATGGACACGGAAGCCCAGCGTCCTGCAGGCCACGGGGTCCCAAAGAGTCAGACACGACTGAGCAACTGAACGGAACTGAACTTACAATCGTTTCTCCAGGTGTTTTGGTTACCCGAGTTTCTATCCTGTGCTAAACTAAGTGACGACAGTGTACTGAAGAGCTGGGTCATTTCCAAATAAATTCAAGTTCTGAAACATTCACGCCTTGAAAGGACCTCCCTTTTACACAGAAACAAAAGAGATTTTTGACTATCCAATAATAGTGTCTGGCACCATCCTGACATGTGAAACGTAAGAAAGCAATTTTTTTTGTTTTGTTTGGTTCTGATCTTGGGGGTGTGTGTGTGTGTGTGTGTGTGTGTGCGCGCGCGCGCGCGCGGGGGGGGGAGCTACTATCACTGATAGGTATGTTCACCAATCTGTCGAATGCCAATATAAAAGTCAGTTCTGGTTGCTGAAGGGAAATGTATGACTTGGTATTAAAAGAAGGTATGTGGAATGAAATCGCATTTTCTGAAGGCAAACGACGTCGTTCTTTCTTCCAGGTGGCAGTTTCAGGATGGGAGAAGCAAAGGAATGGGTACAGAATGGGATAAGGAGGTTGGAGGGAAAGTGGACCCCCAGAAAAGAGTGTTGTGCCTAGCACAAGGTTTCTTGAGAGGTTGAACTGCCTTTGCTAATGGATTTTAAGTTTCTTTACCTCTTCCGTGATCTCTTCTAGGTTGACCTAGAACAGAAATCTTTTGTGAGCTTTGGCTAAGTGGAGAAGTATTGTTTCACGGTGACTTGTGTGATCCTACCTGACTGTTCTCAACCCTTTTGATATCTATGCACTGCTGCTGCTGCTGCTGCTAAGTCGTTTCAGTCGTGTCCGAGTCTGTGTGACCCCATGGACGGCAGCCCACCAGGCCCCGCAGTCCCTGGGGTTCTCTAGGCAAGAACACTGGAGTGGGTTGCCATGTCCTCCTCCAATGCATGAAAGTGCAATGTGAAAGTGAAGTCGCTCAGTCGTGTCCGACTTGAGCGACCCCATGGACTGCAGCCTGCCAGGCTCTTCCGTCCATGGGATTTTCCAGGCAAGAGTACTGGAGTGGGGTGCCGTTGCCTTCTCCCATATCTATTCACAAGCCTGCCTAAATCATTGACTTCTAGCCACCTTTGGGATGCCAATGACCACCCACCCTTACCAGGCCGCAGAGGAGAGAAAACACTTACCACAGGAGGTCCGGGTAAGGAACAAGGAACTAACAAGCTCCCACCAACCGGGATTCTGCAGAGGTCAACAAGAGGTCAGCAAGAGATGGGAGACTGCAGTCCAGAGGTCCTAGCAACTTCCAGCGAGCAGCAAAGACCCAGCATAGTCCAAACGAATTCAATGTTACCAAAAACAAATAAATAAACGGACAGAAGTTCTTTGAACACATGACTGAGATTAGGCAGAACATGTATGTGCCAGGATACTCTTAAAGTACGAGAAAGCAGAGAAAGGAAAGACAACTCTCAAGCTGTCCAAAGTGATCAAAATGAATGAGTACACAGTTTGACCTGTGTACACTAGCAGATAAAAATCTGAAAAGGAATTTTTAAAAATTCCTTTCAATACTGTCAACATGAATCAAATGCTTTGCCACGGATGTCACGAGGATGCAAGACTGGCACACTGGAAATTCTACACCGTGGCTGAAAAAGATCCTGAATACATGGACAGATATTCCATAGCGATGGAGAGACTTAAGATGGCAATACCATGGAATGCATCTTCAATCTGAAATGAAGATTCGATATGACTTGATCGCTCAGAGCTTTTGTGTCATCAAGTGTTATGGAAGGATAAAAGAGATCGAGAAAGCTGCTGACATAGACTTGGGGCGGGGTGGGGGGGCAGTAAGAGTACCCCTCGGGTCTTTAGCCCGATGTGATGCAGCCACTAGCAGTCTGCTAAGGAAACAAAGGCAGTGTCTCAGAGCATGACACCAGACCCCTCACCCACGACATGCATTGAGATAACATGGGCAGCAGGTGAGTCATCCCGGGCTAAAAAATGATTGACATGAATCTTGAAGAAAGGCAGATTTCCAGGCAAATATGTCATTTCCTTAACATAGACGAGGAGAACAAGGTAGGAGGAAAACTTACTGTTTGGTTCAGGTCACTTCGGAGCCTTTTGGGGGAACCGACCTGAAGCCAGAGTCTAGCCGAAATACACAGGCTTTGAACATCGCTGAAGACCAACATTTCCTAAGGAAAACGCATTGCTTAGCTCGAGGTCTGTCTGGGAAATTCTTACACATCAGGAGATGGCTCCGAGGTGGATTTCTACAAAGAACATCCATGCAAAGGACAAGCCTGCACAGCTCTGTGCACATCTGCCCCTCCCCTCACAGCCAGCAGCATTTCCAAGTGACCTCCTAAGGCCTTCGCCAAACTACAGGGGCACCTCTGGGTTTCTGTTTCCCTCATTTTTGGAATCTTTTCAAAAAAAGAAAAACAAAAAACAAATTAAAAAAAAAAAAAAAACCCGCACATTTCTTCGTAGAATGCCACAGTGGAAGGAAAACAGGCCTTCAATATTAAGACCTAAATTTGCAAAAAACTTGGAGCTTGGTGTTTTGGTTTGTTTTGTTTTGTTTGAATCAAACCACCACATCATTGAAAATTTTTACACGTTCTAATTATTCGGTTCCAAAACACCAAACTTGTACTGCACACGGTCCCCATGGAAAGGCCCCTCAGCAGGACAGCCACAGATGCTGCCATGAAAGGGCAGCAGGGTGCCCTCCTCCCTTGTTTTCTGCCTGGGCGGCCACCCGGTTTTGAAACCCATGCACCCTACTAAGTTTCTAGGGTGCAACTCGTGGACCCTTCCCTTTCCCATCCCAGCAGGTGGTCAAGGGCCCGCTGGCCTCCAAAGTGCCAGAAGCAGGGCTGGGCCAGCCGGCCAGAGTTCAGGGTTCTGGCCCTTGGACTTGCAGCGGACACTAGGCTGCTTGGGAAAACCGCGCGGCTCTGACCTTTCAGCAAAGGGGTGGAGCGGTCAAGGCCTTGAGCCCAAAGGCGAGGCCTTTCTGCGACCGCCAGGTTGTGCCAACAGAGGGCGGACTACGTGGTTCCCTGCTCCACGCAGTCCCAGTTCCCTGACCTGTGGTCCGCACCCTCCGCCGCGCCCACTGGATGCCGACCCTTGGGGACCCAGGAGCGCACGCAATGGGCGTTCCCAGCCGCCATGGCGACCCCCGAGAGGACAACGGGGAACCCCTCCCCTACCCCCGCCAGGAGCCGACCCCCGCCCCGCGCCGCCCCGCCCCTGCCATGCTCCCGGTGCCTTCCCAGCCGCAGTGGGGATCCCCGGAGCACAACTGGGACCGACCCCCACCCACAGCGATCGGAGTCTCCACCCGCGCCGCCCGGGCTGACCCCGCCCCGGGTGCGCTCCCGGCGCGGGTCCAGCCCCAGTGGCGGCCTCCGAGAGCACAACCGGGATGCCCGCCCCCGCTCCGCCATGACCGGACCCCCGCCCCCGCCCCCCGCCCGCCGGGTTCCCCCGCCCCTGGTGCGATCCCAGCGCGTTTCCAGCAGCAGTGGCCACCCCCGGGAGCACAACTGGGACCGCCCCCATCCCCGCCACGACCCGATTCCCGACCCGCGCCGCCCGGCTTCGCCCCGCCCCGGGCGCGCTCCCGGTGCGCTGCCCACCTTCACCACGGGCTCCCGGTGAGCCCCGCCCCCACGCCCGGTTCCAGGAGAGCCTCTGGGACCTCGCTCCCGCCGCCCGGTGAAACGGGAGGACAATCCATCCAGCCCACAGAGGCAATCCAAGCTGTCTAGAATTCAGGGATCCAACGAGGACTACGGAAAGGAAAGATGACCTGACCTAGGAGGGCCATGATATTCTATAGAACGGACAAAGTTGGTTTCCAAGGAAACTTGATTCCTTGGAACCCGGAAAGCTGGTTCTTTTCATATGCAATTCCAAACACTTAGCTCCTTCCCAAAGCCTGCCTGGCCGCCAGCCCCACCCCCCACTCCCCAGAAAAACGGCTCAAAGACATCTTTTCCATCTCAGGCGGAAAACTGGAAGATGTCTTGTCTTGTCTGTCTGGATTGATGTCTGTGTCAGTGTGAGCCTTGTGATTTTTGATAATAGTGCTCAAGTTCTGAGTTCTTATTTCAATGGTCTCAAGACAAGGCAGCCCTTGCCAACCCAACTGCTTCCAATACAAGAAAACATTGACCTCAGTGAATGTCAGAGTCCCGTGAACTGGGAACTAGTCAATATTAAATATCTAGTAGTTTTGGTTTTGCTCCTCTACTGTAGACATGTCTAAGAGTCATCAACATGAAGCACAAAATGTTCATAGTGCCTCGGTTTGTTCTAAGGTAAAATTGCTATACCGTTTTATCTGTCACAAGCTTGTCAACAAGAAAGTACCTCGAAAGAACAGGAAGAAAACGAAAAATTAAATGTCATATGAGCTTTTAGATAAACTATGAACACTAATTACACTCTACACTATCTGCCTATGAGGGTCTTGATTGAAGGCAGAGGAGAAGGGGACGACAGAGGCTAAGATGGTTGGATGGCATCACTGATTCGATGGACATGAGTTTGAGCAAGCCCCTGGAGTTGGTGATGGACACGGAAGCCCAGCGTCCTGCAGGCCACGGGGTCCCAAAGAGTCAGACACGACTGAGCAACTGAACGGAACTGAACTTACAATCGTTTCTCCAGGTGTTTTGGTTACCCGAGTTTCTATCCTGTGCTAAACTAAGTGACGACAGTGTACTGAAGAGCTGGGTCATTTCCAAATAAATTCAAGTTCTGAAACATTCACGCCTTGAAAGGACCTCCCTTTTACACAGAAACAAAAGAGATTTTTGACTATCCAATAATAGTGTCTGGCACCATCCTGACATGTGAAACGTAAGAAAGCAATTTTTTTTGTTTTGTTTGGTTCTGATCTTGGGGGTGTGTGTGTGTGTGTGTGTGTGTGTGTGTGTGTGCGTGTGCGTGTGCGGGGGAGCTGGCGTACTATCACTGATAGGTATGTTCACCAATCTGTCGAATGCCAATATAAAAGTCAGTTCTTGGTTGCTGAAGGGAAATGTATGACTTGGTATTAAAAGAAGGTATGTGGAATGAAATCGCATTTTCTGAAGGCAAACGACGTCGTTCTTTCTTCCAGGTGGCAGTTTCAGGATGGGAGAAGCAAAGGAATGGGTACAGAATGGGATAAGGAGGTTGGAGGGAAAGTGGACCCCCAGAAAAGAGTGTTGTGCCTAGCACAAGGTTTCTTGAGAGGTTGAACTGCCTTTGCTAATGGATTTTAAGTTTCTTTACCTCTTCCGTGATCTCTTCTAGGTTGACCTAGAACAGAAATCTTTTGTGAGCTTTGGCTAAGTGGAGAAGTATTATTGTTTCACGGTGACTTGTGTGATCCTACCTGACTGTTCTCAACCCTTTTGATATCTATGCACTGCTGCTGCTGCTGCTGCTAAGTCGTTTCAGTCGTGTCCGAGTCTGTGTGACCCCATGGACGGCAGCCCACCAGGCCCCGCAGTCCCTGGGGTTCTCTAGGCAAGAACACTGGAGTGGGTTGCCATGTCCTCCTCCAATGCATGCAAGTGCAATGTGAAAGTGAAGTCGCTCAGTCGTGTCCGACTCTGAGCGACCCCATGGACTGCAGCCTGCCAGGCTCTTCCGTCCATGGGATTTTCCAGGCAAGAGTACTGGAGTGGGGTGCCGTTGCCTTCTCCCATATCTATTCACAAGCCTGCCTAAATCATTGACTTCTAGCCACCTTTGGGATGCCAATGACCACCCACCCTTACCAGGCCGCAGAGGAGAGAAAACACTTACCACAGGAGGTCCGGGTAAGGAACAAGGAACTAACAAGCTCCCACCAACCGGGATTCTGCAGAGGTCAACAAGAGGTCAGCAAGAGATGGGAGACTGCAGTCCAGAGGTCCTAGCAACTTCCAGCGAGCAGCAAAGACCCAGCATAGTCCAAACGAATTCAATGTTACCAAAAACAAATAAATAAACGGACAGAAGTTCTTTGAACACATGACTGAGATTAGGGTGAGGCAGAACATGTATGTGCCAGGATACTCTTAAAGTACGAGAAAGCAGAGAAAGGAAAGACAACTCTCAAGCTGTCCAAAGTGATCAAAATGAATGAGTACACAGTTTGACCTGTGTACACTAGCAGATAAAAATCTGAAAAGGAATTTTTAAAAATTCCTTTCAATACTGTCAACATGAATCAAATGCTTTGCCACGGATGTCACGAGGATGCAAGACTGGCACACTGGAAATTCTACACCGTGGCTGAAAAAGATCCTGAATACATGGACAGATATTCCATAGCGATGGAGAGACTTAAGATGGCAATACCATGGAATGCATCTTCAATCTGAAATGAAGATTCGATATGACTTGATCGCTCAGAGCTTTTGTGTCATCAAGTGTTATGGAAGGATAAAAGAGATCGAGAAAGCTGCTGACATAGACTTGGGGCGGGGGTGGGGGCAGTAAGAGTACCCCTTCGGGTCTTTAGCCCGATGTGATGCAGCCACTAGCAGTCTGCTAAGGAAACAAAGGCAGTGTCTCAGAGCATGACACCAGACCCCTCACCCACGACATGCATTGAGATAACATGGGCAGCAGGTGAGTCATCCCGGGCTAAAAAATGATTGACATGAATCTTGAAGAAAGGCAGATTTCCAGGCAAATATGTCATTTCCTTAACATAGACGAGGAGAACAAGGTAGGAGGAAAACTTACTGTTTGGTTCAGGTCACTTCTGAGCCTTTTGGGGAACCGACCTGAAGCCAGAGTCTAGCCGAAATACACAGGCTTTGAACATCGCTGAAGACCAACATTTCCTAAGGAAAAACGCATTGCTTAGCTCGAGGTCTGTCTGGGAAATTCTTACACATCAGGAGATGGCCTCCGAGGTGGATTTCTACAAAGAACATCCATGCAAAGGACAAGCCTGCACAGCTCTGTGCACATCTGCCCCCTCCCCCTCACAGCCAGCAGCATTTCCAAGTGACCTCCTAAGGCCTTCGCCAAACTACAGGGCACCTCTGGGTTTCCTGTTTCCTCATTTTTCGGAATCTTTCTAAAAAAAGAAAAACAAAAACAAATTAAAAAAAAAAAAAAAAAAAACCCTGCACATTTCTTTTCGTAGAATGCCACAGTGGAAGGAAAACAGGCCTTCAATATTAAGACCTAAATTTGCAAAAACTTGGAGCTTGGTGTTTTGGTTTGTTTTGTTTTGTTTGAATCAAACCACCACATCATTGAAAATTTTTACACGTTCTAATTATTCGGTTCCAAAACACCAAACTTGTACTGCACACGGTCCCCATGGAAAGGCCCTCAGCAGGACAGCCACAGATGCTGCCATGAAAGGGCAGCAGGGTGCCCTCCTCCCTTGTTTTCTGCCTGGGCGGCCACCGGTTTTGAAACCCATGCACCCTACTAAGTTTCTAGGGTGCACTCGTGGACCCTTCCCTTTCCCATCCCAGCAGGTGGTCAAGGGCCCGCTGGCCTCCAAAGTGCCAGAAGCAGGGCTGGGCCAGCCGGCCAGAGTTCAGGGTTCTGGCCCTTGGACTTGCAGCGGACACTAGGCTGCTTGGGAAACCGCGCGGCTCTGACCTTTCAGCAAAGGGGTGGGAGCGGTCAAGGCCTTGAGCCCAAAGGCGAGGCCTTTCTGCGACCGCCAGGTTGTGCCAACAGAGGGCGGACTACGTGGTTCCCTGCTCCACGCAGTCCCAGTTCCCTGACCTGTGGTCCGCACCCTCCGCCGCGCCCACTGGATGCCGACCCTTGGGGACCCAGGAGCGCACGCAATGGGCGTTCCCAGCCGCCATGGCGACCCCCGAGAGGACAACGGGGAACCCCTCCCCTACCCCCCCCAGGAGCCGACCCCCCCCCCCCGCGCCGCCCCGCCCCTGCCATGCTCCCGGTGCCTTCCCAGCCGCAGTGGGGATCCCCGGAGCACAACTGGGACCGACCCCCACCCACAGCGATCGGAGTCTCCACCCGCGCCGCCCGGGCTGACCCCGCCCCGGGTGCGCTCCCGGCGCGGGTCCAGCCCCAGTGGCGGCCTCCGAGAGCACAACCGGGATGCCCGCCCCCGCTCCGCCATGACCGGACCGACCCCCGCCCCCCGCCCCCGCCGCCCGGGTTCACCCCGCCCCTGGTGCGATCCCAGCGCGTTTCCAGCAGCAGTGGCCACCCCGGGAGCACAACTGGGACCGCCCCCCATCCCCGCCACGACCCGATTCCCGACCCGCGCCGCCCGGCTTCGCCCCGCCCCGGGCGCGCTCCCGGTGCGCTGCCCACCTTCACCACGGGCTCCCGGTGAGCCCCGCCCCCACGCCCGGTTCCAGGAGAGCCTCTGGGACCTCGCTCCCGCCGCCCGGTGAAACGGGAGGACAATCCATCCAGCCCACAGAGGCAATCCAAGCTGTCTAGAATTCAGGGATCCAACGAGGACTACGGAAAGGAAAGATGACCTGACCTAGGAGGGCCATGATATTCTATAGAACGGACAAAGTTGGTTTCCAAGGAAACTTGATTCCTTGGAACCCGGAAAGCTGGTTCTTTTCATATGCAATTCCAAACACTTAGCTCCTTCCCAAAGCCTGCCTGGCCGCCAGCCCCACCCCCCACTCCCCAGAAAAAACGGCTCAAAGACATCTTTTCCATCTCAGGCGGAAAACTGGAAGATGTCTTGTCTTGTCTGTCTGGATTGATGTCTGTGTCAGTGTGAGCCTTGTGATTTTTGATAATAGTGCTCAAGTTCTGAGTTCTTATTTCAATGGTCTCAAGACAAGGCAGCCCTTGCCAACCCAACTGCTTCCAATACAAGAAAACATTGACCTCAGTGAATGTCAGAGTCCCGTGAACTGGGAACTAGTCAATATTAAATATCTAGTAGTTTTGGTTTTGCTCCTCTACTGTAGACATGTCTAAGAGTCATCAACATGAAGCACAAAATGTTCATAGTGCCTCGGTTTGTTCTAAGGTAAAATTGCTATACCGTTTTATCTGTCACAAGCTTGTCAACAAGAAAGTACCTCGAAAGAACAGGAAGAAAACGAAAAATTAAATGTCATATGAGCTTTTAGATAAACTATGAACACTAATTACACTCTACACTATCTGCCTATGAGGGTCTTGATTGAAGGCAGAGGAGAAGGGGACGACAGAGGCTAAGATGGTTGGATGGCATCACTGATTCGATGGACATGAGTTTGAGCAAGCCCCTGGAGTTGGTGATGGACACGGAAGCCCAGCGTCCTGCAGGCCACGGGGTCCCAAAGAGTCAGACACGACTGAGCAACTGAACGGAACTGAACTTACAATCGTTTCTCCAGGTGTTTTGGTTACCCGAGTTTCTATCCTGTGCTAAACTAAGTGACGACAGTGTACTGAAGAGCTGGGTCATTTCCAAATAAATTCAAGTTCTGAAACATCCACGCCTTGAAAGGACCTCCCTTTTACACAGAAACAAAAGAGATTTTTGACTATCCAATAATAGTGTCTGGCACCATCCTGACATGTGAAACGTAAGAAAGCAATTTTTTTTGTTTTGTTTGGTTCTGATCTTGGGGGGTGTGTCTGTGTGTGTGTGTGTGTGTGTGTGTGTGTGCGTGTGCGGGGGAGCTGGGGGGGGGCGCTACTATCACTGATAGGTATGTTCACCAATCTGTCGAATGCCAATATAAAAGTCAGTTCTTGGTTGCTGAAGGGAAATGTATGACTTGGTATTAAAAGAAGGTATGTGGAATGAAATCGCATTTTCTGAAGGCAAACGACGTCGTTCTTTCTTCCAGGTGGCAGTTTCAGGATGGGAGAAGCAAAGGAATGGGTACAGAATGGGATAAGGAGGTTGTAGGGAAAGTGGACCCCCAGAAAAGAGTGTTGTGCCTAGCACAAGGTTTCTTGAGAGGTTGAACTGCCTTTGCTAATGGATTTTAAGTTTCTTTACCTCTTCCGTGATCTCTTCTAGGTTGACCTAGAACAGAAATCTTTTGTTAGCTTTGGCTAAGTGGAGAAGTATTATTGTTTCACGGTGACTTGTGTGATCCTACCTGACTGTTCTCAACCCTTTTGATATCTATGCACTGCTGCTGCGAAGTCGTTTCAGTCGTGTCCGAGTCTGTGTGACCCCATGGACGGCAGCCCACCAGGCCCCGCAGTCCCTGGGGTTCTCTAGGCAAGAACACTGGAGTGGGTTGCCATGTCCTCCTCCAATGCATGAAAGTGCAATGTGAAAGTGAAGTCGCTCAGTCGTGTCCGACTCTGAGCGACCCCATGGACTGCAGCCTGCCAGGCTCTTCCGTCCATGGGATTTTCCAGGCAAGAGTACTGGAGTGGGGTGCCGTTGCCTTCTCCCATATCTATTCACAAGCCTGCCTAAATCATTGACTTCTAGCCACCTTTGGGATGCCAATGACCACCCACCCTTACCAGGCCGCAGAGGAGAGAAAACACTTACCACAGGAGGTCCGGGTAAGGAACAAGGAACTAACAAGCTCCCACCAACCAGGATTCTGCCGAGGTCAACAAGAGGTCAGCAAGAGATGGGAGACTGCAGTCCAGAGGTCCTAGCAACTTCCAGCGAGCAGCAAAGACCCAGCATAGTCCAAACGAATTCAATGTTACCAAAAACAAATAAATAAACGGACAGAAGTTCTTTGAACACATGACTGAGATTAGGGGTGAGGCAGAACATGTATGTGCCAGGATACTCTTAAAGTACGAGAAAGCAGAGAAAGGAAAGACAACTCTCAAGCTGTCCAAAGTGATCAAATGAATGAGTACACAGTTTGACCTGTGTACACTAGCAGATAAAAATCTGAAAAGGAATTTTTAAAAAATTCCCTTTCAATACTGTCAACATGAATCAAATGCTTTGCCACGGATGTCACGAGGATGCAAGACTGGCACACTGGAAATTCTACACCGTGGCTGAAAAAGATCCTGAATACATGGACAGATATTCCATAGCGATGGAGAGACTTAAGATGGCAATACCATGGAATGCATCTTCAATCTGAAATGAAGATTCGATATGACTTGATCGCTCAGAGCTTTTGTGTCATCAAGTGTTATGGAAGGATAAAAGAGATCGAGAAAGCTGCTGACATAGACTTGGGGCGGGGTGGGGGGCAGTAAGAGTACCCCTTCGGGTCTTTAGCCCGATGTGATGCAGCCACTAGCAGTCTGCTAAGGAAACAAAGGCAGTGTCTCAGAGCATGACACCAGACCCCTCACCCACGACATGCATTGAGATAACATGGGCAGCAGGTGAGTCATCCCGGGCTAAAAAATGATTGACATGAATCTTGAAGAAAGGCAGATTTCCAGGCAAATATGTCATTTCCTTAACATAGACGAGGAGAACAAGGTAGGAGGAAAACTTACTGTTTGGTTCAGGTCACTTCTGAGCCTTTGGGGAACCGACCTGAAGCCAGAGTCTAGCCGAAATACACAGGCTTTGAACATCGCTGAAGACCAACATTTCCTAAGGAAAAACGCATTGCTTAGCTCGAGGTCTGTCTGGGAAATTCTTACACATCAGGAGATGGCTCCGAGGTGGATTTCTACAAAGAACATCCATGCAAAGGACAAGCCTGCACAGCTCTGTGCACATCTGCCCCTCCCCCTCACAGCCAGCAGCATTTCCAAGTGACCTCCTAAGGCCTTCGCCAAACTACAGGGGCACCTCTGGGTTTCTGTTTCCCTCATTTTTCGGAATCTTTTCAAAAAAAAGAAAACAAAAACAAATTAAAAAAAAAAAAAAAACCCGCACATTTCTTCGTAGAATGCCACAGTGGAAGGAAAACAGGCCTTCAATATTAAGACCTAAATTTGCAAAAACTTGGAGCTTGGTGTTTTGGTTTGTTTTGTTTTGTTTGAATCAAACCACCACATCATTGAAAATTTTTACACGTTCTAATTATTCGGTTCCAAAACACCAAACTTGTACTGCACACGGTCCCCATGGAAAGGCCCCTCAGCAGGACAGCCACAGATGCTGCCATGAAAGGGCAGCAGGGTGCCCTCCTCCCTTGTTTTCTGCCTGGGCGGCCACCGGGTTTTGAAACCCATGCACCCTACTAAGTTTCTAGGGTGCACTGTGGACCCTTCCCTTTCCCATCCCAGCAGGTGGTCAAGGGCCCGCTGGCCTCCAAAGTGCCAGAAGCAGGGCTGGGCCAGCCGGCCAGAGTTCAGGGTTCTGGCCCTTGGACTTGCAGCGGACACTAGGCTGCTTGGGAAAACCGCGCGGCTCTGACCTTTCAGCAAAGGGGTGGAGCGGTCAAGGCCTTGAGCCCAAAGGCGAGGCCTTTCTGCGACCGCCAGGTTGTGCCAACAGAGGGCGGACTACGTGGTTCCCTGCTCCACGCAGTCCCAGTTCCCTGACCTGTGGTCCGCACCCTCCGCCGCGCCCACTGGATGCCGACCCTTGGGGACCCAGGAGCGCACGCAATGGGCGTTCCCAGCCGCCATGGCGACCCCCGAGAGGACAACGGGGAACCCCTCCCCTACCCCCGCCAGGAGCCGACCCCCGCCCCGCGCCGCCCCGCCCCTGCCATGCTCCCGGTGCCTTCCCAGCCGCAGTGGGGATCCCCGGAGCACAACTGGGACCGACCCCCACCCACAGCGATCGGAGTCTCCACCCGCGCCGCCCGGGCTGACCCCGCCCCGGGGTGCGCTCCCGGCGCGGGTCCAGCCCCAGTGGCGGCCTCCGAGAGCACAACCGGGATGCCCGCCCCCGCTCCGCCATGACCGGACCCCCGCCCCCGCCCCCCGCCCCCCGCCGCCCGGGTTCACCCCGCCCCTGGTGCGATCCCAGCGCGTTTCCAGCAGCAGTGGCCACCCCGGAGCACAACTGGGACCGCCCCCATCCCCGCCACGACCCGATTCCCGACCCGCGCCGCCCGGCTCGCCCCGCCCGGGCGCGCTCCCGGTGCGCTGCCCACCTTCACCACGGGCTCCCGGTGAGCCCCGCCCCCACGCCCGGTTCCAGGAGAGCCTCTGGGACCTCGCTCCCGCCGCCCGGTGAAACGGGAGGACAATCCATCCAGCCCACAGAGGCAATCCAAGCTGTCTAGAATTCAGGGATCCAACGAGGACTACGGAAAGGAAAGATGACCTGACCTAGGAGGGCCATGATATTCTATAGAACGGACAAAGTTGGTTTCCAAGGAAACTTGATTCCTTGGAACCCGGAAAGCTGGTTCTTTTCATATGCAATTCCAAACACTTAGCTCCTTCCCAAAGCCTGCCTGGCCGCCAGCCCCACCCCCCACTCCCCAGAAAAACGGCTCAAAGACATCTTTTCCATCTCAGGCGGAAAACTGGAAGATGTCTTGTCTTGTCTGTCTGGATTGATGTCTGTGTCAGTGTGAGCCTTGTGATTTTTGATAATAGTGCTCAAGTTCTGAGTTCTTATTTCAATGGTCTCAAGACAAGGCAGCCCTTGCCAACCCAACTGCTTCCAATACAAGAAAACATTGACCTCAGTGAATGTCAGAGTCCCGTGAACTGGGAACTAGTCAATATTAAATATCTAGTAGTTTTGGTTTTGCTCCTCTACTGTAGACATGTCTAAGAGTCATCAACATGAAGCACAAAATGTTCATAGTGCCTCGGTTTGTTCTAAGGTAAAAATTGCTATACCGTTTTATCTGTCACAAGCTTGTCAACAAGAAAGTACCTCGAAAGAACAGGAAGAAAACGAAAAATTAAATGTCATATGAGCTTTTAGATAAACTATGAACACTAATTACACTCTACACTATCTGCCTATGAGGGTCTTGATTGAAGGCAGAGGAGAAGGGGACGACAGAGGCTAAGATGGTTGGATGGCATCACTGATTCGATGGACATGAGTTTGAGCAAGCCCCTGGAGTTGGTGATGGACACGGAAGCCCAGCGTCCTGCAGGCCACGGGGTCCCAAAGAGTCAGACACGACTGAGCAACTGAACGGAACTGAACTTACAATCGTTTCTCCAGGTGTTTTGGTTACCCGAGTTTCTATCCTGTGCTAAACTAAGTGACGACAGTGTACTGAAGAGCTGGGTCATTTCCAAATAAATTCAAGTTCTGAAACATTCACGCCTTGAAAGGACCTCCCTTTTACACAGAAACAAAAGAGATTTTTGACTATCCAATAATAGTGTCTGGCACCATCCTGACATGTGAAACGTAAGAAAGCAATTTTTTTTGTTTTGTTTGGTTCTGATCTTGTGTGTCTGTGTGTGTGTGTGTGTGTGTGTGTGTGTGTGCGCGCGCGCGCGGGGAGGGGGGGGCGCTACTATCACTGATAGGTATGTTCACCAATCTGTCGAATGCCAATATAAAAGTCAGTTCTTGGTTGCTGAAGGGAAATGTATGACTTGGTATTAAAAGAAGGTATGTGGAATGAAATCGCATTTTCTGAAGGCAAACGACGTCGTTCTTTCTTCCAGGTGGCAGTTTCAGGATGGGAGAAGCAAAGGAATGGGTACAGAATGGCATAAGGAGGTTGGAGGGAAAGTGGACCCCCAGAAAAGAGTGTTGTGCCTAGCACAAGGTTTCTTGAGAGGTTGAACTGCCTTTGCTAATGGATTTTAAGTTTCTTTACCTCTTCCGTGATCTCTTCTAGGTTGACCTAGAACAGAAATCTTTGTGAGCTTTGGCTAAGTGGAGAAGTATTATTGTTTCACGGTGACTTGTGTGATCCTACCTGACTGTTCTCAACCCTTTGATATCTATGCACTGCTGCTGCTGCTGCTGCTAAGTCGTTTCAGTCGTGTCCGAGTCTGTGTGACCCCATGGACGGCAGCCCACCAGGCCCCGCAGTCCCTGGGGTTCTCTAGGCAAGAACACTGGAGTGGGTTGCCATGTCCTCCTCCAATGCATGAAAGTGCAATGTGAAAGTGAAGTCGCTCAGTCGTGTCCGACTCTGAGCGACCCCATGGACTGCAGCCTGCCAGGCTCTTCCGTCCATGGGATTTTCCAGGCAAGAGTACTGGAGTGGGGTGCCGTTGCCTTCTCCCATATCTATTCACAAGCCTGCCTAAATCATTGACTTCTAGCCACCTTTGGGATGCCAATGACCACCCACCCTTACCAGGCCGCAGAGGAGAGAAAACACTTACCACAGGAGGTCCGGTAAGGAACAAGGAACTAACAAGCTCCCACCAACCGGGATTCTGCAGAGGTCAACAAGAGGTCAGCAAGAGATGGGAGACTGCAGTCCAGAGGTCCTAGCAACTTCCAGCGAGCAGCAAAGACCCAGCATAGTCCAAACGAATTCAATGTTACCAAAAACAAATAAATAAACGGACAGAAGTTCTTTGAACACATGACTGAGATTAGGGGTGAGGCAGAACATGTATGTGCCAGGATACTCTTAAAGTACGAGAAAGCAGAGAAAGGAAAGACAACTCTCAAGCTGTCCAAAGTGATCAAATGAATGAGTACACAGTTTGACCTGTGTACACTAGCAGATAAAAATCTGAAAAGGAATTTTAAAAATTCCCTTTCAATACTGTCAACATGAATCAAATGCTTTGCCACGGATGTCACGAGGATGCAAGACTGGCACACTGGAAATTCTACACCGTGGCTGAAAAAGATCCTGAATACATGGACAGATATTCCATAGCGATGGAGAGACTTAAGATGGCAATACCATGGAATGCATCTTCAATCTGAAATGAAGATTCGATATGACTTGATCGCTCAGAGCTTTTGTGTCATCAAGTGTTATGGAAGGATAAAAGAGATCGAGAAAGCTGCTGACATAGACTTGGGGCGGGGTGGGGGGCAGTAAGAGTACCCTTCGGGTCTTTAGCCCGATGTGATGCAGCCACTAGCAGTCTGCTAAGGAAACAAAGGCAGTGTCTCAGAGCATGACACCAGACCCCCTCACCCACGACATGCATTGAGATAACATGGGCAGCAGGTGAGTCATCCCGGGCTAAAAAATGATTGACATGAATCTTGAAGAAAGGCAGATTTCCAGGCAAATATGTCATTTCCTTAACATAGACGAGGAGAACAAGGTAGGAGGAAAACTTACTGTTTGGTTCAGGTCACTTCTGAGCCTTTTGGGGAACCGACCTGAAGCCAGAGTCTAGCCGAAATACACAGGCTTTGAACATCGCTGAAGACCAACATTTCCTAAGGAAAACGCATTGCTTAGCTCGAGGTCTGTCTGGGAAATTCTTACACATCAGGAGATGGCTCCGAGGTGGATTTCTACAAAGAACATCCATGCAAAGGACAAGCCTGCACAGCTCTGTGCACATCTGCCCCCTCCCCCTCACAGCCAGCAGCATTTCCAAGTGACCTCCTAAGGCCTTCGCCAAACTACAGGGGCACCTCTGGGTTTCCTGTTTCCCTCATTTTTCGGAATCTTTTCAAAAAAAAGAAAAACAAAAAACAAATTAAAAAAAAAAAAAAACCCGCACATTTCTTCGTAGAATGCCACAGTGGAAGGAAAACAGGCCTTCAATATTAAGACCTAAATTTGCAAAAACTTGGAGCTTGGTGTTTTGGTTTGTTTTGTTTTGTTTGAATCAAACCACCACATCATTGAAAATTTTTACACGTTCTAATTATTCGGTTCCAAAACACCAAACTTGTACTGCACACGGTCCCCATGGAAAGGCCCCTCAGCAGGACAGCCACAGATGCTGCCATGAAAGGGCAGCAGGGTGCCCTCCTCCCTTGTTTTCTGCCTGGGCGGCCACCGGGTTTTGAAACCCATGCACCCTACTAAGTTTCTAGGGTGCACCCGTGGACCCTTCCCTTTCCCATCCCAGCAGGTGGTCAAGGGCCCGCTGGCCTCCAAAGTGCCAGAAGCAGGGCTGGGCCAGCCGGCCAGAGTTCAGGGTTCTGGCCCTTGGACTTGCAGCGGACACTAGGCTGCTTGGGAAAACCGCGCGGCTCTGACCTTTCAGCAAAGGGGTGGAGCGGTCAAGGCCTTGAGCCCAAAGGCGAGGCCTTCTGCGACCGCCAGGTTGTGCCAACAGAGGGCGGACTACGTGGTTCCCTGCTCCACGCAGTCCCAGTTCCCTGACCTGTGGTCCGCACCCTCCGCCGCGCCCACTGGATGCCGACCCTTGGGGACCCAGGAGCGCACGCAATGGGCGTTCCCAGCCGCCATGGCGACCCCCGAGAGGACAACGGGGAACCCCTCCCCTACCCCCGCCAGGAGCCGACCCCCGCCCCGCGCCGCCCCGCCCCTGCCATGCTCCCGGTGCCTTCCCAGCCGCAGTGGGGATCCCCGGAGCACAACTGGGACCGACCCCCACCCACAGCGATCGGAGTCTCCACCCGCGCCGCCCGGGTTGACCCCGCCCCGGGTGCGCTCCCGGCGCGGGTCCAGCCCCAGTGGCGGCCTCCGAGAGCACAACCGGGATGCCCGCCCCGCTCCGCCATGACCGGACCCCGCCCCCGCCCCCCGCCCCCCGCCGCCCGGGTTCACCCCGCCCCTGGTGCGATCCCAGCGCGTTTCCAGCAGCAGTGGCCACCCCCGGGAGCACAACTGGGACCGCCCCCATCCCCGCCACGACCCGATTCCCGACCCGCGCCGCCCGGCTTCGCCCCGCCCCGGGCGCGCTCCCGGTGCGCTGCCCACCTTCACCACGGGCTCCCGGTGAGCCCCGCCCCCACGCCCGGTTCCAGGAGAGCCTCTGGGACCTCGCTCCCGCCGCCCGGTGAAACGGGAGGACAATCCATCCAGCCCACAGAGGCAATCCAAGCTGTCTAGAATTCAGGGATCCAACGAGGACTACGGAAAGGAAAGATGACCTGACCTAGGAGGGCCATGATATTCTATAGAACTGACAAAGTTGGTTTCCAAGGAAACTTGATTCCTTGGAACCCGGAAAGCTGGTTCTTTTCATATGCAATTCCAAACACTTAGCTCCTTCCCAAAGCCTGCCTGGCCGCCAGCCCCACCCCCCACCCCCCAGAAAAACGGCTCAAAGACATCTTTTCCATCTCAGGCGGAAAACTGGAAGATGTCTTGTCTTGTCTGTCTGGATTGATGTCTGTGTCAGTGTGAGCCTTGTGATTTTTGATAATAGTGCTCAAGTTCTGAGTTCTTATTTCAATGGTCTCAAGACAAGGCAGCCCTTGCCAACCCAACTGCTTCCAATACAAGAAAACATTGACCTCAGTGAATGTCAGAGTCCCGTGAACTGGGAACTAGTCAATATTAAATATCTAGTAGTTTTGGTTTTGCTCCTCTACTGTAGACATGTCTAAGAGTCATCAACATGAAGCACAAAATGTTCATAGTGCCTCGGTTTGTTCTAAGGTAAAATTGCTATACCGTTTTATCTGTCACAAGCTTGTCAACAAGAAAGTACCTCGAAAGAACAGGAAGAAAACGAAAAATTAAATGTCATATGAGCTTTTAGATAAACTATGAACACTAATTACACTCTACACTATCTGCCTATGAGGGTCTTGATTGAAGGCAGAGGAGAAGGGGACGACAGAGGCTAAGATGGTTGGATGGCATCACTGATTCGATGGACATGAGTTTGAGCAAGCCCCTGGAGTTGGTGATGGACACGGAAGCCCAGCGTCCTGCAGGCCACGGGGTCCCAAAGAGTCAGACACGACTGAGCAACTGAACGGAACTGAACTTACAATCGTTTCTCCAGGTGTTTTGGTTACCCGAGTTTCTATCCTGTGCTAAACTAAGTGACGACAGTGTACTGAAGAGCTGGGTCATTTCCAAATAAATTCAAGTTCTGAAACATTCACGCCTTGAAAGGACCTCCCTTTTACACAGAAACAAAAGAGATTTTTGACTATCCAATAATAGTGTCTGGCACCATCCTGACATGTGAAACGTAAGAAAGCAATTTTTTTTGTTTTGTTTGGTTCTGATCTTGGGGGGTGTGTCTGTGTGTGTGTGTGTGTGTGTGTGTGTGCGCGTGTGGGGAGCTGGGGGGGCGCTACTATCACTGATAGGTATGTTCACCAATCTGTCGAATGCCAATATAAAAGTCAGTTCTTGGTTGCTGAAGGGAAATGTATGACTTGGTATTAAAAGAAGGTATGTGGAATGAAATCGCATTTTCTGAAGGCAAACGACGTCGTTCTTTCTTCCAGGTGGCAGTTTCAGGATGGGAGAAGCAAAGGAATGGGTACAGAATGGGATAAGGAGGTTGGAGGGAAAGTGGACCCCCAGAAAAGAGTGTTGTGCCTAGCACAAGGTTTCTTGAGAGGTTGAACTGCCTTTGCTAATGGATTTTAAGTTTCTTTACCTCTTCCGTGATCTCTTCTAGGTTGACCTAGAACAGAAATCTTTGTGAGCTTTGGCTAAGTGGAGAAGTATTATTGTTTCACGGTGACTTGTGTGATCCTACCTGACTGTTCTCAACCCTTTTGATATCTATGCACTGCTGCTGCTGCTGCTGCTAAGTCGTTTCAGTCGTGTCCGAGTCTGTGTGACCCCATGGACGGCAGCCCACCAGGCCCCGCAGTCCCTGGGGTTCTCTAGGCAAGAACACTGGAGTGGGTTGCCATGTCCTCCTCCAATGCATGAAAGTGCAATGTGAAAGTGAAGTCGCTCAGTCGTGTCCGACTCTGAGCGACCCCATGGACTGCAGCCTGCCAGGCTCTTCCGTCCATGGGATTTTCCAGGCAAGAGTACTGGAGTGGGGTGCCGTTGCCTTCTCCCATATCTATTCACAAGCCTGCCTAAATCATTGACTTCTAGCCACCTTTGGGATGCCAATGACCACCCACCCTTACCAGGCCGCAGAGGAGAGAAAACACTTACCACAGGAGGTCCGGGTAAGGAACAAGGAACTAACAAGCTCCCACCAACCGGGATTCTGCAGAGGTCAACAAGAGGTCAGCAAGAGATGGGAGACTGCAGTCCAGAGGTCCTAGCAACTTCCAGCGAGCAGCAAAGACCCAGCATAGTCCAAACGAATTCAATGTTACCAAAAACAAATAAATAAACGGACAGAAGTTCTTTGAACACATGACTGAGATTAGGGTGAGGCAGAACATGTATGTGCCAGGATACTCTTAAAGTACGAGAAAGCAGAGAAAGGAAAGACAACTCTCAAGCTGTCCAAAGTGATCAAATGAATGAGTACACAGTTTGACCTGTGTACACTAGCAGATAAAAATCTGAAAAGGAATTTTTAAAAATTTTCAATACTGTCAACATGAATCAAATGCTTTGCCACGGATGTCACGAGGATGCAAGACTGGCACACTGGAAATTCTACACCGTGGCTGAAAAAGATCCTGAATACATGGACAGATATTCCATAGCGATGGAGAGACTTAAGATGGCAATACCATGGAATGCATCTTCAATCTGAAATGAAGATTCGATATGACTTGATCGCTCAGAGCTTTTGTGTCATCAAGTGTTATGGAAGGATAAAAGAGATCGAGAAAGCTGCTGACATAGACTTGGGGCGGGGTGGGGGGGCAGTAAGAGTACCTCTTCGGGTCTTTAGCCCGATGTGATGCAGCCACTAGCAGTCTGCTAAGGAAACAAAGGCAGTGTCTCAGAGCATGACACCAGACCCCCTCACCCACGACATGCATTGAGATAACATGGGCAGCAGGTGAGTCATCCCGGGCTAAAAAATGATTGACATGAATCTTGAAGAAAGGCAGATTTCCAGGCAAATATGTCATTTCCTTAACATAGACGAGGAGAACAAGGTAGGAGGAAAACTTACTGTTTGGTTCAGGTCACTTCTGAGCCTTTTGGGGGAACCGACCTGAAGCCAGAGTCTAGCCGAAATACACAGGCTTTGAACATCGCTGAAGACCAACATTTCCTAAGGAAAAACGCATTGCTTAGCTCGAGGTCTGTCTGGGAAATTCTTACACATCAGGAGATGGCTCCGAGGTGGATTTCTACAAAGAACATCCATGCAAAGGACAAGCCTGCACAGCTCTGTGCACATCTGCCCCCTCCCCTCACAGCCAGCAGCATTTCCAAGTGACCTCCTAAGGCCTTCGCCAAACTACAGGGGCACCTCTGGGTTTCCTGTTTCCCTCATTTTTCGGAATCTTTTCAAAAAAAAGAAAAACAAAAAACAAATTAAAAAAAAAAAAAAACCCGCACATTTCTTCGTAGAATGCCACAGTGGAAGGAAAACAGGCCTTCAATATTAAGACCTAAATTTGCAAAAACCTTGGAGCTTGGTGTTTTGGTTTGTTTTGTTTTGTTTGAATCAAACCACCACATCATTGAAAATTTTTACACGTTCTAATTATTCGGTTCCAAAACACCAAACTTGTACTGCACACGGTCCCCATGGAAAGGCCCCCCAGCAGGACAGCCACAGATGCTGCCATGAAAGGGCAGCAGGGTGCCCTCCTCCCTTGTTTTCTGCCTGGGCGGCCACCGGGTTTTGAAACCCATGCACCCTACTAAGTTTCTAGGGTGCACGTGGACCCTTCCCTTTCCCATCCCAGCAGGTGGTCAAGGGCCCGCTGGCCTCCAAAGTGCCAGAAGCAGGGCTGGGCCAGCCGGCCAGAGTTCAGGGTTCTGGCCCTTGGACTTGCAGCGGACACTAGGCTGCTTGGGAAAACCGCGCGGCTCTGACCTTTCAGCAAAGGGGTGGAGCGGTCAAGGCCTTGAGCCCAAAGGCGAGGCCTTTCTGCGACCGCCAGGTTGTGCCAACAGAGGGCGGACTACGTGGTTCCCTGCTCCACGCAGTCCCAGTTCCCTGACCTGTGGTCCGCACCCTCCGCCGCGCCCACTGGATGCCGACCCTTGGGGACCCAGGAGCGCACGCAATGGGCGTTCCCAGCCGCCATGGCGACCCCCGAGAGGACAACGGGGAACCCCTCCCCTACCCCCGCCAGGAGCCGACCCCCGCCCCGCGCCGCCCCGCCCCTGCCATGCTCCCGGTGCCTTCCCAGCCGCAGTGGGGATCCCCGGAGCACAACTGGGACCGACCCCCACCCACAGCGATCGGAGTCTCCACCCGCGCCGCCCGGGCTGACCCCGCCCCGGGTGCGCTCCCGGCGCGGGTCCAGCCCCAGTGGCGGCCTCCGAGAGCACAACCGGGATGCCCGCCCCCGCTCCGCCATGACCGGACCCCCGCCCCCCGCCCCCCGCCCCCGCCGCCCGGGTTCACCCCGCCCCTGGTGCGATCCCAGCGCGTTTCCAGCAGCAGTGGCCACCCCCGGGAGCACAACTGGGACCGCCCCCCATCCCCGCCACGACCCGATTCCCGACCCGCGCCGCCCGGCTTCGCCCCGCCCCGGGCGCGCTCCCGGTGCGCTGCCCACCTTCACCACGGGCTCCCGGTGAGCCCCGCCCCCACGCCCGGTTCCAGGAGAGCCTCTGGGACCTCGCTCCCGCCGCCCGGTGAAACGGGAGGACAATCCATCCAGCCCACAGAGGCAATCCAAGCTGTCTAGAATTCAGGGATCCAACGAGGACTACGGAAAGGAAAGATGACCTGACCTAGGAGGGCCATGATATTCTATAGAACCGGAAAGTTGGTTTCCAAGGAAACTTGATTCCTTGGAACCCGGAAAGCTGGTTCTTTTCATATGCAATTCCAAACACTTAGCTCCTTCCCAAAGCCTGCCTGGCCGCCAGCCCCACCCCCCACTCCCCAGAAAAAAACGGCTCAAAGACATCTTTTCCATCTCAGGCGGAAAACTGGAAGATGTCTTGTCTTGTCTGTCTGGATTGATGTCTGTGTCAGTGTGAGCCTTGTGATTTTTGATAATAGTGCTCAAGTTCTGAGTTCTTATTTCAATGGTCTCAAGACAAGGCAGCCCTTGCCAACCCAACTGCTTCCAATACAAGAAAACATTGACCTCAGTGAATGTCAGAGTCCCGTGAACTGGGAACTAGTCAATATTAAATATCTAGTAGTTTTGGTTTTGCTCCTCTACTGTAGACATGTCTAAGAGTCATCAACATGAAGCACAAAATGTTCATAGTGCCTCGGTTTGTTCTAAGGTAAAAATTGCTATACCGTTTTATCTGTCACAAGCTTGTCAACAAGAAAGTACCTCGAAAGAACAGGAAGAAAACGAAAAATTAAATGTCATATGAGCTTTTAGATAAACTATGAACACTAATTACACTCTACACTATCTGCCTATGAGGGTCTTGATTGAAGGCAGAGGAGAAGGGGACGACAGAGGCTAAGATGGTTGGATGGCATCACTGATTCGATGGACATGAGTTTGAGCAAGCCCCTGGAGTTGGTGATGGACACGGAAGCCCAGCGTCCTGCAGGCCACGGGTCCCAAAGAGTCAGACACGACTGAGCAACTGAACGGAACTGAACTTACAATCGTTTCTCCAGGTGTTTTGGTTACCCGAGTTTCTATCCTGTGCTAAACTAAGTGACGACAGTGTACTGAAGAGCTGGGTCATTTCCAAATAAATTCAAGTTCTGAAACATTCACGCCTTGAAAGGACCTCCCTTTTACACAGAAACAAAAGAGATTTTTGACTATCCAATAATAGTGTCTGGCACCATCCTGACATGTGAAACGTAAGAAAGCAATTTTTTTTGTTTTGTTTGGTTCTGATCTTGGGGGTGTGTCTGTGTGTGTGTGTGTGTGTGTGTGTGTGCGTGTGCGTGTGCGGGGAGCTGGGGGGGGGGGGCGCTACTATCACTGATAGGTATGTTCACCAATCTGTCGAATGCCAATATAAAAGTCAGTTCTTGGTTGCTGAAGGGAAATGTATGACTTGGTATTAAAAGAAGGTATGTGGAATGAAATCGCATTTTCTGAAGGCAAACGACGTCGTTCTTTCTTCCAGGTGGCAGTTTCAGGATGGGAGAAGCAAAGGAATGGGTACAGAATGGGATAAGGAGGTTGGAGGGAAAGTGGACCCCCAGAAAAGAGTGTTGTGCCTAGCACAAGGTTTCTTGAGAGGTTGAACTGCCTTTGCTAATGGATTTTAAGTTTCTTTACTCTCTTCCGTGATCTCTTCTAGGTTGACCTAGAACAGAAATCTTTGTGAGCTTTGGCTAAGTGGAGAAGTATTATTGTTTCACGGTGACTTGTGTGATCCTACCTGACTGTTCTCAACCCTTTTGATATCTATGCACTGCTGCTGCTGCTGCTGCTAAGTCGTTTCAGTCGTGTCCGAGTCTGTGTGACCCCATGGACGGCAGCCCACCAGGCCCCGCAGTCCCTGGGGTTCTCTAGGCAAGAACACTGGAGTGGGTTGCCATGTCCTCCTCCAATGCATGAAAGTGCAATGTGAAAGTGAAGTCGCTCAGTCGTGTCCGACTCTGAGCGACCCCATGGACTGCAGCCTGCCAGGCTCTTCCGTCCATGGGATTTTCCAGGCAAGAGTACTGGAGTGGGGTGCCGTTGCCTTCTCCCATATCTATTCACAAGCCTGCCTAAATCATTGACTTCTAGCCACCTTTGGGATGCCAATGACCACCCACCCTTACCAGGCCGCAGAGGAGAGAAAACACTTACCACAGGAGGTCCGGGTAAGGAACAAGGAACTAACAAGCTCCCACCAACCGGGATTCTGCAGAGGTCAACAAGAGGTCAGCAAGAGATGGGAGACTGCAGTCCAGAGGTCCTAGCAACTTCCAGCGAGCAGCAAAGACCCAGCATAGTCCAAACGAATTCAATGTTACCAAAAACAAATAAATAAACGGACAGAAGTTCTTTGAACACATGACTGAGATTAGGGTGAGGCAGAACATGTATGTGCCAGGATACTCTTAAAGTACGAGAAAGCAGAGAAAGGAAAGACAACTCTCAAGCTGTCCAAAGTGATCAAAATGAATGAGTACACAGTTTGACCTGTGTACACTAGCAGATAAAAATCTGAAAAGGAATTTTTAAAAAATTCCCTTTCAATACTGTCAACATGAATCAAATGCTTTGCCACGGATGTCACGAGGATGCAAGACTGGCACACTGGAAATTCTACACCGTGGCTGAAAAAGATCCTGAATACATGGACAGATATTCCATAGCGATGGAGAGACTTAAGATGGCAATACCATGGAATGCATCTTCAATCTGAAATGAAGATTCGATATGACTTGATCGCTCAGAGCTTTTGTGTCATCAAGTGTTATGGAAGGATAAAAGAGATCGAGAAAGCTGCTGACATAGACTTGGGGCGGGGTGGGGGGCAGTAAGAGTACTCCCTTCGGGTCTTTAGCCCGATGTGATGCAGCCACTAGCAGTCTGCTAAGGAAACAAAGGCAGTGTCTCAGAGCATGACACCAGACCCCCTCACCCACGACATGCATTGAGATAACATGGGCAGCAGGTGAGTCATCCCGGGCTAAAAAATGATTGACATGAATCTTGAAGAAAGGCAGATTTCCAGGCAAATATGTCATTTCCTTAACATAGACGAGGAGAACAAGGTAGGAGGAAAACTTACTGTTTGGTTCAGGTCACTTCTGAGCCTTTGGGGGAACCGACCTGAAGCCAGAGTCTAGCCGAAATACACAGGCTTTGAACATCGCTGAAGACCAACATTTCCTAAGGAAAAACGCATTGCTTAGCTCGAGGTCTGTCTGGGAAATTCTTACACATCAGGAGATGGCTCCGAGGTGGATTTCTACAAAGAACATCCATGCAAAGGACAAGCCTGCACAGCTCTGTGCACATCTGCCCCTCCCCCTCACAGCCAGCAGCATTTCCAAGTGACCTCCTAAGGCCTTCGCCAAACTACAGGGGCACCTCTGGGTTTCCTGTTTCTTTTTCGGAATCTTTTCAAAAAAAGAAAAACAAAAAACAAATTAAAAAAAAAAAAAACCCGCACATTTCTTCGTAGAATGCCACAGTGGAAGGAAAACAGGCCTTCAATATTAAGACCTAAATTTGCAAAAACTTGAGCTTGGTGTTTTGGTTTGTTTTGTTTTGTTTGAATCAAACCACCACATCATTGAAAATTTTTACACGTTCTAATTATTCGGTTCCAAAACACCAAACTTGTACTGCACACGGTCCCCATGGAAAGGCCCCTCAGCAGGACAGCCACAGATGCTGCCATGAAAGGGCAGCAGGGTGCCCTCCTCCCTTGTTTTCTGCCTGGGCGGCCACCGGGTTTTGAAACCCATGCACCCTACTAAGTTTCTAGGGTGCAACCGTGGACCCTTCCCTTTCCCATCCCAGCAGGTGGTCAAGGGCCCGCTGGCCTCCAAAGTGCCAGAAGCAGGGCTGGGCCAGCCGGCCAGAGTTCAGGGTTCTGGCCCTTGGACTTGCAGCGGACACTAGGCTGCTTGGGAAAACCGCGCGGCTCTGACCTTTCAGCAAAGGGGTGGAGCGGTCAAGGCCTTGAGCCCAAAGGCGAGGCCTTTCTGCGACCGCCAGGTTGTGCCAACAGAGGGCGGACTACGTGGTTCCCTGCTCCACGCAGTCCCAGTTCCCTGACCTGTGGTCCGCACCCTCCGCCGCGCCCACTGGATGCCGACCCTTGGGGACCCAGGAGCGCACGCAATGGGCGTTCCCAGCCGCCATGGCGACCCCCGAGAGGACAACGGGGAACCCCTCCCCTACCCCCGCCAGGAGCCGACCCCCGCCCCGCGCCGCCCCGCCCCTGCCATGCTCCCGGTGCCTTCCCAGCCGCAGTGGGGATCCCCGGAGCACAACTGGGACCGACCCCCACCCACAGCGATCGGAGTCTCCACCCGCGCCGCCGGGCTTCGCCCCGCCCCGGGCGCGCTCCCGGCGCGGGTCCAGCCCCAGTGGCGGCCTCCGAGAGCACAACCGGGATGCCCGCCCCCGCTCCGCCATGACCGGACCCCCGCCCCCCGCCCCCCGCCGCCCGGGTTCACCCCGCCCCTGGTGCGATCCCAGCGCGTTTCCAGCAGCAGTGGCCACCCCCGGGAGCACAACTGGGACCGCCCCCATCCCCGCCACGACCCGATTCCCGACCCGCGCCGCCGGGCTTCGCCCCGCCCCGGGCGCGCTCCCGGTGCGCTGCCCACCTTCACCACGGGCTCCCGGTGAGCCCCGCCCCCACGCCCGGTTCCAGGAGAGCCTCTGGGACCTCGCTCCCGCCGCCCGGTGAAACGGGAGGACAATCCATCCAGCCCACAGAGGCAATCCAAGCTGTCTAGAATTCAGGGATCCAACGAGGACTACGGAAAGGAAAGATGACCTGACCTAGGAGGGCCATGATATTCTATAGAACGGACAAAGTTGGTTTCCAAGGAAACTTGATTCCTTGGAACCCGGAAAGCTGGTTCTTTTCATATGCAATTCCAAACACTTAGCTCCTTCCCAAAGCCTGCCTGGCCGCCAGCCCCACCCCCCACTCCCCAGAAAAACGGCTCAAAGACATCTTTTCCATCTCAGGCGGAAAACTGGAAGATGTCTTGTCTTGTCTGTCTGGATTGATGTCTGTGTCAGTGTGAGCCTTGTGATTTTTGATAATAGTGCTCAAGTTCTGAGTTCTTATTTCAATGGTCTCAAGACAAGGCAGCCCTTGCCAACCCAACTGCTTCCAATACAAGAAAACATTGACCTCAGTGAATGTCAGAGTCCCGTGAACTGGGAACTAGTCAATATTAAATATCTAGTAGTTTTGGTTTTGCTCCTCTACTGTAGACATGTCTAAGAGTCATCAACATGAAGCACAAAATGTTCATAGTGCCTCGGTTTGTTCTAAGGTAAAAATTGCTATACCGTTTTATCTGTCACAAGCTTGTCAACAAGAAAGTACCTCGAAAGAACAGGAAGAAAACGAAAAATTAAATGTCATATGAGCTTTTAGATAAACTATGAACACTAATTACACTCTACACTATCTGCCTATGAGGGTCTTGATTGAAGGCAGAGGAGAAGGGGACGACAGAGGCTAAGATGGTTGGATGGCATCACTGATTCGATGGACATGAGTTTGAGCAAGCCCCTGGAGTTGGTGATGGACACGGAAGCCCAGCGTCCTGCAGGCCACGGGGTCCCAAAGAGTCAGACACGACTGAGCAACTGAACGGAACTGAACTTACAATCGTTTCTCCAGGTGTTTTGGTTACCCGAGTTTCTATCCTGTGCTAAACTAAGTGACGACAGTGTACTGAAGAGCTGGGTCATTTCCAAATAAATTCAAGTTCTGAAACATTCACGCCTTGAAAGGACCTCCCTTTTACACAGAAACAAAAGAGATTTTTGACTATCCAATAATAGTGTCTGGCACCATCCTGACATGTGAAACGTAAGAAAGCAATTTTTTTTGTTTTGTTTGGTTCTGATCTTGGGGGTGTGTCTGTGTGTGTGTGTGTGTGTGTGTGTGTGTGCGTGTGCGTGTGGGAGCTGGGGGGGCTACTATCACTGATAGGTATGTTCACCAATCTGTCGAATGCCAATATAAAAGTCAGTTCTTGGTTGCTGAAGGGAAATGTATGACTTGGTATTAAAAGAAGGTATGTGGAATGAAATCGCATTTTCTGAAGGCAAACGACGTCGTTCTTTCTTCCAGGTGGCAGTTTCAGGATGGGAGAAGCAAAGGAATGGGTACAGAATGGGATAAGGAGGTTGGAGGGAAAGTGGACCCCAGAAAAGAGTGTTGTGCCTAGCACAAGGTTTCTTGAGAGGTTGAACTGCCTTTGCTAATGGATTTTAAGTTTCTTTACCTCTTCCGTGATCTCTTCTAGGTTGACCTAGAACAGAAATCTTTGTGAGCTTTGGCTAAGTGGAGAAGTATTATTGTTTCACGGTGACTTGTGTGATCCTACCTGACTGTTCTCAACCCTTTTGATATCTATGCACTGCTGCTGCTGCTGCTGCTAAGTCGTTTCAGTCGTGTCCGAGTCTGTGTGACCCCATGGACGGCAGCCCACCAGGCCCCGCAGTCCCTGGGGTTCTCTAGGCAAGAACACTGGAGTGGGTTGCCATGTCCTCCTCCAATGCATGAAAGTGCAATGTGAAAGTGAAGTCGCTCAGTCGTGTCCGACTCTGAGCGACCCCATGGACTGCAGCCTGCCAGGCTCTTCCGTCCATGGGATTTTCCAGGCAAGAGTACTGGAGTGGGGTGCCGTTGCCTTCTCCCATATCTATTCACAAGCCTGCCTAAATCATTGACTTCTAGCCACCTTTGGGATGCCAATGACCACCCACCCTTACCAGGCCGCAGAGGAGAGAAAACACTTACCACAGGAGGTCCGGGTAAGGAACAAGGAACTAACAAGCTCCCACCAACCGGGATTCTGCAGAGGTCAACAAGAGGTCAGCAAGAGATGGGAGACTGCAGTCCAGAGGTCCTAGCAACTTCCAGCGAGCAGCAAAGACCCAGCATAGTCCAAACGAATTCAATGTTACCAAAAACAAATAAATAAACGGACAGAAGTTCTTTGAACACATGACTGAGATTAGGGGTGAGGCAGAACATGTATGTGCCAGGATACTCTTAAAGTACGAGAAAGCAGAGAAAGGAAAGACAACTCTCAAGCTGTCCAAAGTGATCAAAATGAATGAGTACACAGTTTGACCTGTGTACACTAGCAGATAAAAATCTGAAAAGGAATTTTTAAAAATTCCTTTCAATACTGTCAACATGAATCAAATGCTTTGCCACGGATGTCACGAGGATGCAAGACTGGCACACTGGAAATTCTACACCGTGGCTGAAAAAGATCCTGAATACATGGACAGATATTCCATAGCGATGGAGAGACTTAAGATGGCAATACCATGGAATGCATCTTCAATCTGAAATGAAGATTCGATATGACTTGATCGCTCAGAGCTTTTGTGTCATCAAGTGTTATGGAAGGATAAAAGAGATCGAGAAAGCTGCTGACATAGACTTGGGGCGGGGTGGGGGGCAGTAAGAGTACCCTTCGGGTCTTTAGCCCGATGTGATGCAGCCACTAGCAGTCTGCTAAGGAAACAAAGGCAGTGTCTCAGAGCATGACACCAGACCCCCTCACCCACGACATGCATTGAGATAACATGGGCAGCAGGTGAGTCATCCCGGGCTAAAAAATGATTGACATGAATCTTGAAGAAAGGCAGATTTCCAGGCAAATATGTCATTTCCTTAACATAGACGAGGAGAACAAGGTAGGAGGAAAACTTACTGTTTGGTTCAGGTCACTTCTGAGCCTTTTTGGGGAACCGACCTGAAGCCAGAGTCTAGCCGAAATACACAGGCTTTGAACATCGCTGAAGACCAACATTTCCTAAGGAAAAACGCATTGCTTAGCTCGAGGTCTGTCTGGGAAATTCTTACACATCAGGAGATGGCTCCGAGGTGGATTTCTACAAAGAACATCCATGCAAAGGACAAGCCTGCACAGCTCTGTGCACATCTGCCCCCTCCCCCCACAGCCAGCAGCATTTCCAAGTGACCTCCTAAGGCCTTCGCCAAACTACAGGGGCACCTCTGGGTTTCCTGTTTCCTCATTTTTCGGAATCTTTTCAAAAAAAGAAAAACAAAAAACAAATTAAAAAAAAAAAAACCTGCACATTTCTTCGTAGAATGCCACAGTGGAAGGAAAACAGGCCTTCAATATTAAGACCTAAATTTGCAAAAACCTTGAGCTTGGTGTTTTGGTTTGTTTTGTTTTGTTTGAATCAAACCACCACATCATTGAAAATTTTTACACGTTCTAATTATTCGGTTCCAAAACACCAAACTTGTACTGCACACGGTCCCCATGGAAAGGCCCCTCAGCAGGACAGCCACAGATGCTGCCATGAAAGGGCAGCAGGGTGCCCTCCTCCCTTGTTTTCTGCCTGGGCGGCCACCGGGTTTTGAAACCCATGCACCCTACTAAGTTTCTAGGGTGCATTCGTGGACCCTTCCCTTTCCCATCCCAGCAGGTGGTCAAGGGCCCGCTGGCCTCCAAAGTGCCAGAAGCAGGGCTGGGCCAGCCGGCCAGAGTTCAGGGTTCTGGCCCTTGGACTTGCAGCGGACACTAGGCTGCTTGGGAAAACCGCGCGGCTCTGACCTTTCAGCAAAGGGGTGGAGCGGTCAAGGCCTTGAGCCCAAAGGCGAGGCCTTTCTGCGACCGCCAGGTTGTGCCAACAGAGGGCGGACTACGTGGTTCCCTGCTCCACGCAGTCCCAGTTCCCTGACCTGTGGTCCGCACCCCTCCGCCGCGCCCACTGGATGCCGACCCTTGGGGACCCAGGAGCGCACGCAATGGGCGTTCCCAGCCGCCATGGCGACCCCCGAGAGGACAACGGGGAACCCCCCCCTACCCCCGCCAGGAGCCGACCCCCGCCCCGCGCCGCCCGCCCCTGCCATGCTCCCGGTGCCTTCCCAGCCGCAGTGGGGATCCCCGGAGCACAACTGGGACCGACCCCCACCCACAGCGATCGGAGTCTCCACCCGCGCCGCCCGGGCTGACCCCGCCCCGGGTGCGCTCCCGGCGCGGGTCCAGCCCCAGTGGCGGCCTCCGAGAGCACAACCGGGATGCCCGCCCCCGCTCCGCCATGACCGGACCCCGCCCCCCGCCCCCCGCCGCCCGGGTTCACCCCGCCCCTGGTGCGATCCCAGCGCGTTTCCAGCAGCAGTGGCCACCCCCGGGAGCACAACTGGGACCGCCCCCCATCCCCGCCACGACCCGATTCCCGACCCGCGCCGCCCGCCCGGGCGCGCTCCCGGTGCGCTGCCCACCTTCACCACGGGCTCCCGGTGAGCCCCGCCCCCACGCCCGGTTCCAGGAGAGCCTCTGGGACCTCGCTCCCGCCGCCCGGTGAAACGGGAGGACAATCCATCCAGCCCACAGAGGCAATCCAAGCTGTCTAGAATTCAGGGATCCAACGAGGACTACGGAAAGGAAAGATGACCTGACCTAGGAGGGCCATGATATTCTATAGAACCGGACAAAGTTGGTTTCCAAGGAAACTTGATTCCTTGGAACCGGAAAGCTGGTTCTTTTCATATGCAATTCCAAACACTTAGCTCCTTCCCAAAGCCTGCCTGGCCGCCAGCCCCACCCCCCACTCCCCAGAAAAACGGCTCAAAGACATCTTTTCCATCTCAGGCGGAAAACTGGAAGATGTCTTGTCTTGTCTGTCTGGATTGATGTCTGTGTCAGTGTGAGCCTTGTGATTTTTGATAATAGTGCTCAAGTTCTGAGTTCTTATTTCAATGGTCTCAAGACAAGGCAGCCCTTGCCAACCCAACTGCTTCCAATACAAGAAAACATTGACCTCAGTGAATGTCAGAGTCCCGTGAACTGGGAACTAGTCAATATTAAATATCTAGTAGTTTTGGTTTTGCTCCTCTACTGTAGACATGTCTAAGAGTCATCAACATGAAGCACAAAATGTTCATAGTGCCTCGGTTTGTTGTAAGGTAAAATTGCTATACCGTTTTATCTGTCACAAGCTTGTCAACAAGAAAGTACCTCGAAAGAACAGGAAGAAAACGAAAAATTAAATGTCATATGAGCTTTTAGATAAACTATGAACACTAATTACACTCTACACTATCTGCCTATGAGGGTCTTGATTGAAGGCAGAGGAGAAGGGGACGACAGAGGCTAAGATGGTTGGATGGCATCACTGATTCGATGGACATGAGTTTGAGCAAGCCCCTGGAGTTGGTGATGGACACGGAAGCCCAGCGTCCTGCAGGCCACGGGGTCCCAAAGAGTCAGACACGACTGAGCAACTGAACGGAACTGAACTTACAATCGTTTCTCCAGGTGTTTTGGTTACCCGAGTTTCTATCCTGTGCTAAACTAAGTGACGACAGTGTACTGAAGAGCTGGGTCATTTCCAAATAAATTCAAGTTCTGAAACATTCACGCCTTGAAAGGACCTCCCTTTTACACAGAAACAAAAGAGATTTTTGACTATCCAATAATAGTGTCTGGCACCATCCTGACATGTGAAACGTAAGAAAGCAATTTTTTTTGTTTTGTTTGGTTCTGATCTTGGGGGGTGTGTGTGTGTGTGTGTGTGTGTGTGTGTGCGTGTGCGTGTGGGGGAGCTGGGGGCGCTACTATCACTGATAGGTATGTTCACCAATCTGTCGAATGCCAATATAAAAGTCAGTTCTTGGTTGCTGAAGGGAAATGTATGACTTGGTATTAAAAGAAGGTATGTGGAATGAAATCGCATTTTCTGAAGGCAAACGACGTCGTTCTTTCTTCCAGGTGGCAGTTTCAGGATGGGAGAAGCAAAGGAATGGGTACAGAATGGGATAAGGAGGTTGGAGGGAAAGTGGACCCCCAGAAAAGAGTGTTGTGCCTAGCACAAGGTTTCTTGAGAGGTTGAACTGCCTTTGCTAATGGATTTTAAGTTTCTTTACCTCTTCCGTGATCTCTTCTAGGTTGACCTAGAACAGAAATCTTTGTGAGCTTTGGCTAAGTGGAGAAGTATTATTGTTTCACGGTGACTTGTGTGATCCTACCTGACTGTTCTCAACCCTTTTGATATCTATGCACTGCTGCTGCTGCTGCTGCTAAGTCGTTTCAGTCGTGTCCGAGTCTGTGTGACCCCATGGACGGCAGCCCACCAGGCCCCGCAGTCCCTGGGGTTCTCTAGGCAAGAACACTGGAGTGGGTTGCCATGTCCTCCTCCAATGCATGAAAGTGCAATGTGAAAGTGAAGTCGCTCAGTCGTGTCCGACTCTGAGCGACCCCATGGACTGCAGCCTGCCAGGCTCTTCCGTCCATGGGATTTTCCAGGCAAGAGTACTGGAGTGGGGTGCCGTTGCCTTCTCCCATATCTATTCACAAGCCTGCCTAAATCATTGACTTCTAGCCACCTTTGGGATGCCAATGACCACCCACCCTTACCAGGCCGCAGAGGAGAGAAAACACTTACCACAGGAGGTCCGGGTAAGGAACAAGGAACTAACAAGCTCCCACCAACCGGGATTCTGCAGAGGTCAACAAGAGGTCAGCAAGAGATGGGAGACTGCAGTCCAGAGGTCCTAGCAACTTCCAGCGAGCAGCAAAGACCCAGCATAGTCCAAACGAATTCAATGTTACCAAAAACAAATAAATAAACGGACAGAAGTTCTTTGAACACATGACTGAGATTAGGGGTGAGGCAGAACATGTATGTGCCAGGATACTCTTAAAGTACGAGAAAGCAGAGAAAGGAAAGACAACTCTCAAGCTGTCCAAAGTGATCAAATGAATGAGTACACAGTTTGACCTGTGTACACTAGCAGATAAAAATCTGAAAAGGAATTTTTAAAAATTCCTTTCAATACTGTCAACATGAATCAAATGCTTTGCCACGGATGTCACGAGGATGCAAGACTGGCACACTGGAAATTCTACACCGTGGCTGAAAAAGATCCTGAATACATGGACAGATATTCCATAGCGATGGAGAGACTTAAGATGGCAATACCATGGAATGCATCTTCAATCTGAAATGAAGATTCGATATGACTTGATCGCTCAGAGCTTTTGTGTCATCAAGTGTTATGGAAGGATAAAAGAGATCGAGAAAGCTGCTGACATAGACTTGGGGCGGGGTGGGGGGCAGTAAGAGTACTCCCGGGTCTTTAGCCCGATGTGATGCAGCCACTAGCAGTCTGCTAAGGAAACAAAGGCAGTGTCTCAGAGCATGACACCAGACCCCTCACCCACGACATGCATTGAGATAACATGGGCAGCAGGTGAGTCATCCCGGGCTAAAAAATGATTGACATGAATCTTGAAGAAAGGCAGATTTCCAGGCAAATATGTCATTTCCTTAACATAGACGAGGAGAACAAGGTAGGAGGAAAACTTACTGTTTGGTTCAGGTCACTTCTGAGCCTTTTGGGGAACCGACCTGAAGCCAGAGTCTAGCCGAAATACACAGGCTTTGAACATCGCTGAAGACCAACATTTCCTAAGGAAAAACGCATTGCTTAGCTCGAGGTCTGTCTGGGAAATTCTTACACATCAGGAGATGGCTCCGAGGTGGATTTCTACAAAGAACATCCATGCAAAGGACAAGCCTGCACAGCTCTGTGCACATCTGCCCCCCCCCCTCACAGCCAGCAGCATTTCCAAGTGACCTCCTAAGGCCTTCGCCAAACTACAGGGGCACCTCTGGGTTTCCTGTTTCTCATTTTTCGGAATCTTTTCAAAAAAAGAAAAAAAAACAAATTAAAAAAAAAAAAAAAAAACCCGCACATTTCTTCGTAGAATGCCACAGTGGAAGGAAAACAGGCCTTCAATATTAAGACCTAAATTTGCAAAAACTTGGAGCTTGGTGTTTTGGTTTGTTTTGTTTTGTTTGAATCAAACCACCACATCATTGAAAATTTTTACACGTTCTAATTATTCGGTTCCAAAACACCAAACTTGTACTGCACACGGTCCCCATGGAAAGGCCCCTCAGCAGGACAGCCACAGATGCTGCCATGAAAGGGCAGCAGGGTGCCCTCCTCCCTTGTTTTCTGCCTGGGCGGCCACCGGGTTTTGAAACCCATGCACCCTACTAAGTTTCTAGGGTGCACCGTGGACCCTTCCCTTTCCCATCCCAGCAGGTGGTCAAGGGCCCGCTGGCCTCCAAAGTGCCAGAAGCAGGGCTGGGCCAGCCGGCCAGAGTTCAGGGTTCTGGCCCTTGGACTTGCAGCGGACACTAGGCTGCTTGGGAAAACCGCGCGGCTCTGACCTTTCAGCAAAGGGGTGGAGCGGTCAAGGCCTTGAGCCCAAAGGCGAGGCCTTTCTGCGACCGCCAGGTTGTGCCAACAGAGGGCGGACTACGTGGTTCCCTGCTCCACGCAGTCCCAGTTCCCTGACCTGTGGTCCGCACCCTCCGCCGCGCCCACTGGATGCCGACCCTTGGGGACCCAGGAGCGCACGCAATGGGCGTTCCCAGCCGCCATGGCGACCCCCGAGAGGACAACGGGGAACCCCTCCCCTACCCCCGCCAGGAGCCGACCCCCGCCCCGCGCCGCCCCGCCCCTGCCATGCTCCCGGTGCCTTCCCAGCCGCAGTGGGGATCCCCGGAGCACAACTGGGACCGACCCCCACCCACAGCGATCGGAGTCTCCACCCGGGTGCGCTCCCGGCGCGGGTCCAGCCCCAGTGGCGGCCTCCGAGAGCACAACCGGGATGCCCGCCCCGCTCCGCCATGACCGGACCCCCGCCCCCGCCCCCGCCCCCCGCCGCCCGGGTTCACCCCGCCCCTGGTGCGATCCCAGCGCGTTTCCAGCAGCAGTGGCCACCCCCGGGAGCACAACTGGGACCGCCCCCCATCCCCGCCACGACCCGATTCCCGACCCGCGCCGCCCGGCTTCGCCCCGCCCCGGGCGCGCTCCCGGTGCGCTGCCCACCTTCACCACGGGCTCCCGGTGAGCCCCGCCCCCACGCCCGGTTCCAGGAGAGCCTCTGGGACCTCGCTCCCGCCGCCCGGTGAAACGGGAGGACAATCCATCCAGCCCACAGAGGCAATCCAAGCTGTCTAGAATTCAGGGATCCAACGAGGACTACGGAAAGGAAAGATGACCTGACCTAGGAGGGCCATGATATTCTATAGAACTGGACAAAGTTGGTTTCCAAGGAAACTTGATTCCTTGGAACCCGGAAAGCTGGTTCTTTTCATATGCAATTCCAAACACTTAGCTCCTTCCCAAAGCCTGCCTGGCCGCCAGCCCCACCCCCCACTCCCCAGAAAAACGGCTCAAAGACATCTTTTCCATCTCAGGCGGAAAACTGGAAGATGTCTTGTCTTGTCTGTCTGGATTGATGTCTGTGTCAGTGTGAGCCTTGTGATTTTTGATAATAGTGCTCAAGTTCTGAGTTCTTATTTCAATGGTCTCAAGACAAGGCAGCCCTTGCCAACCCAACTGCTTCCAATACAAGAAAACATTGACCTCAGTGAATGTCAGAGTCCCGTGAACTGGGAACTAGTCAATATTAAATATCTAGTAGTTTTGGTTTTGCTCCTCTACTGTAGACATGTCTAAGAGTCATCAACATGAAGCACAAAATGTTCATAGTGCCTCGGTTTGTTCTAAGGTAAAAATTGCTATACCGTTTTATCTGTCACAAGCTTGTCAACAAGAAAGTACCTCGAAAGAACAGGAAGAAAACGAAAAATTAAATGTCATATGAGCTTTTAGATAAACTATGAACACTAATTACACTCTACACTATCTGCCTATGAGGGTCTTGATTGAAGGCAGAGGAGAAGGGGACGACAGAGGCTAAGATGGTTGGATGGCATCACTGATTCGATGGACATGAGTTTGAGCAAGCCCCTGGAGTTGGTGATGGACACGGAAGCCCAGCGTCCTGCAGGCCACGGGGTCCCAAAGAGTCAGACACGACTGAGCAACTGAACGGAACTGAACTTACAATCGTTTCTCCAGGTGTTTTGGTTACCCGAGTTTCTATCCTGTGCTAAACTAAGTGACGACAGTGTACTGAAGAGCTGGGTCATTTCCAAATAAATTCAAGTTCTGAAACATTCACGCCTTGAAAGGACCTCCTTTTACACAGAAACAAAAGAGATTTTTGACTATCCAATAATAGTGTCTGGCACCATCCTGACATGTGAAACGTAAGAAAGCAATTTTTTTTGTTTTGTTTGGTTCTGATCTTGGGGGTGTCTGTGTGTGTGTGTGTGTGTGTGTGTGTGCGTGCGCGCGTGCGGGGGAGCTGGGGGGGGGCGCTACTATCACTGATAGGTATGTTCACCAATCTGTCGAATGCCAATATAAAAGTCAGTTCTTGGTTGCTGAAGGGAAATGTATGACTTGGTATTAAAAGAAGGTATGTGGAATGAAATCGCATTTTCTGAAGGCAAACGACGTCGTTCTTTCTTCCAGGTGGCAGTTTCAGGATGGGAGAAGCAAAGGAATGGGTACAGAATGGGATAAGGAGGTTGGAGGGAAAGTGGACCCCAGAAAAGAGTGTTGTGCCTAGCACAAGGTTTCTTGAGAGGTTGAACTGCCTTTGCTAATGGATTTTAAGTTTCTTTACCTCTTCCGTGATCTCTTCTAGGTTGACCTAGAACAGAAATCTTTTGTGAGCTTTGGCTAAGTGGAGAAGTATTATTGTTTCACGGTGACTTGTGTGATCCTACCTGACTGTTCTCAACCCTTTTGATATCTATGCACTGCTGCTGCTGCTGCTGCTAAGTCGTTTCAGTCGTGTCCGAGTCTGTGTGACCCCATGGACGGCAGCCCACCAGGCCCCGCAGTCCCTGGGGTTCTCTAGGCAAGAACACTGGAGTGGGTTGCCATGTCCTCCTCCAATGCATGAAAGTGCAATGTGAAAGTGAAGTCGCTCAGTCGTGTCCGACTCTGAGCGACCCCATGGACTGCAGCCTGCCAGGCTCTTCCGTCCATGGGATTTTCCAGGCAAGAGTACTGGAGTGGGGTGCCGTTGCCTTCTCCCATATCTATTCACAAGCCTGCCTAAATCATTGACTTCTAGCCACCTTTGGGATGCCAATGACCACCCACCCTTACCAGGCCGCAGAGGAGAGAAAACACTTACCACAGGAGGTCCGGTAAGGAACAAGGAACTAACAAGCTCCCACCAACCGGGATTCTGCAGAGGTCAACAAGAGGTCAGCAAGAGATGGGAGACTGCAGTCCAGAGGTCCTAGCAACTTCCAGCGAGCAGCAAAGACCCAGCATAGTCCAAACGAATTCAATGTTACCAAAAACAAATAAATAAACGGACAGAAGTTCTTTGAACACATGACTGAGATTAGGGTGAGGCAGAACATGTATGTGCCAGGATACTCTTAAAGTACGAGAAAGCAGAGAAAGGAAAGACAACTCTCAAGCTGTCCAAAGTGATCAAATGAATGAGTACACAGTTTGACCTGTGTACACTAGCAGATAAAAATCTGAAAAGGAATTTTTAAAAATCCCTTTCAATACTGTCAACATGAATCAAATGCTTTGCCACGGATGTCACGAGGATGCAAGACTGGCACACTGGAAATTCTACACCGTGGCTGAAAAAGATCCTGAATACATGGACAGATATTCCATAGCGATGGAGAGACTTAAGATGGCAATACCATGGAATGCATCTTCAATCTGAAATGAAGATTCGATATGACTTGATCGCTCAGAGCTTTTGTGTCATCAAGTGTTATGGAAGGATAAAAGAGATCGAGAAAGCTGCTGACATAGACTTGGGGCGGGGTGGGGGCAGTAAGAGTACCTTCGGGTCTTTAGCCCGATGTGATGCAGCCACTAGCAGTCTGCTAAGGAAACAAAGGCAGTGTCTCAGAGCATGACACCAGACCCCTCACCCACGACATGCATTGAGATAACATGGGCAGCAGGTGAGTCATCCCGGGCTAAAAAATGATTGACATGAATCTTGAAGAAAGGCAGATTTCCAGGCAAATATGTCATTTCCTTAACATAGACGAGGAGAACAAGGTAGGAGGAAAACTTACTGTTTGGTTCAGGTCACTTCTGAGCCTTTTGGGGGAACCGACCTGAAGCCAGAGTCTAGCCGAAATACACAGGCTTTGAACATCGCTGAAGACCAACATTTCCTAAGGAAAAACGCATTGCTTAGCTCGAGGTCTGTCTGGGAAATTCTTACACATCAGGAGATGGCTCCGAGGTGGATTTCTACAAAGAACATCCATGCAAAGGACAAGCCTGCACAGCTCTGTGCACATCTGCCCCCTCCCCCTCACAGCCAGCAGCATTTCCAAGTGACCTCCTAAGGCCTTCGCCAAACTACAGGGGCACCTCTGGGTTTCCTGTTTCCTATTTTTCGGAATCTTTTCAAAAAAAAGAAAAACAAAAACAAATTAAAAAAAAAAAAAAAAACCCGCACATTTCTTCGTAGAATGCCACAGTGGAAGGAAAACAGGCCTTCAATATTAAGACCTAAATTTGCAAAAACCTTGGAGCTTGGTGTTTTGGTTTGTTTTGTTTTGTTTGAATCAAACCACCACATCATTGAAAATTTTTACACGTTCTAATTATTCGGTTCCAAAACACCAAACTTGTACTGCACACGGTCCCCATGGAAAGGCCCCTCAGCAGGACAGCCACAGATGCTGCCATGAAAGGGCAGCAGGGTGCCCTCCACCCTTGTTTTCTGCCTGGGCGGCCACCGGGTTTTGAAACCCATGCACCCTACTAAGTTTCTAGGGTGCACCCTGTGGACCCTTCCCTTTCCCATCCCAGCAGGTGGTCAAGGGCCCGCTGGCCTCCAAAGTGCCAGAAGCAGGGCTGGGCCAGCCGGCCAGAGTTCAGGGTTCTGGCCCTTGGACTTGCAGCGGACACTAGGCTGCTTGGGAAAACCGCGCGGCTCTGACCTTTCAGCAAAGGGGTGGAGCGGTCAAGGCCTTGAGCCCAAAGGCGAGGCCTTTCTGCGACCGCCAGGTTGTGCCAACAGAGGGCGGACTACGTGGTTCCCTGCTCCACGCAGTCCCAGTTCCCTGACCTGTGGTCCGCACCCTCCGCCGCGCCCACTGGATGCCGACCCTTGGGGACCCAGGAGCGCACGCAATGGGCGTTCCCAGCCGCCATGGCGACCCCCGAGAGGACAACGGGGAACCCCTCCCCTACCCCCGCCAGGAGCCGACCCCCGCCCCGCGCCGCCCCGCCCCTGCCATGCTCCCGGTGCCTTCCCAGCCGCAGTGGGGATCCCCGGAGCACAACTGGGACCGACCCCCACCCACAGCGATCGGAGTCTCCACCCGGGTGCGCCCCCGGCGCGGGTCCAGCCCCAGTGGCGGCCTCCGAGAGCACAACCGGGATGCCCGCCCCCGCTCCGCCATGACCGGACCCCCGCCCCCGCCCCCGCCCCCCGCCGCCCGGGTTCACCCCGCCCCTGGTGCGATCCCAGCGCGTTTCCAGCAGCAGTGGCCACCCCCGGGAGCACAACTGGGACCGCCCCCCATCCCCGCCACGACCCGATTCCCGACCCGCGCCGCCCGGCTTCGCCCCGCCCCGGGCGCGCTCCCGGTGCGCTGCCCACCTTCACCACGGGCTCCCGGTGAGCCCCGCCCCCACGCCCGGTTCCAGGAGAGCCTCTGGGACCTCGCTCCCGCCGCCCGGTGAAACGGGAGGACAATCCATCCAGCCCACAGAGGCAATCCAAGCTGTCTAGAATTCAGGGATCCAACGAGGACTACGGAAAGGAAAGATGACCTGACCTAGGAGGGCCATGATATTCTATAGAACCGGACAAAGTTGGTTTCCAAGGAAACTTGATTCCTTGGAACCCGGAAAGCTGGTTCTTTTCATATGCAATTCCAAACACTTAGCTCCTTCCCAAAGCCTGCCTGGCCGCCAGCCCCACCCCCCACTCCCCAGAAAAACGGCTCAAAGACATCTTTTCCATCTCAGGCGGAAAACTGGAAGATGTCTTGTCTTGTCTGTCTGGATTGATGTCTGTGTCAGTGTGAGCCTTGTGATTTTTGATAATAGTGCTCAAGTTCTGAGTTCTTATTTCAATGGTCTCAAGACAAGGCAGCCCTTGCCAACCCAACTGCTTCCAATACAAGAAAACATTGACCTCAGTGAATGTCAGAGTCCCGTGAACTGGGAACTAGTCAATATTAAATATCTAGTAGTTTTGGTTTTGCTCCTCTACTGTAGACATGTCTAAGAGTCATCAACATGAAGCACAAAATGTTCATAGTGCCTCGGTTTGTTCTAAGGTAAAAATTGCTATACCGTTTTATCTGTCACAAGCTTGTCAACAAGAAAGTACCTCGAAAGAACAGGAAGAAAACGAAAAATTAAATGTCATATGAGCTTTTAGATAAACTATGAACACTAATTACACTCTACACTATCTGCCTATGAGGGTCTTGATTGAAGGCAGAGGAGAAGGGGACGACAGAGGCTAAGATGGTTGGATGGCATCACTGATTCGATGGACATGAGTTTGAGCAAGCCCCTGGAGTTGGTGATGGACACGGAAGCCCAGCGTCCTGCAGGCCACGGGGTCCCAAAGAGTCAGACACGACTGAGCAACTGAACGGAACTGAACTTACAATCGTTTCTCCAGGTGTTTTGGTTACCCGAGTTTCTATCCTGTGCTAAACTAAGTGACGACAGTGTACTGAAGAGCTGGGTCATTTCCAAATAAATTCAAGTTCTGAAACATTCACGCCTTGAAAGGACCTCCCTTTACACAGAAACAAAAGAGATTTTTGACTATCCAATAATAGTGTCTGGCACCATCCTGACATGTGAAACGTAAGAAAGCAATTTTTTTTGTTTTGTTTGGTTCTGATCTTGGGGGTGTGTGTGTGTGTGTGTGTGTGTGTGTGTGTGCGTGCGCGTGTGCGGGGGAGCCGGGGGGGGGGGCGCTACTATCACTGATAGGTATGTTCACCAATCTGTCGAATGCCAATATAAAAGTCAGTTCTTGGTTGCTGAAGGGAAATGTATGACTTGGTATTAAAAGAAGGTATGTGGCATGAAATCGCATTTTCTGAAGGCAAACGACGTCGTTCTTTCTTCCAGGTGGCAGTTTCAGGATGGGAGAAGCAAAGGAATGGGTACAGAATGGGATAAGGAGGTTGGAGGGAAAGTGGACCCCCAGAAAAGAGTGTTGTGCCTAGCACAAGGTTTCTTGAGAGGTTGAACTGCCTTTGCTAATGGATTTTAAGTTTCTTTACCTCTTCCGTGATCTCTTCTAGGTTGACCTAGAACAGAAATCTTTTGTGAGCTTTGGCTAAGTGGAGAAGTATTATTGTTTCACGGTGACTTGTGTGATCCTACCTGACTGTTCTCAACCCTTTTGATATCTATGCACTGCTGCTGCTGCTGCTGCTAAGTCGTTTCAGTCGTGTCCGAGTCTGTGTGACCCCATGGACGGCAGCCCACCAGGCCCCGCAGTCCCTGGGGTTCTCTAGGCAAGAACACTGGAGTGGGTTGCCATGTCCTCCTCCAATGCATGAAAGTGCAATGTGAAGTGAAGTCGCTCAGTCGTGTCCGACTCTGAGCGACCCCATGGACTGCAGCCTGCCAGGCTCTTCCGTCCATGGGATTTTCCAGGCAAGAGTACTGGAGTGGGGTGCCGTTGCCTTCTCCCATATCTATTCACAAGCCTGCCTAAATCATTGACTTCTAGCCACCTTTGGGATGCCAATGACCACCCACCCTTACCAGGCCGCAGAGGAGAGAAAACACTTACCACAGGAGGTCCGGGTAAGGAACAAGGAACTAACAAGCTCCCACCAACCGGGATTCTGCAGAGGTCAACAAGAGGTCAGCAAGAGATGGGAGACTGCAGTCCAGAGGTCCTAGCAACTTCCAGCGAGCAGCAAAGACCCAGCATAGTCCAAACGAATTCAATGTTACCAAAAACAAATAAATAAACGGACAGAAGTTCTTTGAACACATGACTGAGATTAGGGGTGAGGCAGAACATGTATGTGCCAGGATACTCTTAAAGTACGAGAAAGCAGAGAAAGGAAAGACAACTCTCAAGCTGTCCAAAGTGATCAAATGAATGAGTACACAGTTTGACCTGTGTACACTAGCAGATAAAAATCTGAAAAGGAATTTTTAAAAATTCCTTTTCAATACTGTCAACATGAATCAAATGCTTTGCCACGGATGTCACGAGGATGCAAGACTGGCACACTGGAAATTCTACACCGTGGCTGAAAAAGATCCTGAATACATGGACAGATATTCCATAGCGATGGAGAGACTTAAGATGGCAATACCATGGAATGCATCTTCAATCTGAAATGAAGATTCGATATGACTTGATCGCTCAGAGCTTTTGTGTCATCAAGTGTTATGGAAGGATAAAAGAGATCGAGAAAGCTGCTGACATAGACTTGGGGCGGGGTGGGGGGGGCAGTAAGAGTACTCCTTCGGGTCTTTAGCCCGATGTGATGCAGCCACTAGCAGTCTGCTAAGGAAACAAAGGCAGTGTCTCAGAGCATGACACCAGACCCCCTCACCCACGACATGCATTGAGATAACATGGGCAGCAGGTGAGTCATCCCGGGCTAAAAAATGATTGACATGAATCTTGAAGAAAGGCAGATTTCCAGGCAAATATGTCATTTCCTTAACATAGACGAGGAGAACAAGGTAGGAGGAAAACTTACTGTTTGGTTCAGGTCACTTCTGAGCCTTTTGGGGAACCGACCTGAAGCCAGAGTCTAGCCGAAATACACAGGCTTTGAACATCGCTGAAGACCAACATTTCCTAAGGAAAAACGCATTGCTTAGCTCGAGGTCTGTCTGGGAAATTCTTACACATCAGGAGATGGCTCCGAGGTGGATTTCTACAAAGAACATCCATGCAAAGGACAAGCCTGCACAGCTCTGTGCACATCTGCCCCCTCCCCCTCACAGCCAGCAGCATTTCCAAGTGACCTCCTAAGGCCTTCGCCAAACTACAGGGGCACCTCTGGGTTTCTGTTTCCTCATTTTTCGGAATCTTTTCAAAAAAAAGAAAAACAAAAAACAAATTAAAAAAAAAAAAAAAAAAACCCGCACATTTCTTCGTAGAATGCCACAGTGGAAGGAAAACAGGCCTTCAATATTAAGACCTAAATTTGCAAAAACTTGGAGCTTGGTGTTTTGGTTTGTTTTGTTTTGTTTGAATCAAACCACCACATCATTGAAAATTTTTACACGTTCTAATTATTCGGTTCCAAAACACCAAACTTGTACTGCACACGGTCCCCATGGAAAGGCCCCTCAGCAGGACAGCCACAGATGCTGCCATGAAAGGGCAGCAGGGTGCCCTCCTCCCTTGTTTTCTGCCTGGGCGGCCACCGGGTTTTGAAACCCATGCACCCTACTAAGTTTCTAGGGTGCACTGTGGACCCTTCCCTTTCCCATCCCAGCAGGTGGTCAAGGGCCCGCTGGCCTCCAAAGTGCCAGAAGCAGGGCTGGGCCAGCCGGCCAGAGTTCAGGGTTCTGGCCCTTGGACTTGCAGCGGACACTAGGCTGCTTGGGAAAACCGCGCGGCTCTGACCTTTCAGCAAAGGGGTGGAGCGGTCAAGGCCTTGAGCCCAAAGGCGAGGCCTTTCTGCGACCGCCAGGTTGTGCCAACAGAGGGCGGACTACGTGGTTCCCTGCTCCACGCAGTCCCAGTTCCCTGACCTGTGGTCCGCACCCCTCCGCCGCGCCCACTGGATGCCGACCCTTGGGGACCCAGGAGCGCACGCAATGGGCGTTCCCAGCCGCCATGGCGACCCCCGAGAGGACAACGGGGAACCCCTCCCCTACCCCCGCCAGGAGCCGACCCCTGCCCCGCGCCGCCCCGCCCCTGCCATGCTCCCGGTGCCTTCCCAGCCGCAGTGGGGATCCCCGGAGCACAACTGGGACCGACCCCCACCCACAGCGATCGGAGTCTCCACCCGCGCCGCCCCGGCGCGGGTCCGAGCCCCAGTGGCGGCCTCCGAGAGCACAACCGGGACGCCCGCCCCCGCTCCGCCATGACCGGACCCCCGCCCCCGCCCCCCCCCCGCCGCCCGGGTTCACCCCGCCCTGGTGCGATCCCAGCGCGTTTCCAGCAGCAGTGGCCACCCCGGGAGCACAACTGGGACCGCCCCCCATCCCCGCCACGACCCGATTCCCGACCCGCGCCGCCCGCCCCCGCCCCGGGCGCGCTCCCGGTGCGCTGCCCACCTTCACCACGGGCTCCCGGTGAGCCCCGCCCCCACGCCCGGTTCCAGGAGAGCCTCTGGGACCTCGCTCCCGCCGCCCGGTGAAACGGGAGGACAATCCATCCAGCCCACAGAGGCAATCCAAGCTGTCTAGAATTCAGGGATCCAACGAGGACTACGGAAAGGAAAGATGACCTGACCTAGGAGGGCCATGATATTCTATAGAACTGGACAAAGTTGGTTTCCAAGGAAACTTGATTCCTTGGAACCCGGAAAGCTGGTTCTTTTCATATGCAATTCCAAACACGTAGCTCCTTCCCAAAGCCTGCCTGGCCGCCAGCCCCACCCCCCACTCCCCAGAAAAACGGCTCAAAGACATCTTTTCCATCTCAGGCGGAAAACTGGAAGATGTCTTGTCTTGTCTGTCTGGATTGATGTCTGTGTCAGTGTGAGCCTTGTGATTTTTGATAATAGTGCTCAAGTTCTGAGTTCTTATTTCAATGGTCTCAAGACAAGGCAGCCCTTGCCAACCCAACTGCTTCCAATACAAGAAAACATTGACCTCAGTGAATGTCAGAGTCCCGTGAACTGGGAACTAGTCAATATTAAATATCTAGTAGTTTTGGTTTTGCTCCTCTACTGTAGACATGTCTAAGAGTCATCAACATGAAGCACAAAATGTTCATAGTGCCTCGGTTTGTTCTAAGGTAAAAATTGCTATACCGTTTTATCTGTCACAAGCTTGTCAACAAGAAAGTACCTCGAAAGAACAGGAAGAAAACGAAAAATTAAATGTCATATGAGCTTTTAGATAAACTATGAACACTAATTACACTCTTACACTATCTGCCTATGAGGGTCTTGATTGAAGGCAGAGGAGAAGGGGACGACAGAGGCTAAGATGGTTGGATGGCATCACTGATTCGATGGACATGAGTTTGAGCAAGCCCCTGGAGTTGGTGATGGACACGGAAGCCCAGCGTCCTGCAGGCCACGGGGTCCCAAAGAGTCAGACACGACTGAGCAACTGAACGGAACTGAACTTACAATCGTTTCTCCAGGTGTTTTGGTTACCCGAGTTTCTATCCTGTGCTAAACTAAGTGACGACAGTGTACTGAAGAGCTGGGTCATTTCCAAATAAATTCAAGTTCTGAAACATTCACGCCTTGAAAGGACCTCCCTTTACACAGAAACAAAAGAGATTTTTGACTATCCAATAATAGTGTCTGGCACCATCCTGACATGTGAAACGTAAGAAAGCAATTTTTTTTGTTTTGTTTGGTTCTGATCTTGGGGGGTGTGTCTGTGTGTGTGTGTGTGTGTGTGTGTGTGCGTGTGCGTGGGAGCTGGGGGGGGGGCGCTACTATCACTGATAGGTATGTTCACCAATCTGTCGAATGCCAATATAAAAGTCTGTTCTTGGTTGCTGAAGGGAAATGTATGACTTGGTATTAAAAGAAGGTATGTGGCATGAAATCGCATTTTCTGAAGGCAAACGACGTCGTTCTTTCTTCCAGGTGGCAGTTTCAGGATGGGAGAAGCAAAGGAATGGGTACAGAATGGGATAAGGAGGTTGGAGGGAAAGTGGACCCCCAGAAAAGAGTGTTGTGCCTAGCACAAGGTTTCTTGAGAGGTTGAACTGCCTTTGCTAACGGATTTTAAGTTTCTTTACCTCTTCCGTGATCTCTTCTAGGTTGACCTAGAACAGAAATCTTTTGTGAGCTTTGGCTAAGTGGAGAAGTATTATTGTTTCACGGTGACTTGTGTGATCCTACCTGACTGTTCTCAACCCTTTTGATATCTATGCACTGCTGCTGCTGCTGCTGCTAAGTCGTTTCAGTCGTGTCCGAGTCTGTGTGACCCCATGGACGGCAGCCCACCAGGCCCCGCAGTCCCTGGGGTTCTCTAGGCAAGAACACTGGAGTGGGTTGCCATGTCCTCCTCCAATGCATGAAAGTGCAATGTGAAAGTGAAGTCGCTCAGTCGTGTCCGACTCTGAGCGACCCCATGGACTGCAGCCTGCCAGGCTCTTCCGTCCATGGGATTTTCCAGGCAAGAGTACTGGAGTGGGGTGCCGTTGCCTTCTCCCATATCTATTCACAAGCCTGCCTAAATCATTGACTTCTAGCCACCTTTGGGATGCCAATGACCACCCACCCTTACCAGGCCGCAGAGGAGAGAAAACACTTACCACAGGAGGTCCGGGTAAGGAACAAGGAACTAACAAGCTCCCACCAACCGGGATTCTGCAGAGGTCAACAAGAGGTCAGCAAGAGATGGGAGACTGCAGTCCAGAGGTCCTAGCAACTTCCAGCGAGCAGCAAAGACCCAGCATAGTCCAAACGAATTCAATGTTACCAAAAACAAATAAATAAACGGACAGAAGTTCTTTGAACACATGACTGAGATTAGGGGTGAGGCAGAACATGTATGTGCCAGGATACTCTTAAAGTACGAGAAAGCAGAGAAAGGAAAGACAACTCTCAAGCTGTCCAAAGTGATCAAAATGAATGAGTACACAGTTTGACCTGTGTACACTAGCAGATAAAAATCTGAAAAGGAATTTTTTAAAAATTCCTTTCAATACTGTCAACATGAATCAAATGCTTTGCCACGGATGTCACGAGGATGCAAGACTGGCACACTGGAAATTCTACACCGTGGCTGAAAAAGATCCTGAATACATGGACAGATATTCCATAGCGATGGAGAGACTTAAGATGGCAATACCATGGAATGCATCTTCAATCTGAAATGAAGATTCGATATGACTTGATCGCTCAGAGCTTTTGTGTCATCAAGTGTTATGGAAGGATAAAAGAGATCGAGAAAGCTGCTGACATAGACTTGGGGCGGGGTGGGGGGCAGTAAGAGTACCCCTTCGGGTCTTTAGCCCGATGTGATGCAGCCACTAGCAGTCTGCTAAGGAAACAAAGGCAGTGTCTCAGAGCATGACACCAGACCCCCTCACCCACGACATGCATTGAGATAACATGGGCAGCAGGTGAGTCATCCCGGGCTAAAAAATGATTGACATGAATCTTGAAGAAAGGCAGATTTCCAGGCAAATATGTCATTTCCTTAACATAGACGAGGAGAACAAGGTAGGAGGAAAACTTACTGTTTGGTTCAGGTCACTTCTGAGCCTTTTGGGGGAACCGACCTGAAGCCAGAGTCTAGCCGAAATACACAGGCTTTGAACATCGCTGAAGACCAACATTTCCTAAGGAAAAACGCATTGCTTAGCTCGAGGTCTGTCTGGGAAATTCTTACACATCAGGAGATGGCTCCGAGGTGGATTTCTACAAAGAACATCCATGCAAAGGACAAGCCTGCACAGCTCTGTGCACATCTGCCCCCTCCCCCTCACAGCCAGCAGCATTTCCAAGTGACCTCCTAAGGCCTTCGCCAAACTACAGGGGCACCTCTGGGTTTCCTGTTTCCCTCATTTTTCGGAATCTTTTCAAAAAAAAGAAAAACAAAAAACAAATTAAAAAAAAAAAAAAAACCCGCACATTTCTTCGTAGAATGCCACAGTGGAAGGAAAACAGGCCTTCAATATTAAGACCTAAATTTGCAAAAACTTGAGCTTGGTGTTTTGGTTTGTTTTGTTTTGTTTGAATCAAACCACCACATCATTGAAAATTTTTACACGTTCTAATTATTCGGTTCCAAAACACCAAACTTGTACTGCACACGGTCCCCATGGAAAGGCCCCTCAGCAGGACAGCCACAGATGCTGCCATGAAAGGGCAGCAGGGTGCCCTCCTCCCTTGTTTTCTGCCTGGGCGGCCACCGGGTTTTGAAACCCATGCACCCTACTAAGTTTCTAGGGTGCAATTGTGGACCCTTCCCTTTCCCATCCCAGCAGGTGGTCAAGGGCCCGCTGGCCTCCAAAGTGCCAGAAGCAGGGCTGGGCCAGCCGGCCAGAGTTCAGGGTTCTGGCCCTTGGACTTGCAGCGGACACTAGGCTGCTTGGGAAAACCGCGGGCTCTGACCTTTCAGCAAAGGGGTGGAGCGGTCAAGGCCTTGAGCCCAAAGGCGAGGCCTTTCTGCGACCGCCAGGTTGTGCCAACAGAGGGCGGACTACGTGGTTCCCTGCTCCACGCAGTCCCAGTTCCCTGACCTGTGGTCCGCACCCTCCGCCGCGCCCACTGGATGCCGACCCTTGGGGACCCAGGAGCGCACGCAATGGGCGTTCCCAGCCGCCACGGCGACCCCCGAGAGGACAACGGGGAAGCCCTCCCCCACCCCCGCCAGGAGCCGACCCCCGCCCCGCGGCGCCCCGCCCCTGCCATGCTCCCGGTGCCTTCCCAGCCGCAGTGGGGATCCCGGAGCACAACTGGGACCGCCGCCCATCCCCGCCACGACCCGATTCCCGACCCGCGCCGCCCGGCTTCGCCCCGCCCCGGGCGCTGCCCCGTGCGCTGCCCACCTTCACCACGGGCTCCCGGTGAGCCCCGCCCCCACGCCCGGTTCCAGGAGAGCCTCTGGGACCTCGCTCCCGCCGCCCGGTGAAACGGGAGGACAATCCATCCAGCCCACAGAGGCAATCCAAGCTGTCTAGAATTCAGGGATCCAACGAGGACTACGGAAAGGAAAGATGACCTGACCTAGGAGGGCCATGATATTCTATAGAACTGACAAAGTTGGTTTCCAAGGAAACTTGATTCCTTGGAACCCGGAAAGCTGGTTCTTTTCATATGCAATTCCAAACACTTAGCTCCTTCCCAAAGCCTGCCTGGCCGCCAGCCCCACCCCCCACTCCCCAGAAAAACGGCTCAAAGAAATCTTTTCCATCTCAGGCGGAAAACTGGAAGATGTCTTGTCTTGTCTGTCTGGATTGATGTATGTGTCAGTGTGAGCCTTGTGATTTTTGATAATAGTGCTCAAGTTCTGAGTTCTTATTTCAATGGTCTCAAGACAAGGCAGCCCTTGCAAGAAAACATTGACCTCAGGGAATGTCAGAGTCCCGTGAACTGGGAACTAGTCAATATTAAATATCTAGTAGTTTTGTTTTTGCTCCTCTAGTGTAGACATGTCTAAGAGTCATCAACATGAAGCACAAAATGTTCATACTGCCTCGGTTTGTTCTAAGGTAAAAATTGCTATATCGTTCTATCTGTCACAAGCTTGTCAACAAGAAAGTACTCTGAAAGAACAGGAACAAAACGAAAAATTAAATGTGATATGAGCTTTTAGATAAACTATGAACACTAATTACACTCGAAAATATCTGCCTATGAGAGTCTTGATTGAAGGCAGAGGAGAAGGGGACGACAGAGGCTAAGATGGTTGGATGGCATCACTGATTCGATGGACATGAGTTTGAGCAAGCCCCTGGAGTTGGTGATGGACACGGAAGCCCAGCGTCCTGCAGGCCACGGGGTCCCAAAGAGTCAGACACGACTGAGCCACTGAACGGAACTGAACATACAATCGTTTCTCCAGGTGTTTTGTTACCCGAGTTTCTATCCTGTGCTAAACTAAGTGACGACAGTGTACTGAAGAGCTGGGTCATTTCCAAATAAATTCAAGTTCTGAAACATTCACGCCTTGAAAGGACCTCCCTTTTACACAGAAACAAAAGAGATTTTTGACTATCCAATAATAGTGTCTGGCACCATCCTGACATGTGAAACGTAAGAAAGCAATTTTTTTTGGTTTTGTTTGGTTCTGATCTGTGTGTGTGTGTGTGTGTGCGTGCGTGCGTGCGGGGGAGGGGAGGGGCGCTACTATCACTGATAGGTATGTTCACCAATCTGTCGAATGCCAATATAAAAGTCAGTTCTTGGTTGCTGAAGGGAAATGTATGACTTGGTATTAAAAGAAGGTATGTGGCATGAAATCGCATTTTCTGAAGGAAAACGACGTCGTTCTTTCCTCCAGGTGGCAGTTTCAGGATGGGAGAAGCAAAGGAATGGGTACAGAATGGGATAAGGAGGTTGTAGGGAAAGTGGACCCCAGAAAAGAGTGTTGTGCCTAGCACAAGGTTTCTTGAGAGGTTGAACTGCCTTTGCTAATGGATTTTAAGTTTCTTTTACTCTTCCGTGATCTCTTCTAGGTTGACCTAGAACAGAAATCTTTGTTAGCTTTGGCTAAGTGGAGAAGTATTGCTTCACGGTGACTTGTGTGATCCTACCTGACTGTTCTCAACCCTTTGATATCTATGCACTGCTGCTGCTGCTGCTGCTAAGTCGTTTCAGTCGTGTCCGAGTCTGTGTGACCCCATGGACGGCAGCCCACCAGGCCCCGCAGTCCCTGGGGTTCTCTAGGCAAGAACACTGGAGTGGGTTGCCATGTCCTCCTCCAATGCATGAAAGTGCAATGTGAAAGTGAAGTCGCTCAGTCGTGCCCGACTTGCTGAGCGGCCCCATGGACTGCAGCCCTACCAGGTTCTTCCGTCCATGAGATTTTCCAGGCAAGAGTACTGGAGTGGGGTGCCATTGCCTTCTCCCATATCTATTCACAAGCCTGCCTAAATCATTGACTTCTAGCCACCTTTGGGATGCCAATGACCACCCAGCCTTACCAGGCCGCAGAGGAGAGAAAACACTTACCACAGGAGGTCCGGGTAAGGAACAAGGAACTAACAAGCTCCCACCAACCAGGATTCTGCAGAGGTCAACAAGAGGTCAGCAAGAGATGGGAGACTGCAGTCCAGAGGTCCTAGCAACTTCCAGCGAGCAGCAAAGACCCAGCATAGTCAAAACGAATTCAATGTTACCCAAAACAAATAAATAAACGGACAGAAGTTCTTTGAACACATGACTGAGATTAGGGGTGAGGCAGTACATGTATGTGCCAGGACACTCTTATAGTATACTCTAACATAGATGAGGAGAACAAGGTAGGAGGAAAACTTACTGTTTGGTTCAGGTCGCTTCTGAGCCTTTTGGGGAACCTACCTGAAGCCAGAGTCTAGCAGAAATACACAGGCTTTGAACATCGCTGAAGACCAACATTTCCTAAGGAAAACGCATTGCTTAGCTCAAGGTTTGTCTGGGAAATTCTTACACATCAGGAGATGGCTCCGAGGTGGATTTCTACAAAGAACATCCATGCAAAGGACAAGCCTGCACAGCTCTGTGCACATCTGCGCCCTCCCCCCTCATAGCCAGCAGCATTTCCAAGTGACCTCCTAAGGCCTTCGCCAAACTACAGGGGCATCTCTGGCTTCCTGTTTCCTCATTTTTCGGAATCTTTTCTAAAAAAAGAAAAACAAAAAACAAATTAAAAAAAAAAAAAACCCGCACATTTCTTCGTGCAATGCCACAGTGGAAGGAACACAGGCCTTCAATATTAAGACCTAAATTTGCAAAAAACTTGGAGCTTGGTTTTTTGTTTTGTTTTCTTTTGTTTTGTTTGAATCAAACCACCACATCATTTAAAATTTTTACACGTTCTAATTATTCGGTTCCAAAACACCAAACTTGTACTGCACACGGTCCCCATGGAAAGGCCCCTCAGCAGGACAGCCACAGATGCTGCCATGAAAGGGCAGCAGGGTGCCCTCCTCCCTTGTTTTCTGCCTGGCGGCCACCGGGTTTTGAAACCCATGCACCCTACTAAGTTTCTAGGTGCAATTCGTGGACCCCTTCCTTTCCCATCCCAGCAGGTGGTCAAGGGCCCGCTGGCCTCCAAAGTGCCAGAAGCAGGGCTGGGCCAGCCGGCCAGAGTTCAGGGTTCTGGCCCTTGACTTGCAGCGGACACCGGCTGCTTGGGAAAACCGTGCGGCTCTGACCTTTCAGCAAAGGGGTGGAGCGGTCAAGGCCTTGAGCCCAAAGGCGAGGCCTTTCTGCGACCGCCAGGTTGTGCCAACAGAGGGCGGACTACGTGTTCCTGCTCCACGCAGTCCCAGTTCCCTGACCTGTGGTCCCGCCCTCCGCCGCGCCCACTGGATGCCGATCCTTGGGGACCCAGGAGCGCACGCAATGGGCGTTCCAGCCGCCATGGCGACCCCCGAGAGGACAACGGGGAACCCCTCCCCTACCCCCGCCAGGAGCCGACCCCGCCCCGCGCCGACCCGCCCCTGCCATGCTCCCGGTGCCTTCCCAGCCGCAGTGGGGATCCCCGGAGCACAACTGGGACCGCCCCATCCCCGCCACGACCCGATTCCCGACCCGCGCCGCCCGGCTTCGCCCCGCCCCCGGGCGCGCTCCCGGTGCGCTGCCCACCTTCACCACGGGCTCCCGGTGAGCCCCGCCCCCACGCCCGGTTCCAGGAGAGCCTCTGGGACCTCGCCCGCCGCCCGCTGAAACGGGAGGACAATCCATCCAGCCCACAGAGGCAATCCAAGCTGTCTAGAATTCAGGGATCCAACGAGGACTACGGAAAGGAAAGATGACCTGACCTAGGAGGGCCATGATATCTCTTCAGAACTGACAAAGTTGGTTTCCAAGGAAGCTTGATTCCTTGGAACCCGGAAAGCTGGTTCTTTTCATATGCAATTCCAAACCATGAGCTCCTTACCAAAGCCTGCCTGGCCGCCAGCCCCACCCCCCACTCCCCAGAAAACGGCTCAAAGAAATCTTTTCCATCTCAGGCGGAAAACTGGAAGATGTCTTGTCTGTATGTCTGGATTGATGTATGTGTCAGTGTGAGCCTTGTGATTTTTGATAATAGAGCTCAAGTTCTGAGTTCTTATTTCAATGGTCTCAAGACAAGGCAGCCCTTGCAAACCAAACTGCTGCCAATACAAGAAAACATTGACCTCAGAGAATTTCAGAGTCCCGTGAACTGAAACCAGTCAATATTAAATATATAGTAGTTTTGTTTTTGCTCCTCTACTGTAGACATGTCTAAGAGTCATCAACACTAAGCACAAAATGTTCATAGTGCCTCGGTTTATTCTAAGTAAACATTGCTATATCGTTATATCTATCACGAACTTGTCAACAAGAAAGTACCTCGAAAGAACAGGAACAAAACGAAAAACTAAATGTGATATGAGCTTTTAGATAAACTATGAACACTAATTATACTCTAAAATATCTGTCTATGAGAGTCTTGATTGAAGGCAGAGGAGAAGGGGACGACAGAGGCTAAGATGGTTGAATGGCATCACTGATTCGATGGACATGAGTTTGAGCAAGCCCCTGGGTTAGGAGATGGACACAGAAGCCAGGCGTCCTGCAGGCCAAGGGGTCCGAAAGAGTCAGACACGACTGAGCAACTGAAATGAACTGAACTGAACTTACAATCATTTCTCCAGATGTTTTGGTTACCCGAGTTTCTATCCTGTGCTAAACTAAGTGACGACAGTGTACTGAAGAGCTGGGTGATTTCCAATTAAATTAAAATTCTGACATATTCACGCCTTGAAAGGACGTCCCTTTTACACAGAAATGGGCGGACTGCTCCACGCAGTCCCATTTCCTTACCTTGTGGTCCGCCCCTTCCACCGCGCCCCCCAGGATGCCGATCCTTGGGGCCCCAGGAGCGCACGCATGGTCGTTCCCAGCCGCCATGGCGACCCCTGAGAGGCTCACTGACCTCGCCGTCGTACTCGTGAGAAACCGCACACTGGGGCCGCGCTCGAGAACAACCCCGAGACTCCCCCGTCATCGCGAGATGAGGGCCGTCGTCTCCTGCATGGCCTAGAGACCAATCTCGCGACCTCTCTCCAAACGCCTCAGGAGCCTTGAATCCGTTTAGTCCACCCAGTGAGCTCCAAGAGAAACCCGTCGCGACTCGAGAGCAGAGCGGGTTTCTTTGCTTCCACTCGAGATGAATGCCTGTCTCCCCGGGTGCGTCTGGAATGCAACCCCGAGATCCCTGTCGCCCGTGGAGAGGAACATTTGCTTCTGGACACAAGCCTAGATGAGGTCTATTGGCCCTGCAGTCACTCGAGAGAAATCCCCAGCTTTCCTTCGCAACTCGAATGGAAGATTGGACTTCCCTGGGCCAACACAAGAGGCATCCTGAATTCCCCGTCGTAATTCGAGAATCCTGCTATACCTCGAGAAAAACCACGTGGTTCCCCCGTCATCGCAAGATGTAGCCCTTGCCGCTACAGCGTCTCAGGAGAAGTCCCACGTTAGGAATTGGAGTTCGAAACGGTACTTGTCACCCTTGATGCGACCCACAAAGTGCCCCGACATCCCGGTCTCACTCGAGAGGAACACGGAAGTTTTCCGGCACCACTTCCTCTGAGCCCCTTCTACCCTCCTGATCTGGACAGGAGGGTCGACTCCCCTGCTTTGTCTAGAAGGGGTTCCCGACCTTCCGGTCGCACCTCAGGATGAGGCCGGTCTCACGACGACATTCCAGACGTGGCCTCGTGGGTGGTTCCACATTCCGAAGGACCCCGATTTCCGGTCCCCTCTTGATAAGAACCTGATGCCCGGACACCTCTTCGAACTCCACCCTGTGAATGAAGTCAACACGAAGGGGCAGTGACTGCCCGTGCATCGTCGGAAAAACCCCAGGTTCCAAATACCGCTCGACAAGTGGCCTGTCTCCCCGGGAACACCTCGAGAGGCAAGCGGAGTTCCATGCCTCAACACAAGACGAGGCCTGACTCTCCTGTCCCAAGTCTGCAGGGACCCTGCTATCGGAGTCTGAAATCAGAGGAACCCTGAGGTTCCTGCCTCAACTGGAGATGAGGCCCTCTTCCAATGCACCAAAGCCAGTGGAGTGCCGAGAAGCCCCTCCCACCTCCAGTTTCCCTGACTTCTCAGAGCCACCATGAGAAGCCCCCTGAGGTCACCTGCACAAGTCGAGGGAACCCAGGGTTTCCTGCCTCAACCCGAGAAACACCTCGAGAGACCTTCTTCAACACGTCTCGAGGCCAGATTCCCCTACCATGACTGGAGAGCAATGACGCGCTCCCCTCGCCATTCGCATGGCGACCCGACTTCCCTGGCGCCCCACGAGAGGCTCACTGACCTCGCTGTCGTACCTCGTGAGAAACCGCACACTGGGGCCGCCGCTCGAGAACAACCGCGAGATTCCCCGTCATCGCGAGATGAGGGCCATCATCTCCTGCATGGCCTAGAGACCAATCTCGCGACCTTTCTCCAAACGCCTCAGGAGGCTTGACTCGCTTTAGTCCACCCAGTGAGCTCCAAGAGATACCCGTCGCGACTCGAGAGCAGAGCGGGGTTCTTTGCTTCCACTCGAGATGCATGCCTGTCTCCCCGGGTGCGTCTGGAATGCAACCCCGAGGTCCCTGTCGCCCCTGGAGAAGAACATTGGCTTCTGGACACAAGCCGAGATGAGGTCTATTGGCCCTGCAGTCACTCGAGAGCAAGCCCCAGCTTTCCTTCGCAACTCGAATGGAAGTTTGGACTTCCCTGGGCCAACACAAGAGGCATCCCGTTTTCCCCGTCGTAACTCAAGAATCCCGCCGCAACTCGGGAAAAACCACGTTCTTCCCCCGTCATCGCAAGATGAAGCCCTTTCCTGCTACAGCGACTCAGAAGAAGTCCCACGTTAGGAATTGGAGGTCGAAACGGTACTTGGCACCGTTGATGGGCCCCACAAAGTTCCCCCACATTCCGGTCTCCCTGGAGAGGAACACCGAGGTTTTCCGGCACCAACTCCTCTGAGCCCTTTCTACCCTCCTGATCTCGACAGGAGGGTCGACTCCCCTGCTTTGTCTGGAAGGGGTTCCTGACCTTCCGGTCGCACCTCAGGATGAGGCCGGTCTCACGACGACATTCCAGACGTGGCCTCGTGGGTGCTTCCACATTGTGAAGGACCCCGATTTCCCAGTCCCCTCTTGATAAGAACCCGATGCCCGGACACCTCTCCGAACACCACCCTGTGAATGAAGTCAACACGAAGGGGCAGTTCGCCCGTGCATCGTCCGGAAAACCCCCAGGTTCCAAATACAGCTCGACAAGTGGCCTCTCTCCCCGGGGACACCTTGAGAGATAAGCGGAGTTCCATGCCACAACCCAAGACGAGGCCTGACTCTCCTGTCCCAAGTCTGCAGGGACCCTGCGATCGGAGTCTGAAATCAGAGGAACCCTGAGGTTCCTGCCTCAACTGGAGATGAGGCCCTCTTCCAATGCACCAAACCCAGTGGAGTCCCGAGAGGCCCTTCCCACCTCCAGTTTCTCTGACTTCTCAGAGCCACCATGAGAAGCCCCTGAGGTCAGCTGCACAAGTCGAGGGAAGCCAGGGTTTCCTGCCTCAACCCGAGAAAGACCTCGAGAGACCTTCTTCAACACGTCTCGAGGCCAGATTCCCCTACCATGACTCGAGAGCAATGACGCGCTCCCCTCGCCACTCGCATGGAGACCCGACTTCCCTGGCGCCCCACGAGAGGCTCACTGACCTCGCCGTCGTACCTCGCGAGAAACCGCACCCTGGGGCCGCCGCTCGAGAACAACTGCGGGCCTCCCCGTCATCGCGAGATGAGGGCCTTCGTCGCCTGTATGGCCTGGAGACCAATCTCGCGACCTCTCTTCAAACGCCTCAGGAGGCTTGACTCCCTTTAGTCCACCCAGTGAGCTCCATGAGATACCCGTCGCGACTCGAGAGCAGAGCGGGGTTCTTTGCTTCCACTTGAGATGAATGCCTGTCTCCCCGGCTGCGTCTGGAATGCAACCCCGAGATCCCTGTTGCCCCTGGAGAGGAACATTGGCTTCTGGACACAAGCCTAGATGAGGTCCATTGGCCCTGCAGTCACTCGAGAGAAATCCCCAGCTTTCCTTCGCAACTCGAATGGAAGAATGACTTCTGGGCCAACACAAGAGGCATCCTGAATTCCGTCGTAACTGAGAATCCCGCACTCGAGAAAACCACGTGGTCCCCCGTCATCGCAAGATGTAGCCCCTGGCCGCGACAGCGTCCAGAGAAGCCCCACGTTAGGAATTGAGGTCGAAATGGTACTTGGCACCCTTGATGCGACCCAGAATGTTCCCCGACATCCCGGTCTCCTCGAGAGAACACCGAGGTTTTCGGCACCCTTCCTCTGAGCCCTCTACCCTCCTGATCTGACAGGAGGGTCGACTCCTGTGCTTTGTCTGAAGGGGTTCCCGACCTTCCGGTCGCACCAGATGAGGCTGGTCTCAGGACGACATTCCAGACGTGGCCTCGTGGTGGTTCCACATTCCGAAGGACCCCGATTTCCGGTCCCCTCTGATAAGAACCCGATGCCCGACACCTTTCGAACTCCACCCTGTGAATGTCAACACGAGGCAGTGCGCCCGTGCACGCGGGAAAAACCCCAGGTTCCAAATACCGCCGTCAAGTGGCCTGTCTCCCGGAACACCTCGAGAGGCAAGCGGAGTTCCATGCCTCAACACAAGACGAGGCCTGACTCTCTTCCCAAGTCTGCAGGGACCCTGGGACGGAGTCTGAAATCAGAGGAACCCTGAGGTTCCTGCCTCAATGGAGATGAGGCCTCTTCCAATGCACCAAACCCAGTGGAGTGCCGAGAGGCACCTCCCACCTCCAGCCCTGACTTCAGAGCCACCATGAGAAGCCCCTGAGGTCACCTGAACAAGTCGAGGACCCCAGGGTGTCCTGGCTCAACCCGAAAAGACCTCGAGAGACCTTTCAACACGTCTCGAGGCCACATTCCCCTACCATGGCTGGAGAGCATGACGCTTCCTCTCGCCATTCGCATGGCGACCCGACATCCTTGGCGCCCCACGAGAGGCTCACTGACCCGCTGTCGTACCTCGCGAGAAACCGCACACTGGGGCCGCCGCCGAGAACAACCACGGGACTCCCCCATCATCGCGAGATGAGGGTCATCATCTCCTGCATGGCCTAGAGACCAGTCTCGCGACCTTCTCCAAACGCCCAGGAGGCTTGACTCCTTAGTCCACCTAGTGAGCTCCAAGAGATACCTGTCGCGACTCGAGAGCAGAGCGGGCTCTTTGCTTCCACTCGAGATGAATTCCTGTCTCCCGGGTGCGTCTGGATGCAACCCCGAGGTTCCTGTCGCCCCTGGAGAAGAACATTGCCTTCCGGACACAAGCCTAGATGAGGTCTATTGGCCCTGCAGTCACTCGAGAGCAATCCTCAGCTTTCCTTCGCAACTCGAATGGAAGATTGACTTCCCTGGCCAACACAAGAGGCATCCTGAATTCCCGTAGTAACTCGAGAATCCCGCCGCAACTCGAGAAACCAGGTTGTCCCTCGTCATCCCAAGATAGCCCTTTCCGCTACTGCACTCCGGAGAAGTCCCACGTTAGGAATTGATGGTAGAAAGGTACTTGGCATCGTTGATGGGCCCCACAAAGTTCCCCACATTCCGGTCTCCTGGAGAGGAACACCGAGGTTTTCCGGCACCACTTCCTCTGAGCTCTTCTACCCTCCTGATCTGACAGAGGGCCGACCCTGCTTTTTCTGGAAGGGGTCCCCGACCTTCCGGTCGCACCTCAGGATGAGGCCGGTCTCACGAAGACATTCCAGACGTGGCCTCGTGGGTGGTTCCACATTCCGTAGGACCCCGATTTCCCGGTCCCCTCTTGATAAGAACCCGATGCCCGGACACCTCTCCGAACTCCACCCTGTGAATGAAGTCAACACGAAGGGGCAGTTTTTCCGTGCATCGTTCGGAAAAAACCCCAGGTTCCAAATACAGCTCGACAAGTGGCCTCTCTCCCCGGGGACATCTCGAGAGGCAAGCGGAGTTCCATGCCTCAACCCCAGACGAGGCCTGACTCTCCTGTCCCCAGTCTGCAGGGACCCTGCGATCGGAGTCTGAAATCAGAGGTACCCTGCGGTTCCTGCCTCAACTGGAGATGACGCCCTCTTCCAATGCACCAAACCCAGTGGAGTCCCGAGAGGCCCCTCCCACCTCCAGTTTCCCTGGCTTCTCAGAGCCACCATGAGAAGCCCCCTGAGGTCACCTGCACAAGTCGAGGGAACCCAGGGTTTCCTGCCTCAACCCGAGAAAGACCTCGAGAGACCTTCTTCAACACGTCTCGAGGCCAGATTCCCCTACCATGGCTCGGGAGCAATGACGCGCTCCCCTCGCCACTCGCATGGAGACCCGACTTCCCTGGCGCCCCACGAGAGGCTCACTGACCTCGCCGTCGTACCTCGTGAGAAACCGCACACTGGGGCCGCCGCTCGAGAACAACCCCGAGATCCCCCGTCATCGAGAGATGAGGGCCTTCGTCTCCTGCATGGCCTAGAGACCAATCTCGCGACCTCTCTCCAAACGCCTCAGGAGGCTTGACTCCCTTGAGTCCACCCAGTGAGCTCCAAGAGATACCCGTCGCGACTCGAGAGCAGAGCGGGGTTCTTTGCTTCCACTCGAGATGAATGCCTGTCTCCCCGGGTGCGTCTGGAATGCAACCCCGAGATCCCTGTCGCCCCTGGAGAGGAACATTGGCTTCTGGACACAAGCCTAGATGAGGTCTATTGGCCCTGCAGTCACTCGAGAGCAATCCCCAGCTTTCCTTCGCAACTCGAATGGAAGATTGGACTTGCCTGGGCCAACACAAGAGGCAGCCTGAATTCCCCGTCGTAACTCGAGAATCCCGCCGTAACTCGAGAAAAACCACGTGGCTCCCCCGTCATCGCAAGATGAAGCCCTTTCCCGCTACAGCGCCTCAGGAGAAGTCCCACGTTAGGAATTGGAGGTCGAAAGGGCACTTGGCACCCTTGATGCGACCCACAAAGTTCCCCGAAATCCCGGTCTCCCTCGAGAGGAACACTGAGGTTTTCCGGCACCCCTCCTCTGAGCCCTTTCTCCCCTCCTGATCTGGACAGGAGGGTCGACTCCCCTGCTTTGTCTGGAAGGGGTTCCCGACCTTCCGGTCGCACCTCAGGATGAGGCCGGTCTCACGAAGACATTCCAGACGTGGCCTCGTGGGTGGTTCCACATTCCGTAGGACCCCGATTTCCCGGTCCCCTCTTGATAAGAACCCGATGCCCGGACACCTCTCCGAACTCCACCCTGTGAATGAAGTCAACACGAAGGGGCAGTTTTTCCGTGCATCGTTCGGAAAAACCCCAGGTTCCAAATACAGCTCGACAAGTGGCCTCTCTCCCCGGGGACATCTCGAGAGGCAAGCGGAGTTCCATGCCTCAACCCAAGACGAGGCCTGACTCTCCTGTCCCCAGTCTGCAGGGACCCTGCGATCGGAGTCTGAAATCAGAGGTACCCTGCGGTTCCTGCCTCAACTGGAGATGAGGCCCTCTTCCAATGCACCAAACCCAGTGGAGTCCCGAGAGGCCCCTCCCACCTCCAGTTTCCCTGGCTTCTCAGAGCCACCATGAGAAGCCCCCTGAGGTCACCTGCACAAGTCGAGGGAACCCAGGGTTTCCTGCCTCAACCCGAGAAAGACCTCGAGAGACCTTCTTCAACACGTCTCGAGGCCAGATTCCCCTACCATGGCTCGGGAGCAATGACGCGCTCCCCTCGCCACTCGCATGGAGACCCGACTTCCCTGGCGCCCCACGAGAGGCTCACTGACCTCGCCGTCGTACCTCGTGAGAAACCGCACACTGGGGCCGCCGCTCGAGAACAACCCCGAGATTCCCCCGTCATCGAGAGATGAGGGCCTTCGTCTCCTGCATGGCCTAGAGACCAATCTCGCGACCTCTCTCCAAACGCCTCAGGAGGCTTGACTCCCTTGAGTCCACCCAGTGAGCTCCAAGAGATACCCGTCGCGACTCGAGAGCAGAGCGGGGTTCTTTGCTTCCACTCGAGATGAATGCCTGTCTCCCCGGGTGCGTCTGGAATGCAACCCCGAGATCCCTGTCGCCCCTGGAGAGGAACATTGGCTTCTGGACACAAGCCTAGATGAGGTCTATTGGCCCTGCAGTCACTCGAGAGCAATCCCCAGCTTTCCTTCGCAACTCGAATGGAAGATTGGACTTGCCTGGGCCAACACAAGAGGCAGCCTGAATTCCCCGTCGTAACTCGAGAATCCCGCCGTAACTCGAGAAAAACCACGTGGCTCCCCCGTCATCGCAAGATGAAGCCCTTTCCCGCTACAGCGTCTCAGGAGAAGTCCCACGTTAGGAATTGGAGGTCGAAAGGGCACTTGGCACCCTTGATGCGACCCACAAAGTTCCCCGAAATCCCGGTCTCCCTCGAGAGGAACACTGAGGTTTTCCGGCACCCCTCCTCTGAGCCCTTTCTCCCCTCCTGATCTGGACAGGAGGGTCGACTCCCCTGCTTTGTCTGGAAGGGGTTCCCGACCTTCCGGTCGCACCTCAGGATGAGGCCGGTCTCACGAAGACATTCCAGACGTGGCCTCGTGGGTGGTTCCACATTCCGTAGGACCCCGATTTCCCGGTCCCCTCTTGATAAGAACCCGATGCCCGGACACCTCTCCGAACTCCACCCTGTGAATGAAGTCAACACGAAGGGGCAGTGACTTTTCCGTGCATCGTCGGGAAAAACCCCAGGTTCCAAATACAGCTCGACAAGTGGCCTCTCTCCCCGGGAACATCTCGAGAGGCAAGCGGAGTTCCATGCCTCAACCCAAGACGAGGCCTGACTCTCCTGTCCCCAGTCTGCAGGGACCCTGCGATCGGAGTCTGAAATCAGAGGAACCCTGAGGTTCCTGCCTCAACTGGAGATGAGGCCCTCTTCCAATGCACCAAACCCAGTGGAGTCCCGAGAGGCCCCTCCCACCTCCAGTTTCCCTGACTTCTCAGAGCCACCATGAGAAGCCCCCTGAGGTCACCTGCACAAGTCGAGGGAACCCAGGGTGTCCTGCCTCAACCCGAGAAAGACCTCGAGAGACCTTCTTCAACACGTCTCGAGGCCAGATTCCCCTACTGCTCGTGAGCCGGCATATTGCATATGGAGTGCATGTTGCATATTGAGTGCAGCACTTTCCACAGCATCATCTTCAGGATCTGGAATAGCTCCACTGGAATTCTATCACTGCTGGGAGCCAGTGAGAACCCGCCCATGACAAAGGTCATGAGGAAGGAGGCTGCATACGCAGGCCTGGGATAGCTTCAGGAGTCCCTGAAATTCCTTGAGCATATACCCCAAAACCAGAGTCTGCCTACTTTCTGCTTTGTGCTTGCACCTAAACCTCTGACTACCCGGGGGCTCTCCCCCACTACCTCTCTGAGAAAAAGAGTTAGCTTACAGTTCCAGTTAATAATCCTGGGTGTGACAGTGTTTAACCTACAAACTCCTTGAAATCCCTAGCCTGCCTGAATAGGTTTTTCCGCCACATGTGATTGTTCAGAGCCTCAACTGTGAGAGGCAGGAGATGTTCTAAACTGTCTAAACACAGATTCTTGAGTAGTTACAAGATTGATTAGAATTGTATTGGTGAATGGTTTTTCACTTGTTGGGCCATTGTTTGCTGCTAAGTTTCCATATCCCTTACCTGCTGTGTCCCTGGCAGTGTATTGATTAATATAATTGGTGTAAGTAGTAGCTTTAATGTTTGTAACCTGGGACCTTGAGTTAATTCTTTTTCTTGTTATAGCCCACCACACCTTGCTCTGTGTGAATGCAACTTTATCTAATGCTTTTTTGGAGGGTGGCTCCTGACCAACCACCTTTAGAGAAAATGTTTTCTGAAGAAAAGGTCTTAAATGTTAACAGGCCTCCGGGCTAGAAGATGATGCAAATCACCTCCAAGCTTTTGCATATGATAAGTTTGCAGGAAGAAAGCCTGGTTTGCTGCAAGACTCGACCCCTTCCCCATTATCCTCTACATAACTTAAGGTATAAAATCTACTTTGAAAAATAAAGTGCGGGCTTGTTCACCGAAACTTGGTCTCACCATGCACTCTTTCTCTTACCTTCTGGCTGAATTATTCAGCCTTTTCTCCACTGAATTTCCCCACTGAGCTATCCTCATTCTATTTCATATCCTTAATTAACATTTAATTAAGCAGTGGTCAGATCTCGCCTACGCCGTCTCTCCTTCGAATACCCTGGATCAGCCGGGGCTGGTCCCCGGCACCCTACCATGGCTCGGAGAGCAATGACGCGCCCCTCGCCACTCGCATGGAGACCCGACTTCCCTGGCGCCCCACGAGAGGCTCACTGACCTCGCCGTCGTACCTCGTGAGAAACCGCACACTGGGGCCGCCGCTCGAGAACAACCCCGAGACTCCCCCGTCATCGCGAGATGAGGGCCTTCGTCTCCTGCATGGCCTAGAGACCAATCTCGCGACCCTCTCCAAACGCCTCAGGAGGCTTGACTCCCTTTAGTCCACCCAGTGAGCTCCAAGAGATACCCGTCGCGACTCGAGAGCAGAGCGGGGTTCTTTGCTTCCACTCGAGATGAATGCCTGTCTCCCCGGGTGCGTCTGGAATGCAACCCCGAGATCCCTGTCGCCCCTGGAGAGGAACACTGGCTTCTGGACACAAGCCTAGATGAGGTCTATTGGCCCTGCAGTCACTCGAGAGCAATCCCCAGCTTTCCTTCGCAACTCGAATGGAAGATTGGACTCCCTGGGCCAACACAAGAGGCATCCTGAATTCCCGTCGTAATTCGAGAATCCTACACTCGAGAAAACCACGTGGTTCCCCCGTCATCGCAAGATGAAGCCCTTCCCGCTACAGCGTCTCAGGAGAAGTCCCACGTTAGGAATTGGAGGTCGAAACGGCACTTGGCACCCTTGATGCGACCCACAAAGTGCCCCGAAATCCCGGTCTCCTCGAGAGGAACACCGAGGTTTTCCGGCAACACTTCCTCTGAGCCTTTCTACCCTCCTGATCTGGACAGGAGGGTCGACTCCCCTGCTTTGTCTGGAAGGGGTTCCCGACCTTCCGGTCGCACCTCAGGATGAGGCCGGTCTCACGACGACATTCCAGACGTGGCCTCGTGGGTGGTTCCACATTCCGAAGGACCCCGATTTCCCGGTCCCCTCTTGATAAGAACCCGATGCCCGGACACCTCTTCGAACTCCACCCTGTGAATGAAGTCAACACGAAGGGGCAGTTCGCCCGTGCATCGTCGGAAAAGACCCCAGGTTCCAAATACCGCTCGACAAGTGGCCTGTCTCCCGGGAACACTCGAGAGGCAAGCGGAGTTCCATGCCTCAACCCAAGACGAGGCCTGACTCTCCTGTCCCCAGTCTGCAGGGACCCTGCGATCGGAGTCTGAAATCAGAGGAACCCTGAGGTTCCTGCCTCAACTGGAGATGAGGCCCTCTTCCAATGCACCAAACCCAGTGGAGTCCCGAGAGGCCCCTCCCACCTCCAGTTTCCCTGACTTCTCAGAGCCACCATGAGAAGCCCCCTGAGGTCACCTGCACAAGTCGAGGGACCCCAGGGTTTCCTGCCTCAACCCGAGAAAGACCTCGAGAGACCTTCTTCAACACGTCTCGAGGCCAGATTCCCCTACTGCCGTGAGCCGGCCCCTCGCATATGGAGTGCCCCTTGCATATTGCATATGGAGTGCAGCACTTTCCACAGCATCATCATTCAGATCTGGAATAGCCTCACTGTGAATTCTATCACTGCTGGGAGCCAGTGAGGAACTCCGCCCATGACATGGCCAGGAGGAAGGAGGCTCTCCAAACGAAAGGCGGGATCGAGCTTCAGGAGTCCCCCTGGAAATTCTCAAGAGCATATACCCCCAAAACCAGAGCGGCCTACTTTCTGCTTGTGCTTGCACCTAAACCTCTGACTCCCCGGGGGCTCTCCCCCAGATCCCTCTCCCTGAGAAAAAGAGTTGGCTTACAGTTCCAGTTAATAATTCCTGTGACAGTGTTTAACCTACAAACTCCTTTGGAAATCCTCTAGCCTGCCTGAATAGGAGCCTGCCACATGATTGTTCAGAGCCCTAACTGTGAGAGGCAGGAGATGTTCTAAACTGTCTAAACACAAATTCTTTTGAGTAGTTACAAGATTCATTAGAAATTGTATTGGTGAATGGTTTTTCAAGGGCACTTGGCATTGTTTGCTGCTAAGTTTCCAAATCCCTTACCTGCTGTGTCCCTGGCAGTGTATTGATTACATAATTCTGTGCAAGTAGTAGCTTTAATGTTTGAACCTGACCCTTGAGTTGCTTTTTCTTGAGGAATTCACCACACCTTTGCTCTGTAGGAATGCAACTTTATCTAATGCTTTTTTGGAGGGTGGCTCCCACCAACCACCTTAGAGAAAATAAGTTTTCTGAAGAAAAGGTCTGGAAATGTTCTAGGCCTCCACCCTGAAGAAGATGCAATCACCTAAGCTTTTGCATATGATAGTTTCAGGAAGAAAGCCTGGTTTGCTGCAAGACTCGACCCCTTCCCCCATTATCCTCTATACACCTAAGGTATAAAATCTACTTGAAAATAAAGTGCGGGCCTTGTTCACCGAAACTTGGTCTCACCATGTCGTTCTTTCCTCTACCTTCTGGGCTGAATTATTCAGCCTCTTTTTCCACTGGAATTTCCTCACCTCCAGCTTTCCTCATTCTTATTACCTTGATATCCTGAGGTCACCTTTAATTAAGGGCAGGGTTTCCTGCCTCAACGAGAAAGACTTCGAGAGACCTGGATCAACACGCTGGTCCCAGCACCCTACCATGGCTCGAGAGCAATGACGCGCTCCCCTCGCCACTCGCATGGAGACCCGACTTCCCTGGCGCCCCACGAGAGGCTCACTGACCTCGCCGTCGTACCTCGTGAGAAACCGCACACTGGGGCCGCCGCTCGAGAACAACCCCGAGATTCCCCGTCATCGCGAGATGAGGGCCTTCGTCTCCTGCATGGCCTAGAGACCAATCTCGCGACCTCTCTCCAAACGCCTCAGGAGGCTTGACTCCCTTGAGTCCACCCAGTGAGCTCCAAGAGATACCCGTCGCGACTCGAGAGCAGAGCGGGGTGCTGTGCTTCCACTCGAGATGAATGCCTGTCTCCCCGGGTGTGTCTGGAATGCAACCCCGAGATCCCTGTCGCCCCTGGAGAGGAACACTGGCTTCTGGACACAAGCCTAGATGAGGTCTATTGGCCCTGCAGTCACTCGAGAGCAATCCCCAGCTTTCCTTCGCAACTCGAATGGAAGATTGGACTTCCTGGGCCAACACAAGAGGCATCCTGAATTCCCCGTCGTAACTCGAGAATCCTGCCGTAACTCGAGAAAAACCACGTGGTTCCCCCGTCATCGCAAGATGAAGCCCTGTCCCGCCTACAGCGTCTCAGGAGAAGTCCCACGTTAGGAATTGGAGGTCGAAACGGCACTTGGCACCCTTGATGCGACCCACAAAGTTCCCCGACATCCCGGTCTCCTCGAGAGGAACACCGAGGTTTTCGGCAACTCCTCTGAGCCCTTTCTCCCCTCCTGATCTGGACAGGAGGGTCGACTCCCCTGCTTTGTCTGGAAGGGGTTCCCGACCTTCCGGTCGCACCTCAGGATGAGGCCGGTCTCACGAAGACATTCCAGACGTGGCCTCGTGGGTGGTTCCACATTCCGAAGGACCCCGATTTCCCGGTCCCCTTGATAAGAACCCGATGCCCGGACACCTCTTCGAACTCCACCCTGTGAATGAAGTCAACACGAAGGGGCAGTGACTCCGTGCATCGTCGGGAAAACCCCAGGTTCCAAATACCGCTCGACAAGTGGCCTCTCTCCCGGGAATCCCGAGAGGCAAGCGGAGTTCCATGCCTCAACCCAAGACGAGGCCTGACTCTCCTGTCCCAAGTCTGCAGGGACCTTGCGATCGGAGTCTGAAATCAGAGGAACCCTGAGGTTCCTGCCTCAACTGGAGATGAGGCCCTCTTCCAATGCACCAAACCCAGTGGAGTGCCGAGAGGCCCCTCCCACCTCCAGTTTCCCTGACTTCTCAGAGCCACCATGAGAAGCCCCCTGAGGTCACCTGCACAAGTCGAGGGACCCCAGGGTGTCCTGCCTCAACCCGAGAAAGACCTCGAGAGACCTTCTTCAACACGTCTCGAGGCCAGATTCCCCTACTGCCGTGAGCCGGCATATCGCATATGGAGTGCATATTGCATATTGCAGTGAGAGGCACTTCCACAGCATCATCATTCAGGATCTGGAATAGCTCCACTGAGATTCTATCACTGCTGGGAGCCAGTGAGAACCTGCCCATGACAAAGGTCATGAGGAAGGAGGCTCGGCTACGCAAAGGCGGGATCGAGCTTCAGGAGTCCCCCTGGAAATTCTCGAGCATATACCCCAAACCAGAGTCTGCCTACTTTTCTTGTGCTTGCACCTAAACCTCTGACTTTACGGGGGCTCTCCCACTCCCTCTGAAAAAGATTGGCTTACAGTTCCAGTTAATAATTCCTGGGTGTGACAGTGTTTAACCTACAAACTCCTTTGGAAATCCTCTAGCCTGCCTGAATAGGCTTTTCCGCCATGTGATTGTTCAGAGCCTCCCAACTGTGAGGCAAAGATGTTCTAAACTGTCTAAACACAAATTCTTTTGAGTAGTTACAAGATTGATTAGAAATTGTATTGGTGAATGGTTTTTCACTTGTTGGGCCATTGTTTGCTGCTAAGTTTCCATATCCCTACCTGCTGGTCCCTGCAGTGTATTGATTAATATAATTCTGTAAGTAGTAGCTTTAATGTTTGTAACCTGGGACCCTTGAGAACCCTTTTCTTGTTATAGCCCACCACACCTTTGCTCTGTAGGAATGCAACTTTATCTAATGCTTTTTTGGAGGGTGGCTCCTGACCAACCACCTTTAGAGAAAATAAGTTTTCTGAAGAAAAGGTCTTAAAATGTTAACAGGCCTCCGGGCTAGAAGAAGATGCAAATCACCTAAGCTTTTGCATATGATAAGTTTGCAGGAAGAAAGCCTGGTTTGCTGCAAGACTCGACCCCTTCCCCATTATCCTCTATGCTAACTTAAGGTATAAAATCTACTTTGAAAATAAAGTGCGGGCCTTGTTCACCGAAACTTGGTCTCACCATGTCGTTCCTGCTCTTACCTGGAGATGAGGCCCTATTCAGCCTCTTTCCCACTGAATTTCCTCACTGAGCTATCCTCATTCTATTACTCTTTAGATCCTTAATTAACATTTAATTGAGGTGTTTTGATCTTCGCCGCCGCCGTCCCCTCTCCTTCGAAGACCCTGGACCAGCCAACTGGTCCCAGGCACCCTACCATGGCTCGAGAGCAATGACGCGCTCTCGCCACTCGCATGGAGACCCGACTTCCCTGGCGCCCCACGAGAGGCTCACTGACCTCGCCGTCGTACCTCGTGAGAAACCGCACACTGGGGCCGCCGCTCGAGAACAACCCCGAGACTCCCCGTCATCGCGAGATGAGGGCCTTCGTCTCCTGCATGGCCTGGAGACCAATCTCGCGACCTCTCCAAACGCCTCAGGAGGCTTGACTCCCTTTAGTCCACCCAGTGAGCTCCAAGAGATACCCGTCGCGACTCGAGAGCAGAGCGGGGTTCTTTGCTTCCACTCGAGATGAATGCCTGTCTCCCGGGTGTCTGGAATGCAACCCCGAGATCCCTGTCGCCCCTGGAGAGGAACACTGGCTTCTGGACACAAGCCTAGATGAGGTCTATGGGCCCTGCAGTCACTCGAGAGCAATCCCCAGCTTTCCTTCGCAACTCGAATGGAAGATTGGACTTGCCTGAGCCAACACAAGAGGCATCCTGAATTCCCCGTCGTAACTCGAGAATCCCGCCGCACTCGAGAAAAACCACGTGGCTCCCCCGTCATCGCAAGATGAAGCCCTTTCCCGCTACAGCGCCTCAGGAGAAGTCCCACGTTAGGAATTGGAGGTCGAAACGGCACTTGGCACCCTTGATGCGACCCACAAAGTTCCCCGACATCCCGGTCTCCCTCGAGAGGAACACCGAGGTTTTCCGGCACCACTTCCTCTGAGCCCTTCTACCCTCCTGATCTGGACAGGAGGGTCGACTCCCCTGCTTTGTCTGGAAGGGGTTCCCGACCTTCCGGTCACACCTCAGGATGAGGCCGGTCTCACGACGACATTCCAGACGTGGCCTCGTGGGTGGTTCCACATTCCGAAGGACCCCGATTTCCCGGTCCCCTCTTGATAAGAACCCGATGCCCGGACACCTCTTCGAACTCCACCCTGTGAATGAAGTCAACACGAAGGGGCAGTGACTCGCCCGTGCATCGTCGGAAAAGACCCCCAGGTTCCAATACAGCCGACAAGTGGCCTGTCTCCCGGGAACACCTCGAGAGGCAAGCGGAGTTCCATGCCTCAACCCAAGACGAGGCCTGACTCTCCTGTCCCAAGTCTGCAGGGACCTTGCGGTCGGAGTCTGAAATCAGAGGAACCCTGAGGTTCCTGCCTCACCTGGAGATGAGGCCCTCTTCCAATGCACCAAACCCAGTGGAGTGCCGAGAGGCCCCTCCCACCTCCAGTTTCCCTGACTTCTCAGAGCCACCATGAGAAGCCCCCTGAGGTCACCTGCACAAGTCGAGGGACCCCAGGGTTTCCTGCCTCAACCCGAGAAAGACCTCGAGAGACCTTCTTCAACACGTCTCGAGGCCAGATTCCCCTACTGCCGTGAGCTGCCATTCGCATATGGAGACCCGACTTCCCTGGCGCCCCACGAGAGGCTCACTGACCACAGCGTCGTCCTGAGAAACCGCACACTGGGGCCGCCGCTCGAGAACAACCCCGAGACTCCCCCGTCATCGCGAGATGAGGGCCTTCGTCTCCTGCATGGCCTAGAGACCAATCTCGCGCCTCGCCAAAGGCGGGATCCCCTGAGAGTCCCCCAGTGAGCTCCAAGAGATACCCGTCGCGACTCGAGAGCAGAGCGGGGTTCTTTGCTTCCACTCGAGATGAATGCCTGTCTCCCGGGTGCGTCTGGAATGCAACCCCGAGATCCCTGTCGCCCCTGGAGAGGAACATTGGCTTCTGGACACAAGCCTAGATGAGGTCTATTGTGCAGTCACTCAGCAACCCCACTCCTTGCAATCCTCTAACCTGCCTGGAACAGAGGCATCCTGAATTCCCCGTCGTTCAGAATCCCGCCAACTGAGAGAACCAGTGTTCCCCCTCATCGCAAGATGAAGCCCTTTCCCTTAGCGTCTCAGGAGAAGTCCCACGTTAGAAATGGAGGTGAATGGTACACTTGATGCCTTGATTGCCCCGAAGTCCCATATCCCTTACCTGAGGTGTTCCGGCACCACTTCCTCTGAGCTTCTACCCTCCTGATCTGGACAGGAGGGTCGCTCCCCTGCTTTGTCTGGGTTCCCGCCTTCCGGTCGCACCTCAGGATGAGGCCGGTCTCACGACCATTCCAGACGTGGCCTCGTGGGTGGTTCCACATTCCGAAGGACCCCGATTTCCCGGTCCCCTCTTGACCAACCCGACCCGGAGAGAAAACTCCACCCTGTGAATGAAGTCAACACGAAGGGGCAGTGACTCGCCCGTGCATCGTCGGAAAAGACCCCCAGGTTCCAAATACAGCTCGACAAGTGGCCTGCTCCCCGGGAACACCTCGAGAGGCAAGCGGAGTTCCATGCCTCAACCCAAGACGAGGCCTGACTCTCCTGTCCCAAGTCTGCAGGGACCTTGCGGTCCTGAAACTCAGAGGCACCCTGCGGTTCCTGCCTCAACTGGAGATGAGGCCCTCTTCCAATGCACCAAACCCAGTGGAGTGCCGAGGCCCCTCCCACCTCCAGTTTCCCTGACTTCTCAGAGCCACCATGAGAAGCCCCCTGAGGTCACCTGCACGAGGGACCCCAGGGTGTCCTGCCTCAACCCGAGAAAGACCTCGAGAGACCTTCTTCAACACGTCTCGAGGCCAGATTCCCCTACCATGGCTCGGAGAATGACGCGCTCCCCTCGCCACTCGCATGGAGACCCGACTTCCCTGGCGCCCCACGAGAGGCTCACTGACCTCGCCGTCGTACCTCGTGAGAAACCGCACACTGGGGCCGCCGCTCGAGAACAACCCCGAGACTCCCCCGTCATCGCGAGATGAGGGCCTTCGTCTCCTGCATGGCCTAGAGACCAATCTCGCCACCTCTCTCCAAACGCCTCAGGAGGTTTGACTCCCTTTAGTCCACCCAGTGAGCTCCAAGAGATACCCGTCGCGACTTGAGAGCAGAGCGGGGTTCTTTGCTTCCACTCGAGATGGATGCCTGTCTCCCGGGTGCGTCTGGAATGCAACCCCGAGATCCCTGTCGCCCCTGGAGAGGAACATTGACTTCTGGACACAAGCCTAGATGAGGTCTATTGGCCCTGCAGTCACTCGAGAGCAATCCCTAGCTTTCCTTCGCAACTCGAATGGAAGATTGGACTTCCCTGGGCCAACACAAGAGGCATCCTGAATTCCCGTCGTAACTCGAGAATCCCGCTGCAACTCGAGAAAATCCACGTGGCTCCCCCGTCATCGCAAGATGAAGCCCTTTCCCGCTACAGCGCCTCAGGAGAAGTCCCACGTTAGGAATTGGAGGTCGAAACGGTACTTGGCACCCTTGATGCGACCCACAAAGTGCCCCGACATCCCGGTCTCCCTCGAGAGGAACACCGAGGTTTTCCGCACCACTTCCTCTGAGCCCCTTCTACCCTCCTGATCTGGACAGGAGGGTCGACTCCCCTGCTTTGTCTGGAAGGGGTTCCCGACCTTCCGGTCGCACCTCAGGATGAGGCCGGTCTCACGACGACATTCCAGACGTGGCCTCGTGGGTGGTTCCACATTCCGAAGGACCCCGATTTCCCGGTCCCCTCTTGATAAGAACCCGATGCCCGGACACCTCTTCGAACTCCACCCTGTGAATGAAGTCAACACGAAGGGGCAGTGACTCGCCCGTGCATCGTCGGGAAAAGACCCCAGGTTCCAAATACCGCTCGACAAGTGGCCTGTCTCCCCGGGAACACTCGAGAGGCAAGCGGAGTTCCATGCCTCAACCCAAGACGAGGCCTGACTCTCCTGTCCCAAGTCTGCAGGGACCTTGCGGTCGGAGTCTGAAGTCAGAGGAACCCTGAGGTTCCTGCCTCAACTGGAGATGAGGCCCTCTTCCAATGCACCAAACCCAGTGGAGTGCCGAGAGGCCCCTCCCACCTCCAGTTTCCCTGACTTCTCAGAGCCACCATGAGAAGCCCCCTGAGGTCACCTGCACAAGTCGAGGGACCCCAGGGTGTCCTGCCTCAACCCGAGAAAGACCTCGAGAGACCTTCTTCAACACGTCTCGAGGCCAGATTCCCTACTGCCGTGAGCCGGCATATTGCATATTGAGGCATATTGCATATTGCATATTGAGTGCAGCACTTTCCACAGCATCATCTTTCAGGATCTGGAATAGCTCCACTGGAATTCTATCACTGCTGGGAGCCAGTGAGGAACTCCGCCCATGACAAAGGTCATGAGGAAGGAGGCTCGGCATACGCAAAGGCGGGATCGAGCTTCAGGAGTCCCCTGGAAATTCTCGAGCATATACCTCCAAAACCAGAGTCTGCCTACTTTCTGCTTGTGCTTGCACCTAAACCTCTGACTTTACGGGGGCTCTGCCCCACTACCTCTCTGAAAAAGAGTTAGCTTACAGTTCCAGTTAATAATTCCTGGGTGTGACAGTGTTTAACCTACAAACTCCTTTGAAATCCTCTAGCCTGCCTGAATAGGTTTTTCCGGCCACATGTGATTGTTCAGAGCCTCCCAACTGTGAGAGGCAGGAGATGTTCTAAACTGTCTAAACACAAATTCTTTTGAGTAGTTACAAGATTGATTAGAAATTGTATTGGTGAATGGTTTTTCACTTGTTGGGCCATTGTTTGCTGCTAAGTTTCCATATCCCTTACCTGCTGTGTCCCTGGCAGTGTATTGATTAATATAATTGGTGTAAGTAGTAGCTTTAATGTTTGTAACCTGGGACCCTTGAGTTAATTCTTTTTCTTGTTATAGCCTACCACACCTTTGCTCTGTAGGAATGCAACTTTATCTAATGCTTTTTTGGAGGGTGGCTCCTGACCAACCACCTTTAGAGAAAAATAAGTTTTCTGAAGAAAAGGTCTTAAAATGTTAACAGGCCTCCGGGCCAGAAGATGATGCAAATCACCTAAGCTTTTGCATATGATAAGTTTGCAGGAAGAAAGCCTGGTTTGCTGCAAGACTCTACCCCTTCCCCCATTATCCTCTATGCATAACTTAAGGTATAAAAACTACTTTGAAAAATAAAGTGCGGGCCTTGTTCACCGAAACTTGGTCTCACCATGTCGTTCTTTCTCTTACCTTCTGGCTGAATTATTCAGCCTCTTTTCCACTGAATTTCCTCACTGAGCTATCCTCATTCTTTACTCTTTATATCCTTAATTAACATTTAATTAAGCAGTGGTTTCCTGATCTTCGCCTACGCCGTCTCTCCTTCGAATACCCTGGATCAGCCGGGGCTGGTCCCCGGCACCCTACCATGGCTCGAGAGCAATGACGCGCTCGCCCTCGCCACTCGCATGGAGACCCGACTTCCCTGGCGCCCCACGAGAGGCTCACTGACCTCGCCGTCGTACCTCGTGAGAAAGCGCACACTGGGGCCGCCGCTCGAGAACAACCCCAAGACTCCCCCGTCATCGCGAGATGAGGGCCTTCGTCTCCTGCATGGCCTAGAGACCAATCTCGCGACCTCTCTCCAAAGCCTCAGGAGGCTTGACTCCCTTTAGTCCACCCAGTGAGCTCCAAGAGATACCCGTCGCGACTCGAGAGCAGAGCGGGGTTCTTTGCTTCCACTCGAGATGGATGCCTGTCTCCCCGGTGTGTCTGGAATGCAACCCCGAGATCCCTGTCGCCCCTGGAGAGGAACACTGGCTTCTGGACACATGCCTAGATGAGGTCTATTGGCCCTGCAGTCACTCGAGAGCAATCCCCAGCTTTCCTTCGCAACTCGAATGGAAGATTGGACTTCCCTGGGCCAACACAAGAGGCATCCTGAATTCCCCGTCGTAACTCGAGAATCCCGCTACACCTCGAGAAAAACCACGTGGTTCCCCCGTCATCGCAAGATGAAGCCCTTTGCCGCTACAGCGTCTCAGGAGAAGTCCCACGTTAGGAATTGGAGGTCGAAACGGTACTTGGCACCCTTGATGCGACCCACAAAGTGCCCCGACATCCCGGTCTCCCTCGAGAGGAACACCGAGGTTTTCCGGCAACACTTCCTCTGAGCCTCTTCTACCCTCCTGATCTGGACAGGAGGGTCGACTCCCCTGCTTTGTCTGGAAGGGGTTCCCGACCTTCCGGTCGCACCTCAGGATGAGGCCGGTCTCACGACGACATTCCAGACGTGGCCTCGTGGGTGGTTCCACATTCCGAAGGACCCCGATTTCCCGGTCCCCTCTTGATAAGAACCCGATGCCCGGACACCTCTTCGAACTCCACCCTGTGAATGAAGTCAACACGAAGGGGCAGTGACTCGCCCGTGCATCGTCGGGAAAAGACCCCAGGTTCCAAATACCGCTCGACAAGTGGCCTGTCTCCCCGGGAACACCTCGAGAGGCAAGCGGAGTTCCATGCCTCAACCCAAGACGAGGCCTGACTCTCCTGTCCCAAGTCTGCAGGGACCTTGCGGTCGGAGTCTGAAGTCAGAGGAACCCTGAGGTTCCTGCCTCAACTGGAGATGAGGCCCTCTTCCAATGCACCAAACCCAGTGGAGTGCCGAGAGGCCCCTCCCACCTCCAGTTTCCCTGACTTCTCAGAGCCACCATGAGAAGCCCCTGAGGTCACCTGCACAAGTCGAGGGACCCCAGGGTGTCCTGCCTCAACCCGAGAAAGACCTCGAGAGACCTTCTTCAACACGTCTCGAGGCCAGATTCCCCTACCATGACTCGAGAGCAATGACGCGCTCCCCCTCGCCACTCGCATGGAGACCCGACTTCCTTGCCGCCCCACGAGAGGCTCACTGACCTCGCCGTCGTACCTCGTGAGAAACCGCACACTGGGGCCGCCGCTCGAGAACAACCCCGAGCCTCCCCCGTCATCGCGAGATGAGGGCCTTCGTCTCCTGCATGGCCTAGAGACCAATCTCTCGACCTCTCTCCAAACGCCTCAGGAGGCTTGACTCCCTTTAGTCCACCCAGTGAGCTCCAAGAGATACCCGTCGCGACTCGAGAGCAGAGCGGGGTTCTTTGCTTCCACTCGAGATGGATGCCTGTCTCCCCGGGTGCGTCTGGAATGCAACCCCGAGATCCCTGTCGCCCCTGGAGAGGAACATTGGCTTCTGGACACAAGCCTAGATGAGGTCTATTGGCCCTGCAGTCACTCGAGAGCAATCCCCAGCTTTCCTTCGCAACTCGAATGGAAGATTGGACTTCCTGGGCCAACACAAGAGGCATCCTGAATTCCCCGTCGTAACTCGAGAATCCCGCTGCAACTCGAGAAAATCCACGTGGCTCCCCCGTCATCGCAAGATGAAGCCCTTTCCCGCTACAGCGTCTCAGGAGAAGTCCCACGTTAGGTATTGGAGGTCGAAACGGTACTTGGCACCCTTGATGCGACCCACAAAGTGCCCCGACATCCCGGTCTCCCTCGAGAGGAACACCGAGGTTTTCCCGCACCACTTCCTCTGAGCCCCTTCTACCCTCCTGATCTGGACAGGAGGGTCGACTCCCCTGCTTTGTCTGGAAGGGGTTCCCGGCCTTCCGGTCGCACCTCAGGATGAGGCCGGTCTCACGACGACATTCCAGACGTGGCCTCGTGGGTGGTTCCACATTCCGAAGGACCCCGATTTCCCGGTCCCCTCTTGATAAGAACCCGATGCCCGGACACCTCTTCGAACTCCACCCTGTGAATGAAGTCAACACGAAGGGGCAGTGACTCGCCCGTGCATCGTCGGGAAAAGACCCCCAGGTTCCAAATACCGCTCGACAAGTGGCCTGTCTCCCCGGGAACACCTCGAGAGGCAAGCGGAGTTCCATGCCTCAACCCAAGACGAGGCCTGACTCTCCTGTCCCAAGTCTGCAGGGACCTTGCGGTCGGAGTCTGAAGTCAGAGGAACCCTGAGGTTCCTGCCTCAACTGGAGATGAGGCCCTCTTCCAATGCACCAAACCCAGTGGAGTGCCGAGAGGCCCCTCCCACCTCCAGTTTCCCTGACTTCTCAGAGCCACCATGAGAAGCCCCCTGAGGTCACCTGCACAAGTCGAGGGACCCCAGGGTGTCCTGCCTCAACCCGAGAAAGACCTCGAGAGACCTTCTTCAACACGTCTCGAGGCCAGATTCCCCTACTGCCGTGAGCCGGCATATTGCATATTGAGTGCATATTGCATATTGCATATTGAGTGCAGCACTTTCCACAGCATCATCTTTCAGGATCTGGAATAGCTCCACTGGAATTCTATCACTGCTGGGAGCCAGTGAGGAACTCCGCCCATGACAAAGGTCATGAGGAAGGAGGCTCGGCATACGCAAAGGCGGGATCGAGCTTCAGGAGTCCCCCTGGAAATTCTCGAGCATATACCCCCAAAACCAGAGTCTGCCTACTTTCTGCTTGTGCTTGCACCTAAACCTCTGACTTTACGGGGGCTCTGCCCCACTACCTCTCTCTGAAAAAAGAGTTAGCTTACAGTTCCAGTTAATAATTCCTGGGTGTGACAGTGTTTAACCTACAAACTCCTTTGGAAATCCTCTAGCCTGCCTGAATAGGTTTTTCCGGCCACATGTGATTGTTCAGAGCCTCCCAACTGTGAGAGGCAGGAGATGTTCTAAACTGTCTAAACACAAATTCTTTTGAGTAGTTACAAGATTGATTAGAAATTGTATTGGTGAATGGTTTTTCACTTGTTGGGCCATTGTTTGCTGCTAAGTTTCCATATCCCTTACCTGCTGTGTCCCTGGCAGTGTATTGATTAATATAATTGGTGTAAGTAGTAGCTTTAATGTTTGTAACCTGGGACCCTTGAGTTAATTCTTTTTCTTGTTATAGCCCACCACACCTTTGCTCTGTAGGAATGCAACTTTATCTAATGCTTTTTTGGAGGGTGGCTCCTGACCAACCACCTTTAGAGAAAAATAAGTTTTCTGAAGAAAAGGTCTTAAAATGTTAACAGGCCTCCGGGCCAGAAGATGATGCAAATCACCTAAGCTTTTGCATATGATAAGTTTGCAGGAAGAAAGCCTGGTTTGCTGCAAGACTCTACCCCTTCCCCCATTATCCTCTATGCATAACTTAAGGTATAAAAACTACTTTGAAAAATAAAGTGCGGGCCTTGTTCACCGAAACTTGGTCTCACCATGTCGTTCTTTCTCTTACCTTCTGGCTGAATTATTCAGCCTCTTTTCGCCACTGAATTTCCTCACTGAGCTATCCTCATTCTATTACTCTTTATATCCTTAATTAACATTTAATTAAGCAGTGGTTTCCTGATCTTCGCCTACGCCGTCTCTCCTTCGAATACCCTGGATCAGCCGGGGCTGGTCCCCGGCACCCTACCATGGCTCGAGAGCAATGACGCGCTCGCCCTCGCCACTCGCATGGAGACCCGACTTCCCTGGCGCCCCACGAGAGGCTCACTGACCTCGCCGTCGTACCTCGTGAGAAAGCGCACACTGGGGCCGCCGCTCGAGAACAACCCCAAGACTCCCCCGTCATCGCGAGATGAGGGCCTTCGTCTCCTGCATGGCCTAGAGACCAATCTCGCGACCTCTCTCCAAAAGCCTCAGGAGGCTTGACTCCCTTTAGTCCACCCAGTGAGCTCCAAGAGATACCCGTCGCGACTCGAGAGCAGAGCGGGGTTCTTTGCTTCCACTCGAGATGGATGCCTGTCTCCCCGGGTGTGTCTGGAATGCAACCCCGAGATCCCTGTCGCCCCTGGAGAGGAACACTGGCTTCTGGACACAAGCCTAGATGAGGTCTATTGGCCCTGCAGTCACTCGAGAGCAATCCCCAGCTTTCCTTCGCAACTCGAATGGAAGATTGGACTTCCCTGGGCCAACACAAGAGGCATCCTGAATTCCCCGTCGTAATTCGAGAATCCTGCTACACTCGAGAAAAACCACGTGGTTCCCCCGTCATCGCAAGATGAAGCCCTGTGCCGCTACAGCGTCTCAGGAGAAGTCCCACGTTAGGAATTGGAGTTCGAAACGGTACTTGTCACCCTTGATGCGACCCACAAAGTGCCCCGACATCCCGGTCTCCCTCGAGAGGAACACCGAAGTTTTCTGGCAACACTTCCTCTGAGCCTCTTCTACCCTCCTGATCTGGACAGGAGGGTCGACTCCCCTGCTTTGTCTGGAAGGGGTTCCCGGCCTTCCGGTCGCACCTCAGGATGAGGCCGGTCTCACGACGACATTCCAGACGTGGCCTCGTGGGTGGTTCCACATTCCGAAGGACCCCGATTTCCCGGTCCCCTCTTGATAAGAACCCGATGCCCGGACACCTCTTCGAACTCCACCCTGTGAATGAAGTCAACACGAAGGGGCAGTGACTCGCCCGTGCATCGTCGGGAAAAGACCCCCAGGTTCCAAATACCGCTCGACAAGTGGCCTGTCTCCCCGGGAACACCTCGAGAGGCAAGCGGAGTTCCATGCCTCAACCCAAGACGAGGCCTGACTCTCCTGTCCCAAGTCTGCAGGGACCTTGCGGTCGGAGTCTGAAGTCAGAGGAACCCTGAGGTTCCTGCCTCAACTGGAGATGAGGCCCTCTTCCAATGCACCAAACCCAGTGGAGTGCCGAGAGGCCCCTCCCACCTCCAGTTTCCCTGACTTCTCAGAGCCACCATGAGAAGCCCCCTGAGGTCACCTGCACAAGTCGAGGGACCCCAGGGTGTCCTGCCTCAACCCGAGAAAGACCTCGAGAGACCTTCTTCAACACGTCTCGAGGCCAGATTCCCCTACTATGACTTGAGAGTAAAGACGCGCTCCCCCTCGCCATTCGCATGGAGACCCGACTTCCTTGCCGCCCCACGAGAGGCTCACTGACCTCGCCGTCGTACCTCGCGAGAAACCGCACACTGGGGCCGCCGCTCGAGAACAACCCCGAGCCTCCCCCGTCATCGCGACTTGAGGGCCTTCGTCTCCTGTGGCCTAGAGACCAGTCTCTCGACCTCTCTCCAAACGCCTCAGGAGGCTTGACTCCCTTTAGTCCACCCAGTGAGCTCCAAGAGATACCCGTCGCGACTCAAGAGCAGAGCGGGGTTCTTTGCTTCCACTCGAGATGGATGCCTGTCTCCCGGGTGCGTCTGGAATGCAACCCCGAGATCCCTTTCGCCCCTGGAGAGGAACATTGGCTTCTGGACACAAGCCTAGATGAGTTCTATTGGCCCTGCAGTCACTCGAGAGCAATCCCCAGCTTTCCTTCGCAACTCGAATGGAAGATTGGACTTCCCTGGGCCAACACAAGAGGCATCCTGAATTCCCCGTCGTAACTCGAGAATCCCGCTGCAACTCGAGAAAATCCACGTGGCTCCCCCGTCATCGCAAGATGAAGCCCTTTCCCGCTACAGTGTCTCAGGAGAAGTCCCACGTTAGGTATTGGAGGTCGAAACGGTACTTGGCACCCTTGATGCGACCCACAAAGTGCCCCGACATCCCGGTCTCCCTCGAGAGGAACACCGAGGTTTTCCCGCACCACTTCCTCTGAGCCCCTTCTACCCTCCTGATCTGGACAGGAGGGTCGACTCCCCTGCTTTGTCTGGAAGGGGTTCCCGGCCTTCCGGTCGCACCTCAGGATGAGGCCGGTCTCACGACGACATTCCAGACGTGGCCTCGTGGGTGGTTCCACATTCCGAAGGACCCCGATTTCCCGGTCCCCTCTTGATAAGAACCCGATGCCCGGACACCTCTTCGAACTCCACCCTGTGAATGAAGTCAACACGAAGGGGCAGTGACTCGCCCGTGCATCGTCGGGAAAAGACCCCCAGGTTCCAAATACCGCTCGACAAGTGGCCTGTCTCCCCGGGAACACCTCGAGAGGCAAGCGGAGTTCCATGCCTCAACCCAAGACGAGGCCTGACTCTCCTGTCCCAAGTCTGCAGGGACCTTGCGGTCGGAGTCTGAAGTCAGAGGAACCCTGAGGTTCCTGCCTCAACTGGAGATGAGGCCCTCTTCCAATGCACCAAACCCAGTGGAGTGCCGAGAGGCCCCTCCCACCTCCAGTTTCCCTGACTTCTCAGAGCCACCATGAGAAGCCCCCTGAGGTCACCTGCACAAGTCGAGGGACCCCAGGGTGTCCTGCCTCAACCCGAGAAAGACCTCGAGAGACCTTCTTCAACACGTCTCGAGGCCAGATTCCCCTACTGCCGTGAGCCGGCATATTGCATATTGAGTGCATATTGCATATTGCATATTGAGTGCAGCACTTTCCACAGCATCATCTTTCAGGATCTGGAATAGCTCCACTGGAATTCTATCACTGCTGGGAGCCAGTGAGGAACTCCGCCCATGACAAAGGTCATGAGGAAGGAGGCTCGGCATACGCAAAGGCGGGATCGAGCTTCAGGAGTCCCCCTGGAAATTCTCGAGCATATACCCCCAAAACCAGAGTCTGCCTACTTTCTGCTTGTGCTTGCACCTAAACCTCTGACTTTACGGGGGCTCTGCCCCACTACCTCTCTCTGAAAAGAGTTAGCTTACAGTTCCAGTTAATAATTCCTGGGTGTGACAGTGTTTAACCTACAAACTCCTTTGGAAATCCTCTAGCCTGCCTGAATAGGTTTTTCCGGCCACATGTGATTGTTCAGAGCCTCCCAACTGTGAGAGGCAGGAGATGTTCTAAACTGTCTAAACACAAATTCTTTTGAGTAGTTACAAGATTGATTAGAAATTGTATTGGTGAATGGTTTTTCACTTGTTGGGCCATTGTTTGCTGCTAAGTTTCCATATCCCTTACCTGCTGTGTCCCTGGCAGTGTATTGATTAATATAATTGGTGTAAGTAGTAGCTTTAATGTTTGTAACCTGGGACCCTTGAGTTAATTCTTTTTCTTGTTATAGCCCACCACACCTTTGCTCTGTAGGAATGCAACTTTATCTAATGCTTTTTTGGAGGGTGGCTCCTGACCAACCACCTTTAGAGAAAAATAAGTTTTCTGAAGAAAAGGTCTTAAAATGTTAACAGGCCTCCGGGCCAGAAGATGATGCAAATCACCTAAGCTTTTGCATATGATAAGTTTGCAGGAAGAAAGCCTGGTTTGCTGCAAGACTCTACCCCTTCCCCCATTATCCTCTATGCATAACTTAAGGTATAAAAACTACTTTGAAAAATAAAGTGCGGGCCTTGTTCACCGAAACTTGGTCTCACCATGTCGTTCTTTCTCTTACCTTCTGGCTGAATTATTCAGCCTCTTTTCGCCACTGAATTTCCTCACTGAGCTATCCTCATTCTATTACTCTTTATATCCTTAATTAACATTTAATTAAGCAGTGGTTTCCTGATCTTCGCCTACGCCGTCTCTCCTTCGAATACCCTGGATCAGCCGGGGCTGGTCCCCGGCACCCTACCATGGCTCGAGAGCAATGACGCGCTCGCCCTCGCCACTCGCATGGAGACCCGACTTCCCTGGCGCCCCACGAGAGGCTCACTGACCTCGCCGTCGTACCTCGTGAGAAAGCGCACACTGGGGCCGCCGCTCGAGAACAACCCCAAGACTCCCCCGTCATCGCGAGATGAGGGCCTTCGTCTCCTGCATGGCCTAGAGACCAATCTCGCGACCTCTCTCCAAAAGCCTCAGGAGGCTTGACTCCCTTTAGTCCACCCAGTGAGCTCCAAGAGATACCCGTCGCGACTCGAGAGCAGAGCGGGGTTCTTTGCTTCCACTCGAGATGGATGCCTGTCTCCCCGGGTGTGTCTGGAATGCAACCCCGAGATCCCTGTCGCCCCTGGAGAGGAACACTGGCTTCTGGACACAAGCCTAGATGAGGTCTATTGGCCCTGCAGTCACTCGAGAGCAATCCCCAGCTTTCCTTCGCAACTCGAATGGAAGATTGGACTTCCCTGGGCCTACACAAGAAGCATCCTGAATTCCCCGTCGTAATTCGAGAATCCTGCTACACCTCGAGAAAAACCACGTGGTTCCCCCGTCATCGCAAGATGTAGCCCTGTGCCGCTACAGCGTCTCAGGAGAAGTCCCACTTTAGGAATTGGAGTTCGAAACGGTACTTGTCACCCTTGATGCGACCCACAAAGTGCCCCGACATCCCGGTCTCCCTCGAGAGGAACACCGAGGTTTTCTGGCAACACTTCCTCTGAGCCTCTTCTACCCTCCTGATCTGGACAGGAGGGTCGACTCCCCTGCTTTGTCTGGAAGGGGTTCCCGGCCTTCCGGTCGCACCTCAGGATGAGGCCGGTCTCACGACGACATTCCAGACGTGGCCTCGTGGGTGGTTCCACATTCCGAAGGACCCCGATTTCCCGGTCCCCTCTTGATAAGAACCCGATGCCCGGACACCTCTTCGAACTCCACCCTGTGAATGAAGTCAACACGAAGGGGCAGTGACTCGCCCGTGCATCGTCGGGAAAAGACCCCCAGGTTCCAAATACCGCTCGACAAGTGGCCTGTCTCCCCGGGAACACCTCGAGAGGCAAGCGGAGTTCCATGCCTCAACCCAAGACGAGGCCTGACTCTCCTGTCCCAAGTCTGCAGGGACCTTGCGGTCGGAGTCTGAAGTCAGAGGAACCCTGAGGTTCCTGCCTCAACTGGAGATGAGGCCCTCTTCCAATGCACCAAACCCAGTGGAGTGCCGAGAGGCCCCTCCCACCTCCAGTTTCCCTGACTTCTCAGAGCCACCATGAGAAGCCCCCTGAGGTCACCTGCACAAGTCGAGGGACCCCAGGGTGTCCTGCCTCAACCCGAGAAAGACCTCGAGAGACCTTCTTCAACACGTCTCGAGGCCAGATTCCCCTACTATGACTTGAGAGTAAAGACGCGCTCCCCCTCGCCATTCGCATGGAGACCCGACTTCCTTGCCGCCCCACGAGAGGCTCACTGACCTCGCCGTCGTACCTCGCGAGAAACCGCACACTGGGGCCGCCGCTCGAGAACAACCCCGAGCCTCCCCCGTCATCGCGACTTGAGGGCCTTCGTCTCCTGTATGGCCTAGAGACCAGTCTCTCGACCTCTCTCCAAACGCCTCAGGAGGCTTGACTCCCTTTAGTCCACCCAGTGAGCTCCAAGAGATACCCGTCGCGACTCAAGAGCAGAGCGGGGTTCTTTGCTTCCACTCGAGATGGATGCCTGTCTCCCCGGGTGCGTCTGGAATGCAACCCCGAGATCCCTTTCGCCCCTGGAGAGGAACATTGGCTTCTGGACACAAGCCTAGATGAGGTCTATTGGCCCTGCAGTCACTCGAGAGCAATCCCCAGCTTTCCTTCGCAACTCGAATGGAAGATTGGACTTCCCTGGGCCAACACAAGAGGCATCCTGAATTCCCCGTCGTAACTCGAGAATCCCGCTGCAACTCGAGAAAATCCACGTGGCTCCCCCGTCATCGCAAGATGAAGCCCTTTCCCGCTACAGTGTCTCAGGAGAAGTCCCACGTTAGGTATTGGAGGTCGAAACGGTACTTGGCACCCTTGATGCGACCCACAAAGTGCCCCGACATCCCGGTCTCCCTCGAGAGGAACACCGAGGTTTTCCCGCACCACTTCCTCTGAGCCCCTTCTACCCTCCTGATCTGGACAGGAGGGTCGACTCCCCTGCTTTGTCTGGAAGGGGTTCCCGGCCTTCCGGTCGCACCTCAGGATGAGGCCGGTCTCACGACGACATTCCAGACGTGGCCTCGTGGGTGGTTCCACATTCCGAAGGACCCCGATTTCCCGGTCCCCTCTTGATAAGAACCCGATGCCCGGACACCTCTTCGAACTCCACCCTGTGAATGAAGTCAACACGAAGGGGCAGTGACTCGCCCGTGCATCGTCGGGAAAAGACCCCCAGGTTCCAAATACCGCTCGACAAGTGGCCTGTCTCCCCGGGAACACCTCGAGAGGCAAGCGGAGTTCCATGCCTCAACCCAAGACGAGGCCTGACTCTCCTGTCCCAAGTCTGCAGGGACCTTGCGGTCGGAGTCTGAAGTCAGAGGAACCCTGAGGTTCCTGCCTCAACTGGAGATGAGGCCCTCTTCCAATGCACCAAACCCAGTGGAGTGCCGAGAGGCCCCTCCCACCTCCAGTTTCCCTGACTTCTCAGAGCCACCATGAGAAGCCCCCTGAGGTCACCTGCACAAGTCGAGGGACCCCAGGGTGTCCTGCCTCAACCCGAGAAAGACCTCGAGAGACCTTCTTCAACACGTCTCGAGGCCAGATTCCCCTACTGCCGTGAGCCGGCATATTGCATATTGAGTGCATATTGCATATTGCATATTGAGTGCAGCACTTTCCACAGCATCATCTTTCAGGATCTGGAATAGCTCCACTGGAATTCTATCACTGCTGGGAGCCAGTGAGGAACTCCGCCCATGACAAAGGTCATGAGGAAGGAGGCTCGGCATACGCAAAGGCGGGATCGAGCTTCAGGAGTCCCCCTGGAAATTCTCGAGCATATACCCCCAAAACCAGAGTCTGCCTACTTTCTGCTTGTGCTTGCACCTAAACCTCTGACTTTACGGGGCTCTGCCCCACTACCTCTCTCTGAAAAGAGTTAGCTTACAGTCCCAGTTAATAATTCCTGGGTGTGACAGTGTTTAACCTACAAACTCCTTTGGAAATCCTCTAGCCTGCCTGAATAGGTTTTTCCGGCCACATGTGATTGTTCAGAGCCTCCCAACTGTGAGAGGCAGGAGATGTTCTAAACTGTCTAAACACAAATTCTTTTGAGTAGTTACAAGATTGATTAGAAATTGTATTGGTGAATGGTTTTTCACTTGTTGGGCCATTGTTTGCTGCTAAGTTTCCATATCCCTTACCTGCTGTGTCCCTGGCAGTGTATTGATTAATATAATTGGTGTAAGTAGTAGCTTTAATGTTTGTAACCTGGGACCCTTGAGTTAATTCTTTTTCTTGTTATAGCCCACCACACCTTTGCTCTGTAGGAATGCAACTTTATCTAATGCTTTTTTGGAGGGTGGCTCCTGACCAACCACCTTTAGAGAAAAATAAGTTTTCTGAAGAAAAGGTCTTAAAATGTTAACAGGCCTCCGGGCCAGAAGATGATGCAAATCACCTAAGCTTTTGCATATGATAAGTTTGCAGGAAGAAAGCCTGGTTTGCTGCAAGACTCTACCCCTTCCCCATTATCCTCTATGCATAACTTAAGGTATAAAAACTACTTTGAAAAATAAAGTGCGGGCCTTGTTCACCGAAACTTGGTCTCACCATGTCGTTCTTTCTCTTACCTTCTGGCTGAATTATTCAGCCTCTTTTCGCCACTGAATTTCCTCACTGAGCTATCCTCATTCTATTACTCTTTATATCCTTAATTAACATTTAATTAAGCAGTGGTTTCCTGATCTTCGCCTACGCCGTCTCTCCTTCGAATACCCTGGATCAGCCGGGGCTGGTCCCCGGCACCCTACCATGGCTCGAGAGCAATGACGCGCTCGCCCTCGCCACTCGCATGGAGACCCGACTTCCCTGGCGCCCCACGAGAGGCTCACTGACCTCGCCGTCGTACCTCGTGAGAAAGCGCACACTGGGGCCGCCGCTCGAGAACAACCCCAAGACTCCCCCGTCATCGCGAGATGAGGGCCTTCGTCTCCTGCATGGCCTAGAGACCAATCTCGCGACCTCTCTCCAAACGCCTCAGGAGGCTTGACTCCCTTTAGTCCACCCAGTGAGCTCCAAGAGATACCCGTCGCGACTCGAGAGCAGAGCGGGGTTCTTTGCTTCCACTCGAGATGGATGCCTGTCTCCCCGGGTGTGTCTGGAATGCAACCCCGAGATCCCTGTCGCCCCTGGAGAGGAACACTGGCTTCTGGACACAAGCCTAGATGAGGTCTATTGGCCCTGCAGTCACTCGAGAGCAATCCCCAGCTTTCCTTCGCAACTCGAATGGAAGATTGGACTTCCCTGGGCCAACACAAGAGGCATCCTGAATTCCCCGTCGTAATTCGAGAATCCTGCTACACTCGAGAAAAACCACGTGGTTCCCCCGTCATCGCAAGATGAAGCCCTGTGCCGCTACAGCGTCTCAGGAGAAGTCCCACGTTAGGAATTGGAGTTCGAAACGGTACTTGTCACCCTTGATGCGACCCACAAAGTGCCCCGACATCCCGGTCTCCCTCGAGAGGAACACCGAAGTTTTCTGGCAACACTTCCTCTGAGCCCTTCTACCCTCCTGATCTGGACAGGAGGGTCGACTCCCCTGCTTTGTCTGGAAGGGGTTCCCGGCCTTCCGGTCGCACCTCAGGATGAGGCCGGTCTCACGACGACATTCCAGACGTGGCCTCGTGGGTGGTTCCACATTCCGAAGGACCCCGATTTCCCGGTCCCCTCTTGATAAGAACCCGATGCCCGGACACCTCTTCGAACTCCACCCTGTGAATGAAGTCAACACGAAGGGGCAGTGACTCGCCCGTGCATCGTCGGGAAAAGACCCCCAGGTTCCAAATACCGCTCGACAAGTGGCCTGTCTCCCCGGGAACACCTCGAGAGGCAAGCGGAGTTCCATGCCTCAACCCAAGACGAGGCCTGACTCTCCTGTCCCAAGTCTGCAGGGACCTTGCGGTCGGAGTCTGAAGTCAGAGGAACCCTGAGGTTCCTGCCTCAACTGGAGATGAGGCCCTCTTCCAATGCACCAAACCCAGTGGAGTGCCGAGAGGCCCCTCCCACCTCCAGTTTCCCTGACTTCTCAGAGCCACCATGAGAAGCCCCCTGAGGTCACCTGCACAAGTCGAGGGACCCCAGGGTGTCCTGCCTCAACCCGAGAAAGACCTCGAGAGACCTTCTTCAACACGTCTCGAGGCCAGATTCCCCTACCATGACTTGAGAGCAAAGACGCGCTCCCCCTCGCCACTCGCATGGAGACCCGACTTCCTTGCCGCCCCACGAGAGGCTCACTGACCTCGCCGTCGTACCTCGCGAGAAACCGCACACTGGGGCCGCCGCTCGAGAACAACCCCGAGCCTCCCCCGTCATCGCGAGATGAGGGCCTTCGTCTCCTGCATGGCCTAGAGACCAGTCTCTCGACCTCTCTCCAAACGCCTCAGGAGGCTTGACTCCCTTTAGTCCACCCAGTGAGCTCCAAGAGATACCCGTCGCGACTCGAGAGCAGAGCGGGGTTCTTTGCTTCCACTCGAGATGGATGCCTGTCTCCCCGGGTGCGTCTGGAATGCAACCCCGAGATCCCTGTCGCCCCTGGAGAGGAACATTGGCTTCTGGACACAAGCCTAGATGAGGTCTATTGGCCCTGCAGTCACTCGAGAGCAATCCCCAGCTTTCCTTCGCAACTCGAATGGAAGATTGGACTTCCCTGGGCCAACACAAGAGGCATCCTGAATTCCCCGTCGTAACTCGAGAATCCCGCTGCAACTCGAGAAAATCCACGTGGCTCCCCCGTCATCGCAAGATGAAGCCCTTTCCCGCTACAGCGTCTCAGGAGAAGTCCCACGTTAGGTTGGAGGTCGAAACGGTACTTGGCACCCTTGATGCGACCCACAAAGTGCCCCGACATCCCGGTCTCCCTCGAGAGGAACACCGAGGTTTTCCCGCACCACTTCCTCTGAGCCCCTTCTACCCTCCTGATCTGGACAGGAGGGTCGACTCCCCTGCTTTGTCTGGAAGGGGTTCCCGACCTTCCGGTCGCACCTCAGGATGAGGCCGGTCTCACGACGACATTCCAGACGTGGCCTCGTGGGTGGTTCCACATTCCGAAGGACCCCGATTTCCCGGTCCCCTCTTGATAAGAACCCGATGCCCGGACACCTCTTCGAACTCCACCCTGTGAATGAAGTCAACACGAAGGGGCAGTGACTCGCCCGTGCATCGTCGGGAAAAGACCCCCAGGTTCCAAATACCGCTCGACAAGTGGCCTGTCTCCCCGGGAACACCTCGAGAGGCAAGCGGAGTTCCATGCCTCAACCCAAGACGAGGCCTGACTCTCCTGTCCCAAGTCTGCAGGGACCTTGCGGTCGGAGTCTGAAGTCAGAGGAACCCTGAGGTTCCTGCCTCAACTGGAGATGAGGCCCTCTTCCAATGCACCAAACCCAGTGGAGTGCCGAGAGGCCCCTCCCACCTCCAGTTTCCCTGACTTCTCAGAGCCACCATGAGAAGCCCCCTGAGGTCACCTGCACAAGTCGAGGGACCCCAGGGTGTCCTGCCTCAACCCGAGAAAGACCTCGAGAGACCTTCTTCAACACGTCTCGAGGCCAGATTCCCCTACTGCCGTGAGCCGGCATATTGCATATTGAGTGCATATTGCATATTGCATATTGAGTGCAGCACTTTCCACAGCATCATCTTTCAGGATCTGGAATAGCTCCACTGGAATTCTATCACTGCTGGGAGCCAGTGAGGAACTCCGCCCATGACAAAGGTCATGAGGAAGGAGGCTCGGCATACGCAAAGGCGGGATCGAGCTTCAGGAGTCCCCCTGGAAATTCTCGAGCATATACCCCCAAAACCAGAGTCTGCCTACTTTCTGCTTGTGCTTGCACCTAAACCTCTGACTTTACGGGGGCTCTGCCCCTACCTCTCTCTGAAAAAAGAGTTAGCTTACAGTTCCAGTTAATAATTCCTGGGTGTGACAGTGTTTAACCTACAAACTCCTTTGGAAATCCTCTAGCCTGCCTGAATAGGTTTTTCCGGCCACATGTGATTGTTCAGAGCCTCCCAACTGTGAGAGGCAGGAGATGTTCTAAACTGTCTAAACACAAATTCTTTTGAGTAGTTACAAGATTGATTAGAAATTGTATTGGTGAATGGTTTTTCACTTGTTGGGCCATTGTTTGCTGCTAAGTTTCCATATCCCTTACCTGCTGTGTCCCTGGCAGTGTATTGATTAATATAATTGGTGTAAGTAGTAGCTTTAATGTTTGTAACCTGGGACCCTTGAGTTAATTCTTTTTCTTGTTATAGCCCACCACACCTTTGCTCTGTAGGAATGCAACTTTATCTAATGCTTTTTTGAGGGTGGCTCCTGACCAACCACCTTTAGAGAAAAATAAGTTTTCTGAAGAAAAGGTCTTAAAATGTTAACAGGCCTCCGGGCCAGAAGATGATGCAAATCACCTAAGCTTTTGCATATGATAAGTTTGCAGGAAGAAAGCCTGGTTTGCTGCAAGACTCTACCCCTTCCCCCATTATCCTCTATGCATAACTTAAGGTATAAAAACTACTTTGAAAAATAAAGTGCGGGCCTTGTTCACCGAAACTTGGTCTCACCATGTCGTTCTTTCTCTTACCTTCTGGCTGAATTATTCAGCCTCTTTTCGCCACTGAATTTCCTCACTGAGCTATCCTCATTCTATTACTCTTTATATCCTTAATTAACATTTAATTAAGCAGTGGTTTCCTGATCTTCGCCTACGCCGTCTCTCCTTCGAATACCCTGGATCAGCCGGGGCTGGTCCCCGGCACCCTACCATGGCTCGAGAGCAATGACGCGCTCGCCCTCGCCACTCGCATGGAGACCCGACTTCCCTGGCGCCCCACGAGAGGCTCACTGACCTCGCCGTCGTACCTCGTGAGAAAGCGCACACTGGGGCCGCCGCTCGAGAACAACCCCAAGACTCCCCCGTCATCGCGAGATGAGGGCCTTCGTCTCCTGCATGGCCTAGAGACCAATCTCGCGACCTCTCTCCAAACGCCTCAGGAGGCTTGACTCCCTTTAGTCCACCCAGTGAGCTCCAAGAGATACCCGTCGCGACTCGAGAGCAGAGCGGGGTTCTTTGCTTCCACTCGAGATGGATGCCTGTCTCCCCGGGTGTGTCTGGAATGCAACCCCGAGATCCCTGTCGCCCCTGGAGAGGAACACTGGCTTCTGGACACAAGCCTAGATGAGGTCTATTGGCCCTGCAGTCACTCGAGAGCAATCCCCAGCTTTCCTTCGCAACTCGAATGGAAGATTGGACTTCCCTGGGCCAACACAAGAGGCATCCTGAATTCCCCGTCGTAACTCGAGAATCCTGCTACACTCGAGAAAAACCACGTGGTTCCCCCGTCATCGCAAGATGAAGCCCTGTGCCGCTACAGCGTCTCAGGAGAAGTCCCACGTTAGGAATTGGAGTTCGAAACGGTACTTGGCACCCTTGATGCGACCCACAAAGTGCCCCGACATCCCGGTCTCCCTCGAGAGGAACACCGAGGTTTTCTGGCAACACTTCCTCTGAGCCTCTTCTACCCTCCTGATCTGGACAGGAGGGTCGACTCCCCTGCTTTGTCTGGAAGGGGTTCCCGGCCTTCCGGTCGCACCTCAGGATGAGGCCGGTCTCACGACGACATTCCAGACGTGGCCTCGTGGGTGGTTCCACATTCCGAAGGACCCCGATTTCCCGGTCCCCTCTTGATAAGAACCCGATGCCCGGACACCTCTTCGAACTCCACCCTGTGAATGAAGTCAACACGAAGGGGCAGTGACTCGCCCGTGCATCGTCGGGAAAAGACCCCAGGTTCCAAATACAGCTCGACAAGTGGCCTGTCTCCCCGGGAACACCTCGAGAGGCAAGCGGAGTTCCATGCCTCAACCCAAGACGAGGCCTGACTCTCCTGTCCCAAGTCTGCAGGGACCTTGCGGTCGGAGTCTGAAGTCAGAGGAACCCTGAGGTTCCTGCCTCAACTGGAGATGAGGCCCTCTTCCAATGCACCAAACCCAGTGGAGTGCCGAGAGGCCCCTCCCACCTCCAGTTTCCCTGACTTCTCAGAGCCACCATGAGAAGCCCCCTGAGGTCACCTGCACAAGTCGAGGGACCCCAGGGTGTCCTGCCTCAACCCGAGAAAGACCTCGAGAGACCTTCTTCAACACGTCTCGAGGCCAGATTCCCCTACCATGACTTGAGAGCAAAGACGCGCTCCCCTCGCCATTCGCATGGAGACCCGACTTCCTTGCCGCCCCACGAGAGGCTCACTGACCTCGCCGTCGTACCTCGTGAGAAACCGCACACTGGGGCCGCCGCTCGAGAACAACCCCGAGCCTCCCCCGTCATCGCGAGATGAGGGCCTTCGTCTCCTGCATGGCCTAGAGACCAGTCTCGCCTCTCTCCAAACGCCTCAGGAGGCTTGACTCCCTTTAGTCCACCCAGTGAGCTCCAAGAGATACCCGTCGCGACTCGAGAGCAGAGCGGGGTTCTTTGCTTCCACTCGAGATGAATGCCTGTCTCCCCGGGTGCGTCTGGAATGCAACCCCGAGATCCCTGTCGCCCCTGGAGAGGAACATTGGCTTCTGGACACAAGCCTAGATGAGGTCTATTGGCCCTGCAGTCACTCGAGAGCAATCCCCAGCTTTCCTTCGCAACTCGAATGGAAGATTGGACTTCCCTGGGCCAACACAAGAGGCATCCTGAATTCCCCGTCGTAACTCGAGAATCCCGCTGCAACTCGAGAAAAACCACGTGGCTCCCCCGTCATCGCAAGATGAAGCCCTTTCCCGCTACAGCGTCTCAGGAGAAGTCCCACGTTAGGAATTGGAGGTCGAAACGGTACTTGGCACCCTTGATGCGACCCACAAAGTGCCCCGACATCCCGGTCTCCCTCGAGAGGAACACCGAGGTTTTCCCGCACCACTTCCTCTGAGCCCCTTCTACCCTCCTGATCTGGACAGGAGGGTCGACTCCCCTGCTTTGTCTGGAAGGGGTTCCCGACCTTCCGGTCGCACCTCAGGATGAGGCCGGTCTCACGACGACATTCCAGACGTGGCCTCGTGGGTGGTTCCACATTCCGAAGGACCCCGATTTCCCGGTCCCCTCTTGATAAGAACCCGATGCCCGGACACCTCTTCGAACTCCACCCTGTGAATGAAGTCAACACGAAGGGGCAGTGACTCGCCCGTGCATCGTCGGGAAAAGACCCCAGGTTCCAAATACAGCTCGACAAGTGGCCTGTCTCCCCGGGAACACCTCGAGAGGCAAGCGGAGTTCCATGCCTCAACCCAAGACGAGGCCTGACTCTCCTGTCCCAAGTCTGCAGGGACCTTGCGGTCGGAGTCTGAAGTCAGAGGAACCCTGAGGTTCCTGCCTCAACTGGAGATGAGGCCCTCTTCCAATGCACCAAACCCAGTGGAGTGCCGAGAGGCCCCTCCCACCTCCAGTTTCCCTGACTTCTCAGAGCCACCATGAGAAGCCCCCTGAGGTCACCTGCACAAGTCGAGGGACCCCAGGGTGTCCTGCCTCAACCCGAGAAAGACCTCGAGAGACCTTCTTCAACACGTCTCGAGGCCAGATTCCCCTACTGCCGTGAGCCGGCATATTGCATATTGAGTGCATATTGCATATTGCATATTGAGTGCAGCACTTTCCACAGCATCATCTTTCAGGATCTGGAATAGCTCCACTGGAATTCTATCACTGCTGGGAGCCAGTGAGGAACTCCGCCCATGACAAAGGTCATGAGGAAGGAGGCTCGGCATACGCAAAGGCGGGATCGAGCTTCAGGAGTCCCCCTGGAAATTCTCGAGCATATACCCCCAAAACCAGAGTCTGCCTACTTTCTGCTTGTGCTTGCACCTAAACCTCTGACTTTACGGGGGCTCTGCCCCACCTCTCTCTGAAAAAGAGTTAGCTTACAGTTCCAGTTAATAATTCCTGGGTGTGACAGTGTTTAACCTACAAACTCCTTTGGAAATCCTCTAGCCTGCCTGAATAGGTTTTTCCGGCCACATGTGATTGTTCAGAGCCTCCCAACTGTGAGAGGCAGGAGATGTTCTAAACTGTCTAAACACAAATTCTTTTGAGTAGTTACAAGATTGATTAGAAATTGTATTGGTGAATGGTTTTTCACTTGTTGGGCCATTGTTTGCTGCTAAGTTTCCATATCCCTTACCTGCTGTGTCCCTGGCAGTGTATTGATTAATATAATTGGTGTAAGTAGTAGCTTTAATGTTTGTAACCTGGGACCCTTGAGTTAATTCTTTTTCTTGTTATAGCCCACCACACCTTTGCTCTGTAGGAATGCAACTTTATCTAATGCTTTTTTGGAGGGTGGCTCCTGACCAACCACCTTTAGAGAAAAATAAGTTTTCTGAAGAAAAGGTCTTAAAATGTTAACAGGCCTCCGGGCCAGAAGATGATGCAAATCACCTAAGCTTTTGCATATGATAAGTTTGCAGGAAGAAAGCCTGGTTTGCTGCAAGACTCTACCCCTTCCCCCATTATCCTCTATGCATAACTTAAGGTATAAAAACTACTTTGAAAAATAAAGTGCGGGCCTTGTTCACCGAAACTTGGTCTCACCATGTCGTTCTTTCTCTTACCTTCTGGCTGAATTATTCAGCCTCTTTTCGCCACTGAATTTCCTCACTGAGCTATCCTCATTCTATTACTCTTTATATCCTTAATTAACATTTAATTAAGCAGTGGTTTCCTGATCTTCGCCTACGCCGTCTCTCCTTCGAATACCCTGGATCAGCCGGGGCTGGTCCCCGGCACCCTACCATGGCTCGAGAGCAATGACGCGCTCGCCCTCGCCACTCGCATGGAGACCCGACTTCCCTGGCGCCCCACGAGAGGCTCACTGACCTCGCCGTCGTACCTCGTGAGAAACGCACACTGGGGCCGCCGCTCGAGAACAACCCCAAGACTCCCCCGTCATCGCGAGATGAGGGCCTTCGTCTCCTGCATGGCCTAGAGACCAATCTCGCGACCTCTCTCCAAAAGCCTCAGGAGGCTTGACTCCCTTTAGTCCACCCAGTGAGCTCCAAGAGATACCCGTCGCGACTCGAGAGCAGAGCGGGGTTCTTTGCTTCCACTCGAGATGGATGCCTGTCTCCCCGGGTGTGTCTGGAATGCAACCCCGAGATCCCTGTCGCCCCTGGAGAGGAACACTGGCTTCTGGACACAAGCCTAGATGAGGTCTATTGGCCCTGCAGTCACTCGAGAGCAATCCCCAGCTTTCCTTCGCAACTCGAATGGAAGATTGGACTTCCCTGGGCCAACACAAGAGGCATCCTGAATTCCCCGTCGTAACTCGAGAATCCTGCTACACTCGAGAAAAACCACGTGGTTCCCCCGTCATCGCAAGATGAAGCCCTGTCCCGCTACAGCGTCTCAGGAGAAGTCCCACGTTAGGAATTGGAGTTCGAAACGGTACTTGGCACCCTTGATGCGACCCACAAAGTGCCCCGACATCCCGGTCTCCCTCGAGAGGAACACCGAGGTTTTCCGGCAACACTTCCTCTGAGCCCTTCTACCCTCCTGATCTGGACAGGAGGGTCGACTCCCCTGCTTTGTCTGGAAGGGGTTCCCGGCCTTCCGGTCGCACCTCAGGATGAGGCCGGTCTCACGACGACATTCCAGACGTGGCCTCGTGGGTGGTTCCACATTCCGAAGGACCCCGATTTCCCGGTCCCCTCTTGATAAGAACCCGATGCCCGGACACCTCTTCGAACTCCACCCTGTGAATGAAGTCAACACGAAGGGGCAGTGACTCGCCCGTGCATCGTCGGGAAAAGACCCCCAGGTTCCAAATACCGCTCGACAAGTGGCCTGTCTCCCCGGGAACACCTCGAGAGGCAAGCGGAGTTCCATGCCTCAACCCAAGACGAGGCCTGACTCTCCTGTCCCAAGTCTGCAGGGACCTTGCGGTCGGAGTCTGAAGTCAGAGGAACCCTGAGGTTCCTGCCTCAACTGGAGATGAGGCCCTCTTCCAATGCACCAAACCCAGTGGAGTGCCGAGAGGCCCCTCCCACCTCCAGTTTCCCTGACTTCTCAGAGCCACCATGAGAAGCCCCCTGAGGTCACCTGCACAAGTCGAGGGACCCCAGGGTGTCCTGCCTCAACCCGAGAAAGACCTCGAGAGACCTTCTTCAACACGTCTCGAGGCCAGATTCCCCTACTGACTTGAGAGCAAAGACGCGCTCCCCTCGCCATTCGCATGGAGACCCGACTTCCTTGCCGCCCCACGAGAGGCTCACTGACCTCGCCGTCGTACCTCGTGAGAAACCGCACACTGGGGCCGCCGCTCGAGAACAACCCCGAGCCTCCCCCGTCATCGCGACTTGAGGGCCTTCGTCTCCTGCATGGCCTAGAGACCAGTCTCGCGACCTCTCTCCAAACGCCTCAGGAGGCTTGACTCCCTTTAGTCCACCCAGTGAGCTCCAAGAGATACCCGTCGCGACTCGAGAGCAGAGCGGGGTTCTTTGCTTCCACTCGAGATGGATGCCTGTCTCCCGGGTGCGTCTGGAATGCAACCCCGAGATCCCTGTCGCCCCTGGAGAGGAACATTGGCTTCTGGACACAAGCCTAGATGAGGTCTATTGGCCCTGCAGTCACTCGAGAGCAATCCCCAGCTTTCCTTCGCAACTCGAATGGAAGATTGGACTTCCCTGGGCCAACACAAGAGGCATCCTGAATTCCCCGTCGTAACTCGAGAATCCCGCTGCAACTCGAGAAAATCCACGTGGCTCCCCCGTCATCGCAAGATGAAGCCCTTTCCCGCTACAGTGTCTCAGGAGAAGTCCCACGTTAGGAATTGGAGGTCGAAACGGTACTTGGCACCCTTGATGCGACCCACAAAGTGCCCCGACATCCCGGTCTCCCTCGAGAGGAACACCGAGGTTTTCCCGCACCACTTCCTCTGAGCCCCTTCTACCCTCCTGATCTGGACAGGAGGGTCGACTCCCCTGCTTTGTCTGGAAGGGGTTCCCGGCCTTCCGGTCGCACCTCAGGATGAGGCCGGTCTCACGACGACATTCCAGACGTGGCCTCGTGGGTGGTTCCACATTCCGAAGGACCCCGATTTCCCGGTCCCCTCTTGATAAGAACCCGATGCCCGGACACCTCTTCGAACTCCACCCTGTGAATGAAGTCAACACGAAGGGGCAGTGACTCGCCCGTGCATCGTCGGGAAAAGACCCCCAGGTTCCAAATACCGCTCGACAAGTGGCCTGTCTCCCCGGGAACACCTCGAGAGGCAAGCGGAGTTCCATGCCTCAACCCAAGACGAGGCCTGACTCTCCTGTCCCAAGTCTGCAGGGACCTTGCGGTCGGAGTCTGAAGTCAGAGGAACCCTGAGGTTCCTGCCTCAACTGGAGATGAGGCCCTCTTCCAATGCACCAAACCCAGTGGAGTGCCGAGAGGCCCCTCCCACCTCCAGTTTCCCTGACTTCTCAGAGCCACCATGAGAAGCCCCCTGAGGTCACCTGCACAAGTCGAGGGACCCCAGGGTGTCCTGCCTCAACCCGAGAAAGACCTCGAGAGACCTTCTTCAACACGTCTCGAGGCCAGATTCCCCTACTGCCGTGAGCCGGCATATTGCATATTGAGTGCATATTGCATATTGCATATTGAGTGCAGCACTTTCCACAGCATCATCTTTCAGGATCTGGAATAGCTCCACTGGAATTCTATCACTGCTGGGAGCCAGTGAGGAACTCCGCCCATGACAAAGGTCATGAGGAAGGAGGCTCGGCATACGCAAAGGCGGGATCGAGCTTCAGGAGTCCCCCTGGAAATTCTCGAGCATATACCCCCAAAACAGAGTCTGCCTACTTTCTGCTTGTGCTTGCACCTAAACCTCTGACTTTACGGGGGCTCTGCCCCTACCTCTCTGAAAGAGTTAGCTTACAGTTCCAGTTAATAATTCCTGGGTGTGACAGTGTTTAACCTACAAACTCCTTTGGAAATCCTCTAGCCTGCCTGAATAGGTTTTTCCGGCCACATGTGATTGTTCAGAGCCTCCCAACTGTGAGAGGCAGGAGATGTTCTAAACTGTCTAAACACAAATTCTTTTGAGTAGTTACAAGATTGATTAGAAATTGTATTGGTGAATGGTTTTTCACTTGTTGGGCCATTGTTTGCTGCTAAGTTTCCATATCCCTTACCTGCTGTGTCCCTGGCAGTGTATTGATTAATATAATTGGTGTAAGTAGTAGCTTTAATGTTTGTAACCTGGGACCCTTGAGTTAATTCTTTTTCTTGTTATAGCCCACCACACCTTTGCTCTGTAGGAATGCAACTTTATCTAATGCTTTTTGGAGGGTGGCTCCTGACCAACCACCTTTAGAGAAAAATAAGTTTTCTGAAGAAAAGGTCTTAAAATGTTAACAGGCCTCCGGGCCAGAAGATGATGCAAATCACCTAAGCTTTTGCATATGATAAGTTTGCAGGAAGAAAGCCTGGTTTGCTGCAAGACTCTACCCCTTCCCCCATTATCCTCTATGCATAACTTAAGGTATAAAAACTACTTTGAAAAATAAAGTGCGGGCCTTGTTCACCGAAACTTGGTCTCACCATGTCGTTCTTTCTCTTACCTTCTGGCTGAATTATTCAGCCTCTTTTCGCCACTGAATTTCCTCACTGAGCTATCCTCATTCTATTACTCTTTATATCCTTAATTAACATTTAATTAAGCAGTGGTTTCCTGATCTTCGCCTACGCCGTCTCTCCTTCGAATACCCTGGATCAGCCGGGGCTGGTCCCCGGCACCCTACCATGGCTCGAGAGCAATGACGCGCTCGCCCTCGCCACTCGCATGGAGACCCGACTTCCCTGGCGCCCCACGAGAGGCTCACTGACCTCGCCGTCGTACCTCGTGAGAAACCGCACACTGGGGCCGCCGCTCGAGAACAACCCCAAGACTCCCCGTCATCGCGAGATGAGGGCCTTCGTCTCCTGCATGGCCTAGAGACCAATCTCGCGACCTCTCTCCAAAGCCTCAGGAGGCTTGACTCCCTTTAGTCCACCCAGTGAGCTCCAAGAGATACCCGTCGCGACTCGAGAGCAGAGCGGGGTTCTTTGCTTCCACTCGAGATGAATGCCTGTCTCCCGGGTGTGTCTGGAATGCAACCCCGAGATCCCTGTCGCCCCTGGAGAGGAACATTGGCTTCTGGACACAAGCCTAGATGAGGTCTATTGGCCCTGCAGTCACTCGAGAGCAATCCCCAGCTTTCCTTCGCAACTCGAATGGAAGATTGGACTTCCCTGGGCCAACACAAGAGGCATCCTGAATTCCCCGTCGTAACTCGAGAATCCCGCTACACCTCGAGAAAAACCACGTGGTTCCCCCGTCATCGCAAGATGAAGCCCTTTCCGCTACAGCGTCTCAGGAGAAGTCCCACGTTAGGAATTGGAGGTCGAAACGGTACTTGGCACCCTTGATGCGACCCACAAAGTTCCCCGACATCCCGTTCTCCCTCGAGAGGAACACCGAGGTTTTCCGGCACCACTTCCTCTGAGCCCTTCTACCCTCCTGATCTGGACAGGAGGGTCGACTCCCCTGCTTTGTCTGGAAGGGGTTCCCGACCTTCCGGTCGCACCTCAGGATGAGGCCGGTCTCACGACGACATTCCAGACGTGGCCTCGTGGGTGGGTCCACATTCCGAAGGACCCCGATTTCCCGGTCCCCTCTTGATAAGAACCCGATGCCCGGACACCTCTTCGAACTCCACCCTGTGAATGAAGTCAACACGAAGGGGCAGTGACTCGCCCGTGCATCGTCGGGAAAAGACCCCAGGTTCCAAATACCGCTCGACAAGTGGCCTGTCTCCCCGGGAACACCTCGAGAGGCAAGCGGAGTTCCATGCCTCAACCCAAGACGAGGCCTGACTCTCCTGTCCCAAGTCTGCAGGGACCTTGCGGTCGGAGTCTGAAGTCAGAGGAACCCTGAGGTTCCTGCCTCAACTGGAGATGAGGCCCTCTTCCAATGCACCAAACCCAGTGGAGTGCCGAGAGGCCCCTCCCACCTCCAGTTTCCCTGACTTCTCAGAGCCACCATGAGAAGCCCCCTGAGGTCACCTGCACAAGTCGAGGGACCCCAGGGTGTCCTGCCTCAACCCGAGAAAGACCTCGAGAGACCTTCTTCAACACGTCTCGAGGCCAGATTCCCCTACTGCCGTGAGCCGGCATATTGCATATTGAGTGCATATTGCATATTGCATATTGAGTGCAGCACTTTCCACAGCATCATCTTTCAGGATCTGGAATAGCTCCACTGGAATTCTATCACTGCTGGGAGCCAGTGAGGAACTCCGCCCATGACAAGGTCATGAGGAAGGAGGCTCGGCATACGCAAAGGCGGGATCGAGCTTCAGGAGTCCCCCTGGAAATTCTCGAGCATATACCCCCAAAACCAGAGTCTGCCTACTTTCTGCTTGTGCTTGCACCTAAACCTCTGACTTTACGGGGGCTCTCCCCCACTACCTCTCTCTGAAAATTAGCTTACAGTTCCAGTTAATAATTCCTGGGTGTGACAGTGTTTAACCTTACAAACTCTTTGGAAATCCTCTAGCCTGCCTGAATAGGTTTTTCCGGCCACATGTGATTGTTCAGAGCCTCCCAACTGTGAGAGGCAGGAGATGTTCTAAACTGTCTAAACACAGATTCTTTTGAGTAGTTACAAGATTGATTAGAAATTGTATTGGTGAATGGTTTTTCACTTGTTGGGCCATTGTTTGCTGCTAAGTTTCCATATCCCTTACCTGCTGTGTCCCTGGCAGTGTATTGATTAATATAATTGGTGTAAGTAGTAGCTTTAATGTTTGTAACCTGGGACCCTTGAGTTAATTCTTTTTCTTGTTATAGCCCACCACACCTTTGCTCTGTAGGAATGCAACTTTATCTAATGCTTTTTTGGAGGGTGGCTCCTGACCAACCACCTTTAGAGAAAAATAAGTTTTCTGAAGAAAAGGTCTTAAAATGTTAACAGGCCTCCGGGCCAGAAGATGATGCAAATCACCTAAGCTTTTGCATATGATAAGTTTGCAGGAAGAAAGCCTGGTTTGCTGCAAGACTCTACCCCTTCCCCCATTATCCTCTATGCATAACTTAAGGTATAAAAACTACTTTGAAAAATAAAGTGCGGGCCTTGTTCACCGAAACTTGGTCTCACCATGTCGTTCTTTCTCTTACCTTATGGCTGAATTATTCAGCCTCTTTTCTCCACTGAATTTCCTCACTGAGCTATCCTCATTCTATTACTCTTTATCCTTAATTAACATTTAATTAAGCAGTGGTTTCCTGATCTTCGCCTACGCCGTCTCTCCTTCGAAGACCCTGGATCAGCCGGGGCTGGTCCCTACCATGGCTCGGGAGCAATGACGCGCTCCCCTCGCCCTCGCATGGAGACCCGACTTCCCTGGCGCCCCACGAGAGGCTCACTGACCTCGCCGTCGTACCTCGTGAGAAACCGCACACTGGGGCCGCCGCTCGAGAACAACCCCGAGATTCCACCGTCATCGCGAGATGAGGGCCTTCGTCTCCTGCATGGCCTAGAGACCAATCTCGCGACCTCTCTCCAAAGGCCTCAGGAGGCTTGACTCCCTTGAGTCCACCCAGCGAGCTCCAAGAGATACCCGTCGCGATTCGAGAGCAGAGCGGTGTTCTTTGCTTCCACTCGAGATGAATGCCTGTCTCCCCGGGTGCGTCTGGAATGCAACCCCGAGATCCCTGTCGCCCCTGGAGAGGAACATTGGCTTCTGGACACAAGCCTAGATGAGGTCTATTGGCCCTGCAGTCACTCGAGAGCAATCCCCAGCTTTCCTTCGCAACTCGAATGGAAGATTGGACTTGCCTGGGCCAACACAAGAGGCATCCTGAATTCCCCGTCGTAACTTGAGAATCCCGCCGTAACTCGAGAAAATCCACGTGGTTCCCCCGTCATCGCAAGATGAAGCCCTTTCCCGCTACAGCGTCTCAGGAGAAGTCCCACGTTAGGAATTGGAGGTCGAAACGGCACTTGGCACCCTTGATGCGACCCACAAAGTGCCCCGACATCCCGGTCTCCCTCGAGAGGAACACCGAGGTTTTCCGGCACCACTTCCTCTGAGCCCTTCTACCCTCCTGATCTGGACAGGAGGGTCCACTCCCCTGCTTTGTCTGGAAGGGGTTCCCGACCTTCCGGTCGCACCTCAGGATGAGGCCGGTCTCACGACGACATTCCAGACGTGGCCTCGTGGGTGGTTCCACATTCCGAAGGACCCCGATTTCCCGGTCCCCTCTTGATAAGAACCCGATGCCCGGACACCTCTTCGAACTCCACCCTGTGAATGAAGTCAACACGAAGGGGCAGTGACTCGCCCGTGCATCGTCGGGAAAAGACCCCAGGTTCCAAATACCGCTCGACAAGTGGCCTGTCTCCCCGGGAACACCTCGAGAGGCAAGCGGAGTTCCATGCCTCAACCCAAGACGAGGCCTGACTCTCCTGTCCCAAGTCTGCAGGGACCTTGCGATCGGAGTCTGAAGTCAGAGGAACCCTGAGGTTCCTGCCTCAACTGGAGATGAGGCCCTCTTCCAATGCACCAAACCCAGTGGAGTGCCGAGAGGCCCCTCCCACCTCCAGTTTCCCTGGCTTCTCAGAGCCACCATGAGAAGCCCCCTGAGGTCACCTGCACAAGTCGAGGGACCCCAGGGTGTCCTGCCTCAACCCGAGAAAGACCTCGAGAGACCTTCTTCAACACGTCTCGAGGCCAGATTCCCCTACTGCCGTGAGCCGGCATATTGCATATTGAGTGCATATTGCATATTGCATATTGAGTGCAGCACTTTCCACAGCATCATCTTTCAGGATCTGGAATAGCTCCACTGGAATTCTATCACTGCTGGGAGCCAGTGAGGAACTCCGCCCATGACAAAGGTCATGAGGAAGGAGGCTCGGCATACGCAAAGGCGGGATCGAGCTTCAGGAGTCCCCCTGGAAATTCTCGAGCATATACCCCCAAAACCAGAGTCTGCCTACTTTCTGCTTGTGCTTGCACCTAAACCTCTGACTTTACGGGGGCTCTCCCCCACTACCTCTCTGAAAAAGAGTTAGCTTACAGTTCCAGTTAATAATTCCTGGGTGTGACAGTGTTTAACCTACAAACTCCTTTGGAAATCCTCTAGCCTGCCTGAATAGGTTTTTCCGGCCACATGTGATTGTTCAGAGCCTCCCAACTGTGAGAGGCAGGAGATGTTCTAAACTGTCTAAACACAAATTCTTTTGAGTAGTTACAAGATTGATTAGAAATTGTATTGGTGAATGGTTTTTCACTTGTTGGGCCATTGTTTGCTGCTAAGTTTCCATATCCCTTACCTGCTGTGTCCCTGGCAGTGTATTGATTAATATAATTGGTGTAAGTAGTAGCTTTAATGTTTGTAACCTGGGACCCTTGAGTTAATTCTTTTTCTTGTTATAGCCCACCACACCTTTGCTCTGTAGGAATGCAACTTTATCTAATGCTTTTTGGAGGGTGGCTCCTGACCAACCACCTTTAGAGAAAAATAAGTTTTCTGAAGAAAAGGTCTTAAAATGTTAACAGGCCTCCGGGCCAGAAGATGATGCAAATCACCTAAGCTTTTGCATATGATAAGTTTGCAGGAAGAAAGCCTGGTTTGCTGCAAGACTCTACCCCTTCCCCCATTATCCTCTATGCATAACTTAAGGTATAAAAACTACTTTGAAAAATAAAGTGCGGGCCTTGTTCACCGAAACTTGGTCTCACCATGTCGTTCTTTCTCTTACCTTCTGGCTGAATTATTCAGCCTCTTTTCGCCACTGAATTTCCTCACTGAGCTATCCTCATTCTATTACTCTTTATATCCTTAATTAACATTTAATTAAGCAGTGGTTTCCTGATCTTCGCCTACGCCGTCTCTCCTTCGAATACCCTGGATCAGCCGGGGCTGGTCCCCGGCACCCTACCATGGCTCGAGAGCAGTGACGCGCTCCCCCTCGCCACTCGCATGGAGACCCGACTTCCCTGGCGCCCCACGAGAGGCTCACTGACCTCGCCGTCGTACCTCGTGAGAAACCGCACACTGGGGCCGCCGCTCGAGGACAACCCCGAGACTCCACCGTCATCGAGAGATGAGGGCCTTCGTCTCCTGCATGGCCTAGAGACCAATCTCGCGACCTCTCTCCAAAGGCCTCAGGAGGCTTGACTCCCTTGAGTCCACCCAGCGAGCTCCAAGAGATACCCGTCGCGATTCGAGAGCAGAGCGGGGTTCTTTGCTTCCACTCGAGATGGATGCCTGTCTCCCCGGGTGTGTCTGGAATGCAACCCCGAGATCCCTGTCGCCCCTGGAGAGGAACACTGGCTTCTGGACACAAGCCTAGATGAGGTCTATTGGCCCTGCAGTCACTCGAGAGCAATCCCCAGCTTTCCTTCGCAACTCGAATGGAAGATTGGACTTCCCTGGGCCAACACAAGAGGCATCCTGAATTCCCCGTCGTAATTCGAGAATCCTGCTACACCTCGAGAAAAACCACGTGGTTCCCCCGTCATCGCAGGATGTAGCCCTGTGCCGCTACAGCGTCTCAGGAGAAGTCCCACTTTAGGAATTGGAGTTCGAAACGGTACTTGTCACCCTTGATGCGACCCACAAAGTGCCCCGACATCCCGGTCTCCCTCGAGAGGAACACCGAAGTTTTCTGGCAACACTTCCTCTGAGCCTCTTCTACCCTCCTGATCTGGACAGGAGGGTCGACTCCCCTGCTTTGTCTGGAAGGGGTTCCCGGCCTTCCGGTCGCACGTCAGGATGAGGCCGGTCTCACGACGACATTCCAGACGTGGCCTCGTGGGTGGGTCCACATTCCGAAGGACCCCGATTTCCCGGTCCCCTCTTGATAAGAACCCGATGCCCGGACACCTCTTCGAACTCCACCCTGTGAATGAAGTCAACACGAAGGGGCAGTGACTCGCCCGTGCATCGTCGGGAAAAGACCCCCAGGTTCCAAATACCGCTCGACAAGTGGCCTGTCTCCCCGGGAACACCTCGAGAGGCAAGCGGAGTTCCATGCCTCAACCCAAGACGAGGCCTGACTCTCCTGTCCCAAGTCTGCAGGGACCTTGCGGTCGGAGTCTGAAGTCAGAGGAACCCTGAGGTTCCTGCCTCAACTGGAGATGAGGCCCTCTTCCAATGCACCAAACCCAGTGGAGTGCCGAGAGGCCCCTCCCACCTCCAGTTTCCCTGACTTCTCAGAGCCACCATGAGAAGCCCCCTGAGGTCACCTGCACAAGTCGAGGGACCCCAGGGTGTCCTGCCTCAACCCGAGAAAGACCTCGAGAGACCTTCTTCAACACGTCTCGAGGCCAGATTCCCCTACTATGACTTGAGAGTAAAGACGCGCTCCCCCTCGCCATTCGCATGGAGACCCGACTTCCTTGCCGCCCCACGAGAGGCTCACTGACCTCGCCGTCGTACCTCGCGAGAAACCGCACACTGGGGCCGCCGCTCGAGAACAACCCCGAGCCTCCCCCGTCATCGCGACTTGAGGGCCTTCGTCTCCTGTATGGCCTAGAGACCAGTCTCTCGACCTCTCTCCAAACGCCTCAGGAGGCTTGACTCCCTTTAGTCCACCCAGTGAGCTCCAAGAGATACCCGTCGCGACTCAAGAGCAGAGCGGGGTTCTTTGCTCCCACTCGAGATGGATGCCTGTCTCCCCGGGTGCGTCTGGAATGCAACCCCGAGATCCCTTTCGCCCCTGGAGAGGAACATTGGCTTCTGGACACAAGCCTAGATGAGGTCTATTGGCCCTGCAGTCACTCGAGAGCAATCCCCAGCTTTCCTTCGCAACTCGAATGGAAGATTGGACTTCCCTGGGCCAACACAAGAGGCATCCTGAATTCCCCGTCGTAACTCGAGAATCCCGCTGCAACTCGAGAAAATCCACGTGGCTCCCCCGTCATCGCAAGATGAAGCCCTTTCCCGCTACAGTGTCTCAGGAGAAGTCCCACGTTAGGTATTGGAGGTCGAAACGGTACTTGGCACCCTTGATGCGACCCACAAAGTGCCCCGACATCCCGGTCTCCCTCGAGAGGAACACCGAGGTTTTCCCGCACCACTTCCTCTGAGCCCCTTCTACCCTCCTGATCTGGACAGGAGGGTCGACTCCCCTGCTTTGTCTGGAAGGGGTTCCCGGCCTTCCGGTCGCACCTCAGGATGAGGCCGGTCTCACGACGACATTCCAGACGTGGCCTCGTGGGTGGTTCCACATTCCGAAGGACCCCAATTTCCCGGTCCCCTCTTGATAAGAACCCGATGCCCGGACACCTCTTCGAACTCCACCCTGTGAATGAAGTCAACACGAAGGGGCAGTGACTCGCCCGTGCATCGTCGGGAAAAGACCCCCAGGTTCCAAATACCGCTCGACAAGTGGCCTGTCTCCCCGGGAACACCTCGAGAGGCAAGCGGAGTTCCATGCCTCAACCCAAGACGAGGCCTGACTCTCCTGTCCCAAGTCTGCAGGGACCTTGCGGTCGGAGTCTGAAGTCAGAGGAACCCTGAGGTTCCTGCCTCAACTGGAGATGAGGCCCTCTTCCAATGCACCAAACCCAGTGGAGTGCCGAGAGGCCCCTCCCACCTCCAGTTTCCCTGACTTCTCAGAGCCACCATGAGAAGCCCCCTGAGGTCACCTGCACAAGTCGAGGGACCCCAGGGTGTCCTGCCTCAACCCGAGAAAGACCTCGAGAGACCTTCTTCAACACGTCTCGAGGCCAGATTCCCCTACTATGACTTGAGGGTAAAGACGCGCTCCCCCTCGCCATTCGCATGGAGACCCGACTTCCTTGCCGCCCCACGAGAGGCTCACTGACCTCGCCGTCGTACCTCGCGAGAAACCGCACACTGGGGCCGCCGCTCGAGAACAACCCCGAGCCTCCCCCGTCATTGCGACTTGAGGGCCTTCGTCTCCTGTATGGCCTAGAGACCAGTCTCTCGACCTCTCTCCAAACGCCTCAGGAGGCTTGACTCCCTTTAGTCCACCCAGTGAGCTCCAAGAGATACCCGTCGCGACTCAAGAGCAGAGCGGGGTTCTTTGCTCCCACTCGAGATGGATGCCTGTCTCCCCGGGTGCGTCTGGAATGCAACCCCGAGATCCCTTTCGCCCCTGGAGAGGAACACTGGCTTCTGGACACAAGCCTAGATGAGGTCTATTGGCCCTGCAGTCACTCGAGAGCAATCCCCAGCTTTCCTTCGCAACTCGAATGGAAAATTGGACTTCTCTGGGCCAACACAAGAGGCATCCTGAATTCCCCGTCGTAATTCGAGAATCCTGCTACACCTCGAGAAAAACCACGTGGTTCCCCCGTCATCGCAAGATGAAGCCCTGTGCCGCTACAGCGTCTCAGGAGAAGTCCCACTTTAGGAATTGGAGTTCGAAACGGTACTTGTCACCCTTGATGCGACCCACAAAGTGCCCCGACATCCCGGTCTCCCTCGAGAGGAACACCGAAGTTTTCTGGCACCACTTCCTCTGAGCCCCTTCTACCCTCCTGATCTGGACAGGAGGGTCGACTCCCCTGCTTTGTCTGGAAGGGGTTCCCGGCCTTCCGGTCGCACCTCAGGATGAGGCCGGTCTCACGACGACATTCCAGACGTGGCCTCGTGGGTGGTTCCACATTCCGAAGGACCCCAATTTCCCGGTCCCCTCTTGATAAGAACCCGATGCCCGGACACCTCTTCGAACTCCACCCTGTGAATGAAGTCAACACGAAGGGGCAGTGACTCGCCTGTGCATCGTCGGGAAAAGACCCCAGGTTCCAAATACCGCTCGACAAGTGGCCTGTCTCCCCGGGAACACCTCGAGAGGCAAGCGGAGTTCCATGCCTCAACCCAAGACGAGGCCTGACTCTCCTGTCCCAAGTCTGCAGGGACCTTGCGGTCGGAGTCTGAAGTCAGAGGAACCCTGAGGTTCCTGCCTCAACTGGAGATGAGGCCCTCTTCCAATGCACCAAACCCAGTGGAGTGCCGAGAGGCCCCTCCCACCTCCAGTTTCCCTGACTTCTCAGAGCCACCATGAGAAGCCCCCTGAGGTCACCTGCACAAGTCGAGGGACCCCAGGGGGTCCTGCCTCAACCCGAGAAAGACCTCGAGAGACCTTCTTCAACACGTCTCGAGGCCAGATTCCCCTACTATGACTTGAGAGTAAAGACGCGCTCCCCCTCGCCATTCGCATGGAGACCCGACTTCCTTGCCGCCCCACGAGAGGCTCACTGACCTCGCCGTCGTACCTCGCGAGAAACCGCACACTGGGGCCGCCGCTCGAGAACAACCCCGAGCCTCCCCCGTCATCGAGACTTGAGGGCCTTCGTCTCCTGTATGGCCTAGAAACCAGTCTCTCGACCTGTCTCCAAACGCCTCAGGAGGCTTGACTCCCTTTAGTCCACCCAGTGAGCTCCAAGAGACACCCGTCGCGACTCAAAAGCACAGCGGGGTTCTTTGCTTCCACTCGAGATGGATGCCTGTCTCCCCGGGTGCGTCTGGAATGCAACCCCGAGATCCCTATCGCCCCTGGAGAGGAACATTGGCTTCTGGACACAAGCCTAGATGAGGTCTATTGGCCCTGCAGTCACTCGAGAGCAATCCCCAGCTTTCCTTCGCAACTCGAATGGAAGATTGGACTTCCCTGGGCCAACACAAGAGGCATCCTGAATTCCCCGTCATAACTCGAGAATCCCGCTGCAACTCGAGAAAATCCACGTGGTTACCCTGTCATCGCAAGATGAAGCCCTTTCCCGCTACAGTGTCTCAGGAGAAGTCCCACGTTAGTTATTGGAGGTCGAAACGGTACTTGTCACCCTTCATGCGACCCACAAAGTTCCCCAACATCCCGGTCTCCCTCAAGAGGAACACCGAGGTTTTCCGGCACCACGTCCTCTGAGCCCCTTCTACCCTCCTGATCTGGACAGGAGGGTCGACTCCGCTGCTTTGTTTGGAAGGGGTTCCCGGCCTTCCGTTCGCACCTCAGGATGAGGCCGGTTTCACGACGACATTCCAGACGTGGCCTCGTGGGTGCGTCCACATTCCGAGGAACCCTGAGGTTCCTGCCTCAACTGGAGATGAGGCCCTCTTCCAATGCACCAAACCCAGTGGAGTGCCGAGAGGCCCCTCCCACCTCCAGTTTCCCTGACTTCTCAGAGCCACCATGAGAAGCCCCCTGAGGTCACCTGCACAAGTCGAGGGACCCCAGGGTGTCCTGCCTCAACCCGAGAAAGACCTCCAGAGACCTTCTTCAACACGTCTCGAGGCCAGATTCCCCTAATGCCGTGAGCCGGCATATTGCATATTGAGTGCATATGGCATATTGCATATTGAGTGCAGCACTTTCCATAGCATCATCTTTCAGGATCTGGAATAGCTCCACTGGAATTCTATCACTGCTGGGAGCCAGTGAGGAACTCCGCCCATGAAAAAGGTCATGAGGAAGGAGGCTCGGCATACGCAAAGGCGGGATCGAGCTTCAGGAGTCCCCCTGGAAATTCCCGAGCATATACCCCCAAAACCAGAGTCTGCCTACTTTCTGCTTGTGCTTTCACCTAAACCTCTGACTTTACGGGGGGCTCTGCCCCACTACCTCTCTCTGAAAAAGAGTTAGCTTACAGTTCCCGTTAATAATTCCTGGGTGTGACAGTGTTTAACCTACAAACTCCTTTGGAAATCCTCTAGCCTGCCTGAATAGGTTTTTCCGGCCACATGTGATTGTTCAGAGCCTCCCAAATGTGAGAGGCAGGAGATGTTCTAAACTGTCTAAACACAGATTCTTTTGAGTAGTTACAAGATTGATTAGAAATTGTATTGGTGAATGGTTTTTCACTTGTTGGGCCATTGTTTGCTGCTAAGTTTCCATATCCCTTACCTGCTGTGTCCCTGGCAGTGTATTGATTAATATAATTGGTGTAAGTAGTAGCTTTAATGTTTGTAACCTGGGACCCTTGAGTTAACTCTTTTTCTTGTTATAGCCCACCACACCTTTGCTCTGTAGGAATGCAACTTTATCTAATGCTTTTTTGGAGGGTGGCTCCTGACCAACCACCTTTAGAGAAAAATAAGTTTTCTGAAGAAAAGGTCTTAAAATGTTAACAGGCCTCCGGGCCAGAAGATGATGCAAATCACCTAAGCTTTTGCATATGATAAGTTTGCAGGAAGAAAGCCTGGTTTGCTGCAAGACTCTACCCCTTCCCCCCTTATCCTCTATGCATAACTTAAGGTATAAAAACTACTTTGAAAAATAAAGTGCGGGCCTTGTTCACCGAAACTTGGTCTCACCATGTCGTTCTTTCTCTTACCTTCTGGCTGAATTATTCAGCCTCTTTTCGCCACTGAATTTCCTCACTGAGCTATCCTTATTCTATTACTCTTTATATCCTTAATTAACACTTAATTAAGCAGTGGTTTCCTGATCTTCGCCTACGCCGTCTCTCCTTCGAATACCCTGGATCAGCCGGGGCTGGTCCCCGGCACCCTACCATGGCTCGAGAGCAATGACGCTCTCGCCCTCGCCACTCGCATGGAGACCCGACTTCCCTGGCGCCCCACGAGAGGCTCACTGACCTCGCCGTCGTACCTCGCGAGAAAGCGCACACTGGGGCCGCCGCTCGAGAACAACCCCAAGACTCCCCCGTCATCGCGAGATGAGGGCCTTCGTCTCCTGCATGGCCTAGAGACCAATCTCGCGACCTCTCTCCAAACGCCTCAGGAGGCTTGACTCCCTTTAGTCCACCCAGTGAGCTCCAAGAGATACCCGTCGCGACTCGAGAGCAGAGCGGGGTTCTTTGCTTCCACTCGAGATGGATGCCTGTCTCCCCGGGTGCGTCTGGAATGCAACCCCGAGATCGCTTTCGCCCCGGAGAGGAACATTGGCTTCTGGACACAAGCCTAGATGAGGTCTATTGGCCCTGCAGTCACTCGAGAGCAATCCCCAGCTTTCCTTCGCAACTCGAATGGAAGATTGGACTTCCCTGGGCCAACACAAGAGGCATCCTGAGTTCCCCATGGTAACTCGAGAATCCCGCTGCAACTCGAGAAAATCCACGTGGCTCCCCCGTCATCGCAAGATGAAGCCCTTTCCCGCTACAGTGTCTCAGGAGAAGTCCCACGTTAGGTATTGGAGGTCGAAACGGTACTTGGCACCCTTGATGCGACCCACAAAGTGCCCCGACATCCCGGTCTCCCTGGAGAGGAACACCGAGGTTTTCCGGCACCACTTCCTCTGAGCCCCTTCTACCCTCCTGATCTCGACAGGAGGGTCGACTCCGCTGCTTTGTCTGGAAGTGCTTCCGGACCTTCCGGTCGCACCTCAGTATGAGGCCGGTCTCACGACGACATTCCAGACGTAGCCTCGTGGGTGCTTCCACATTGTGAAGGACCCCGATTTCCCGGTCCCCTCTTGATAAAAACCCGATGCCCGGACACCTCTCCGAACTCCACCCTGTGAATGAAGTCAACACGAAGGGGCAGTCACTCGCCCATGTATCGTCCGGAAAAACCCCCAGGTTCCAAATACAGCTCGACAAGTGGCCTCTCTCCCCGGGGACACCTCGAGAGATAAGCGGAGTTCCATGCCTCAACCCAAGACGAGGCCTGACTCTCCTGTTCCCAGTCTGCAGGGACCTTCGATCAGAGTCTGAAATCAGAGGAACCCTGAGGTTCCTGCCTCACCTGGAGATGAGGCCCACTTCCAATGCACCAAACCCAGTGGAGTGCCGAGAGGCCCCTCCCACCTCGAGTTTCCCTGACTTCTCAGAGCCACCCTGAGAAGCCCCCTGAGGTCACCTGCACAAGTCCAGGGAAGCCAGGGTTTCCTGCCTCAATCCGAGAACGACCTCGAAAAAACAGGAACAAAACGAAAATTTAAATGTGATATAAGCTTTTAGATGAACTATTAACACTAATTACACTCGACACTATCTGCCTATGAGGGTCTTGATTGAAGGCAGAGGAGAAGGGGACGACAGAGGATAAGATGGTTGGATGGCATCACTGATTCGATGGAAATGAGTTTGAGCAAGCCCCTGGAGTTGGTGATGGACACGGAAGCCCGGCGTCCTGCAGGCCTCGGGGTCCCAAAGTGTCAGACACGACTGAGCCACTGAGCGGAACTGAACTTACAATCGTTTCTCCAGGTGTTTTGGTTACCCGAGTTTCTATCCTGTGCTAAACTAAGTGACGACAGTGTACTGAAGAGCTGGGTCATTTCCAAATAAATTAAAGTTCTGAAACATTCACGCCTTGAAAGGACCTCCCTTTTACACAGAAACAAAAGAGATTTTTGACTATTCAATAATAGTGTCTGGCACCATCCTGACATGTGAAACGTAAGAAAGCAATTTTTTTTGTTTGGTTTGGTTCTGATCTTGGGTGTGTGTGTGTGTGTTTGTGTGTGTGTGTGTGTGCGTGTGTGCGGGCGTGCGTGCGGGGGAGGGGAGGGGCGCTACTATCACTGATAGGTATGTTCACCAATCTGTCGAATGCCAATATAAAAGTCAGTTCTTGGTTGCTGAAGGGAAATGTATGACTTGGTAATAAAAGAAGGTATGTGGCATGAAATCGCATTTTCTGAAGGAAAACGACGTCGTTCTTTCTTCCAGGTGGCAGTTTCAGGATGGGAGAAGCAAAGGAATGGGTACAGAATGGGATAAGGAGGTTGTAGGGAAAGTGGACCCCCAGAAAAGAGTGTTGTGCCTAGCACAAGGTTTCTTGAGAGGTTGAACTGCCTTTGCTAATGGATTTTAAGTTTCTTTACCTCTTCCGTGATCTCTTCTAGGTTGACCTAGAACAGAAATCTTTTGTTAGCTTTGGCTAAGTGGAGAAGTATTGCTTCACGGTGACTTGTGTGATCCTACCTGCCTGTTCTAAACCCTTTTGTTATCTATGCACTGCTCCTGCTGCTGCTGCTGCTGCTGCGAAGTCGTTTCAGTCGTGTCCGAGTCTGTGTGACCCCATGGACGGCAGCCCACCAGGCCCCGCAGTCCCTGGGGTTCTCCAGGCAAGAACACTGGAGTGGGTTGCCATGTCCTCCTCCAATGCATGAAAGTGAAATGTGAAAGTGAAGTCGCTCAGTCGTGCCCGACTCTGAGCGGCCCCATGGACTGCAGCCTACCAGGCTCTTCCGTCCATGAGATTTTCCAGGCAAGAGTACTGGAGTGGGGTGCCATTGCTTTCTCCCATATCTATTCACAAGCCTGCCTAAATCATTGACTTCTAGCCACCTTTGGGATGCCAATGACCACCCACCCTTACCAGGCCACAGAGGAGAGAAAACACTTACCACAGGAGGTCCGGGTAAGGAACAAGGAACTAACAAGCTCCCACCAACCAGGATTCTGCAGAGGTCAACAAGAGGTCAGCAAGAGATGGGAGACTGCAGTCCAGAGGTCCTAGCAACTTCCAGCGAGCAGCAAAGACCCAGCATAGTCAAAACGAATTCAATGTTACCAAAAACAAATAAATAAACGGACAGAAGTTCTTTGAACACATGACTGAGGTTAGGGGTGAGGCAGTACATGTATGTAACAGGATACTCTTAAAGTACGAGAAAGCAAAGAAAGGAAAGACAACTCTCAAGCTGTCCAAAGTGATAAAAATGAATGATTACACAGTTTTACTTGTATACACTAGCAGCTAATAATCTGCAAAGGAATTAAAAAAAAATTCCCTTTCAATACTGTCAACATGAATCAAATGCTTTGCCACGGATGTCACGAGGATGCAAGACTGGCACACTGGAAATTCTACACCGTGGCTGAAAAAGATCCTGAATACATGGACAGATATTCCATAGCGATGGAAAGACTTAAGATGGCAATACCATGGAATGCATCTTCAATCTGAAATGAAGATTCGGTATGACTTGATCGCTCAGAGCTTTTGTGTCATCAAGTGTTATGAAAGGATAAAAGAGATCGAGAAAGCTGCTGACATAGACTTGGGGCGGGGTGGGGGTGGGGGCAGTAAGAGTACCCCCTGCGGGTCTTTAGCCGGATGTGATGCAGCCACTAGCAGTCTGCTAAGGAAACAAAGGCAGTGTCTCAGAGCATGACACCAGACCCCCTCACCCACGACATGCATTGAGATAACATGGGCAGCAGGTGAGTCATCCCGGGCTAAAAAATGATTGACATGAATCTTGAAGAAAGGCAGATTTCCAGGCAAATATGTCATTTCCTTAACATAGATGAGGAGAACAAGGTAAGAGGAAAACTTACTGTTTGGTTCAGGTCGCTTCGGAGCCTTTTGGGGGAACCGACCTGAAGCCAGAGTGTAGCGGAAATACACAGGCTTTGAACATCGCTGAAGACCAACATTTCCTAAGGAAAAAACTCAATGCTTAGCTCAAGGTTTGTCTGGGAAATTCTTACACATCAGGAGATGGCTCCGAGGTGGATTTCTACAAAGAACATCCATGCAAAGGACAAGCCTGCACAGCTCTGTGCACATCTGCCCCCTCCCCCCCTCACAGCCAGCAGCATTTCCAAGTGACCTCCTAAGGCCTTCGCCAAACTACAGGGGCACCTCTGGGTTTCCTGTTTCCCTCATTTTTCGGAATCTTTTCTAAAAAAAAAAAAAGAAAAACAAAAAACAAATTAAAAAAAAAAACAAACCCGCACATTTCTTCGTACAATGCCACAGTGGAAGGAAAACAGGCCTTCAATATTAAGACCTAAATTTGCAAAACACTTGGAGCTTGGTGTTTTGTTTTGTTTTGTTTGAATCAAACCACCACATCATTGAAAATTTTTACATGTTCTAATTATTCGGTTCCAAAACACCAAACTTGTACTGCACACGGTCCCCATGGAAAGGCCCCCTCAGCAGGACAGCCACAGATGCTGCCATGAAAGGGCAGCAGGGTGCCCTCCTCCCTTGTTTGCTGCCTGGGCGGCCACCGGGTTTTGAAACCCATGCACCCTACTAAGTTTCTAGGGTGCAATTCGTGGACCCTTCCCTTTCCCATCCCAGCAGGTGGTCAAGGGCCCGCTGGCCTCCAAAGTGCCAGAAGCAGGGCTGGGCCAGCCGGCCAGAGTTCAGGGTTCTGGCCCTTGGACTTGCAGCGGACACTAGGCTGCTTGGGAAAACCGCGCGGCTCTGACCTTTCAGCAAAGGGGTGGAGCGGTCAAGGCCTTGAGCCCAAAGGCGAGGCCTTTCTGCGACCGCCAGGTTGTGCCAACAGAGGGCGGACTACGTGGTTCCCTGCTCCACGCAGTCCCAGTTCCCTGACCTGTGGTCCGCACCCCTCCGCCGCGCCCACTGGATGCCGACCCTTGGGGACCCAGGAGCGCACGCAATGGGCGTTCCCAGCCGCCATGGCGACCCCCGAGAGGACATCGGGGAAGCCCTCCCCCACCCCCGCCAGGAGCCGACCCCCGCCCCGCGCCGCCCCGCCCCTGCCATGCTCCCGGTGCCTTCCCAGCCGCAGTGGGGATCCCCGGAGCACAACTGGGACCGCCCCCATCCCCGCCACGACCCGATTCCCGACCCGCGCCGCCCGGCTTCGCCCCGCCCCGGGCGCGCTCCCGGTGCGCGGCCCACCTTCACCACGGGCTCCCGGTGAGCCCCGCCCCCACGCCCGGTTCCAGGAGAGCCTCTGGGACCTCGCTCCCGCCGCCCGGTGAAACGGGAGGACAATCCATCCAGCCCACAGAGGCAATCCAAGCTGTCTAGAATTCAGGGATCCAACGAGGACTACGGAAAGGAAAGATGACCTGACCTAGGAGGGCCATGATATTCTACAGAACCGGACAAAGTTGGATTCCAAGGAAACTTGATTCCTTGGAACCCGGAAAGCTGGTTCTTTTCATATGCAATTCCAAACCAAGAGCTCCTTCCCAAAGCCTGCCTGGCCGCCAGCCCCACCCCCCACTCCCCAGAAAAAACGGCTCAAAGAAATCTTTTCCATCTCAGGCGGAAAACTGGAAGATGTCTTGTCTTGTCTGTCTGGATTGATGTATGTGTCAGTGTGAGCCTTGTGATTTTTGATGATAGTGCTCAAGTTCTGAGTTCTTATTTCAATGGTCTCAAGACAAGGCAGCCCTTGCAAACCCAACTGCTTCCAATACAAGAAAACTTTGACCTCAGGGAATGTCAGAGTCCCGTGAACTGGGAACTAGTCAATATGAAATATCTAGTAGTTTTGTTTTTGCTCCTCTACTGTAGACATGTCTAAGAGTCATCACCATGAAGCACAAAATGTTCATAGTGCCTCGGTTTGTTCTAAGGTAAAAATTGCTATATCGTTCTATCTGTCACAAGCTTGTCAACAAGAAAGTACCTCGAAAGAACAGGAACAAAACGAAAAATTAAATGTGATATGAGCTTTTAGATAAACTATGAACACTAATTACACTCGAAAATATCTGCCTATGAGAGTCTTGATTGAAGGCAGAGGAGAAGGGGACGACAGAGGCTAAGATGGTTGGATGGCATCACTGATTCGATGGACATGAGTTTGAGCAAGCCCCTGGAGTTGGTGATGGACACGGAAGCCCAGCGTCCTGCAGGCCACGGGGTCCCAAAGAGTCAGACACGACTGAGCCACTGAACTGAACTGAACATACAATCGTTTCTCCAGGTGTTTTGGTTACCCGAGTTTCTCTCCTGTGCTAAACTAAGTGACGACAGTGTACTGAAGAGCTGGGTCATTTCCAAATAAATTAAAGTTCTGAAACATTCACGCCTTGAAAGGACCTCCCTTTTACACAGAAACAAAAGAGATTTTTGACTATCCAATAAGAGTGTCTGGCACCATCCTGACATGTGAAACGTAAGAAAGCAATTTTTTTTGTTTTGTTTGGTTCTGATCTTGGGTGTGTGTGTGTGTGTGTGTGTGTGTGTGTGTGTGTGCGTGCGTGCGGGGGAGGGGAGGGGCGCTACTATCACTGATAGGTATGTTCACCAATCTGTCGAATGCCAATATAAAAGTCAGTTCTTGGTTGCTGAAGGGAAATGTATGACTTGGTATTAAAAGAAGGTATGTGGCATGAAATCGCATTTTCTGAAGGCAAACGACGTCGTTCTTTCCTCCAGGTGGCAGTTTCAGGATGGGAGAAGCAAAGGAATGGGTACAGAATGGGATAAGGAGGTTGTAGGGAAAGTGGACCCCCAGAAAAGAGTGTTGTGCCTAGCACAAGGTTTCTTGAGAGGTTGAACTGCCTTTGCTAATGGATTTTAAGTTTCTTTACCTCTTCCGTGATCTCTTCTAGGTTGACCTAGAACAGAAATCTTTTGTTAGCTTTGGCTAAGTGGAGAAGTATTGCTTCACGGTGACTTGTGTGATCCTACCTGACTGTTCTAAACCCTTTTGATAGCTATGCACTGCTGCTGCTGCTGCTGCGAAGTCGTTTCAGTCGTGTCCAGGTCTGTGTGACCCCATGGACGGCAGCCCACCAGGCCCCGCAGTCCCTGGGGTTCTCCAGGCAAGAACACTGGAGTGGGTTGCCATGTCCTCCTCCAATGCATGAAAGTGAAATGTGAAAGTGAAGTCGCTCAGTCGTGCCCGACTCTGAGCGGCCCCATGGACTGCAGCCTACCAGGCTCTTCCGTCCATGAGATTTTCCAGGCAAGAGTACTGGAGTGGGGTGCCATTGCCTTCTCCCATATCTATTCACAAGCCTGCCTAAATCATTGACTTCTAGCCACCTTTGGGATGCCAATGACCACCCACCCTTACCAGGCCGCAGAGGAGAGAAAACACTTACCACAGGAGGTCCGGGTAAGGAACAAGGAACTAACAAGCTCCCACCAACCAGGATTCTGCAGAGGTCAACAAGAGGTCAGCAAGAGATGGGAGACTGCAGTCCAGAGGTCCTAGCAACTTCCAGCGAGCAGCAAAGACCCAGCATAGTCCAAACGAATTCAATGTTACCCAAAACAAATAAATAAACGGACAGAAGTTCTTGGAACACATGACTGAGGTTAGGGGTGAGGCAGTACATGTATGTGCCAGGACAGTCTTAAAGTATACTCTTAACATAGATTAGGAGAACAAGGTAGGAGGAAAACTTACTGTTTGGTTCAGGTCGCTTCGGAGCCTTTTGGGGGAACCGACCTGAAGCCAGAGTCTAGCCGAAATACACAGGCTTTGAACATCGCTGAAGACCAACATTTCCTAAGGAAAAAACGCATTGCTTAGCTCAAGGTTTGTCTGGGAAATTCTTACACATCAGGAGATGGCTCCGAGGTGGATTTCTACAAAGAACATCCATGCAAAGGCAAGCCTGCACAGCTCTGTGCACATCTGCCCCCTCCCCCCCTCACAGCCAGCAGCATTTCCAAGTGACCTCCTAAGGCCTTCGCCAAACTACAGGGGCACCTCTGGGCTTCCTGTTTCCCTCATTTTTCGGAATCTTTTCTAAACAAAAAGAAAAACAAAAAACAAATTAAAAAAAAAAAAAAAAAAAAACCCGCACATTTCTTCGTACAATGCCACAGTGGAAGGAACACAGGCCTTCAATATTAAGACCTAAATTTGCAAAAAACTTGGAGCTTGGTTTTTTGTTTTGTTTTGTTTTGTTTTGTTTGAATCAAACCACCACATCATTTAAAATTTTTACACGTTCTAATTATTCGGTTCCAAAACACCAAACTTGTACTGCACACGGTCCCCATGGAAAGGCCCCTCAGCAGGACAGCCACAGATGCTGCCATGAAAGGGCAGCAGGGTGCCCTCCTCCCTTGTTTGCTGCCTGGGCGGCCACCGGGTTTTGAAACCCATGCACCCTGCTAAGTTTCTAGGGTGCAATTCGTGGACCCTTCCCTTTCCCATCCCAGCAGGTGGTCAAGGGCCCGCTGGCCTCCAAAGTGCCAGAAGCAGGGCTGGGCCAGCCGGCCAGAGTTCAGGGTTCTGGCCCTTGGACTTGCAGCGGACACTAGGCTGCTTGGGAAAACCGCGCGGCTCTGACCTTTCAGCAAAGGGGTGGAGCGGTCAAGGCCTTGAGCCCAAAGGCGAGGCGTTTCTGCGACCGCCCGGTTGTGCCAACAGAGGGCGGACTACGTGGTTCCCTGCTCCACGCAGTCCCAGTTCCCTGACCTGTGGTCCGCACCCCTCCGCCGCGCCCACTGGATGCCGACCCTTGGGGACCCAGGAGCGCACGCAATGGGCGTTCCCAGCCGCCACGGCGACCCCCGAGAGGACAACGGGGAAGCCCTCCCCCCCCCCCGCCAGGAGCCGACCCCCGCCCCGCGCCGCCCCGCCCCTGCCATGCTCCCGGTGCCTTCCCAGCCGCAGTGGGGATCCCCGGAGCACAACTGGGACCGCCCCCCATCCCCGCCACGACCGGATTCCCGACCCGCGCCGCCCGGCTTCGCCCCGCCCCGGGCGCGCTCCCGGTGCGCGGCCCACCTTCACCACGGGCTCCCGGTGAGCCCCGCCCCCACGCCCGGTTCCAGGAGAGCCTCTGGGACCTCGCTACCGCCGCCCGGTGAAACGGGAGGACAATCCATCCAGCCCACAGAGGCAATCCAAGCTGTGTAGAATTCAGGGTTCCAACGAGGGCTACGGAAAGGAAAGATGACCTGACCTAGGAGGGCCATGATATTCTATAGAACCGGACAAAGTTGGTTTCCAAGGAAACTTGATTCCTTGGAACTCGGAAAGCAGGTTCTTCTCATATGCAATTCCAAACCAAGAGCTCCTTCCCAAAGCCTGCCTGGCCGCCAGCCCCACCCCCCACTCCCCAGAAAAAACGGCTCAAAGAAATCTTTTCCATCTCAGGCGGAAAACTGGAAGATGTCTTGTCTTGTCTGTCTGGATTGATGTATGTGTCAGTGTGAGCCTTGTGATTTTTGATGATAGTGCTCAAGTTCTGAGTTCTTATTTCAATGGTCTCAAGACAAGGCAGCCCTTGCAAACCCAACTGCTTCCAATACAAGAAAACTTTGACCTCAGGGAATGTCAGAGTCCCGTGAACTGGGAACTAGTCAATATGAAATATCTAGTAGTTTTGTTTTTGCTCCTCTACTGTAGACATGTCTAAGAGTCATCACCATGAAGCACAAAATGTTCATAGTGCCTCGGTTTGTTCTAAGGTAAAAATTGCTATATCGTTCTATCTGTCACAAGCTTGTCAACAAGAAAGTACCTCGAAAGAACAGGAACAAAACGAAAAATTAAATGTGATATGAGCTTTTAGATAAACTATGAACACTAATTACACTCGAAAATATCTGCCTATGAGAGTCTTGATTGAAGGCAGAGGAGAAGGGGACGACAGAGGCTAAGATGGTTGGATGGCATCACTGATTCGATGGACATGAGTTTGAGCAAGCCCCTGGAGTTGCTGATGGACACGGAAGCCCAGCGTCCTGCAGGCCACGGGGTCCCAAAGAGTCAGACACGACTGAGCCACTGAACTGAACTGAACATACAATCGTTTCTCCAGGTGTTTTGGTTACCCGAGTTTCTCTCCTGTGCTAAACTAAGTGACGACAGTGTACTGAAGAGCTGGGTCATTTCCAAATAAATTCAAGTTCTGAAACATTCACGCCTTGAAAGGACCTCCTTTACACAGAAACAAAAGAGATTTTTGACTATCCAATAATAGTGTCTGGCACCATCCTGACATGTGAAACGTAAGAAAGCAATTTTTTTGTTTTGTTTGGTTCTGATCTTGGGTGTGTGTGTGTGTGTGTGTGTGTGTGTGTGTGTGCGTGCGTGCGGGGGGAGGGGAGGGGCGCTACTATCACTGATAGGTATGTTCACCAATCTGTCGAATGCCAATATAAAAGTCAGTTCTTGGTTGCTGAAGGGAAATGTATGACTTGGTATTAAAAGAAGGTATGTGGCATGAAATCGCATTTTCTGAAGGCAAACGACGTCGTTCTTTCCTCCAGGTGGCAGTTTCAGGATGGGAGAAGCAAAGGAATGGGTACAGAATGGGATAAGGAGGTTGGAGGGAAAGTGGACCCCAGAAAAGAGTGTTGTGCCTAGCACAAGGTTTCTTGAGAGGTTGAACTGCCTTTGCTAATGGATTTTAAGTTTCTTTACCTCTTCCGTGATCTCTTCTAGGTTGACCTAGAACAGAAATCTTTTGTTAGCTTTGGCTAAGTGGAGAAGTATGGCTTCACGGTGACTTGTGTGATCCTACCTGACTGTTCTAAACCCTTTTGATAGCTATGCACTGCTGCTGCTGCTGCTGCGAAGTCGTTTCAGTCGTGTCCGAGTCTGTGTGACCCCATGGACGGCAGCCCACCAGGCCCCGCAGTCCCTTCGGTTCTCTAGGCAAGAACACTGGAGTGGGTTGCCATGTCCTCCTCCAATGCATGAAAGTGAAATGTGAAAGTGAAGTCGCTCAGTCGTGCCGACTCTGAGCGACCCCATGGACTGCAGCCTACCAGGCTCTTCCGTCCATGAGATTTTCCAGGCAAGAGTACTGGAGTGGGGTGCCATTGCCTTCTCCCATATCTATTCACAAGCCTGCCTAAATCATTGACTTCTAGCCACCTTTGGGATGCCAATGACCACCCACCCTTACCAGGCCGCAGAGGAGAGAAAACACTTACCACAGGAGGTCGGGTAAGGAACAAGGAACTAACAAGCTCCCACCACCAGGATTCTGCAGAGGTCAACAAGAGGTCAGCAAGAGATGGGAGACTGCAGTCCAGAGGTCCTAGCAACTTCCAGCGAGCAGCAAGACCCAGCATAGTCCAAACGAATTCAATGTTACCCAAAACAAATAAATAAACGGACAGAAGTTCTTGGAACACATGACTGAGGTTAGGGGTGAGGCAGTACATGTATGTGCCAGGATACTCTTAAAGTATACTCTTAACATAGATGAGGAGAACAAGGTAGGAGGAAAACTTACTGTTTGGTTCAGGTGCTTCGGAGCCTTTTGGGGGAACCGACCTGAAGCCAGAGTCTAGCCGAAATACACAGGCTTTGAACATCGCTGAAGACCAACATTTCCTAAGGAAAAAACGCATTGCTTAGCTCAAGGTTTGTCTGGGAAATTCTTACACATCAGGAGATGGCTCCGAGGTGGATTTCTACAAAGAACATCCATGCAAAGGACAAGCCTGCACAGCTCTGTGCACATCTGCCCCCTCCCCCTCACAGCCAGCAGCATTTCCAAGTGACCTCTAAGGCCTTCGCCAAACTACAGGGGCACCTCTGGGCTTCCTGTTTCCCTCATTTTTCGGAATCTTTTCTAAAAAAAGAAAAACAAAAAACCAATTAAAAAAAAAAAAAAAACCCGCACATTTCTTCGTACAATGCCACAGTGGAAGGAACACAGGCCTTCAATATTAAGACCTAAATTTGCAAAAAACTTGGAGCTTGGTTTTTTGTTTTGTTTTGTTTTGTTTTGTTTGAATCAAACCACCACATCATTGAAAATTTTTACACGTTCTAATTATTCGGTTCCAAAACACCAAACTTGTACTGCACACGGTCCCCATGGAAAGGCCCCCTCAGCAGGACAGCCACAGATGCTGCCATGAAAGGGCAGCAGGGTGCCCTCCTCCCTTGTTTTCTGCCTGGGCGGCCACCGGGTTTTGAAACCCATGCACCCTACTAAGTTTCTAGGGTGCAATTCGTGGACCCTTCCCTTTCCCATCCCAGCAGGTGGTCAAGGGCCCGCTGGCCTCAAAGTGCAGAAGCAGGGCTGGGCCAGCCGGCCAGAGTTCAGGGTTCTGGCCCTTGGACTTGCAGCGGACACTAGGCTGCTTGGGAAAACCGCGCGGCTCTGACCTTTCAGCAAAGGGGTGGAGCGGTCAAGGCCTTGAGCCCAAAGGCGAGGCGTTTCTGCGACCGCCCGGTTGTGCCAACAGAGGGCGGACTACGTGGTTCCCTGCTCCACGCAGTCCCAGTTCCCTGACCTGTGGTCCGCACCCCTCCGCCGCGCCCACTGGATGCCGACCCTTGGGGACAGGAGCGCACGCAATGGGCGTTCCCAGCCGCCACGGCGACCCCCGAGAGGACAACGGGGAAGCCCTCCCCACCCCCGCCAGGAGCCGACCCCCGCCCCGCGCCGCCCCGCCCCTGCCATGCTCCCGGTGCCTTCCCAGCCGCAGTGGGGATCCCCGGAGCACAACTGGGACCGCCCCCCATCCCCGCCACGACCCGATTCCCGACCCGCGCCGCCCGGCTTCGCCCCGCCCCGGGCGCGCTCCCGGTGCGCGGCCCACCTTCACCATGGGCTCCCGGTGAGCCCCGCCCCAACGCCCGGTTCCAGGAGAGCCTCTGGGACCTCGCTACCGCCGCCCGGTGAAACGGGAGGACAATCCATCCAGCCCACAGAGGCAATCCAAGCTGTAGAATTCAGGGTTCCAACGAGGGCTACGGAAAGGAAAGATGACCTGACCTAGGAGGGCCATGATATTCTATAGAACCGGACAAAGTTGGTTTCCAAGGAAACTTGATTCCTTGGAACTCGGAAAGCAGGTTCTTTTCATATGCAATTCCAAACCAAGAGCTCCTTCCCAAAGCCTGCCTGGCCGCCAGCCCCACCCCCCACTCCCCAGAAAAAACGGCTCAAAGAAATCTTTTCCATCTCAGGCGGAAAACTGGAAGATGTCTTGTCTTGTCTGTCTGGATTGATGTATGTGTCAGTGTGAGCCTTGGGATTTTTGATAATAGTGCTCAAGTTCTGAGTTCTTATTTCAATGGTCTCAAGACAAGGCAGCCCTTGCAAACCCAACTGCTTCAATACAAGAAAACTTTGACCTCAGGGAATGTCAGAGTCCCGTGAACTGGGAACTAGTCAATATGAAATATCTAGTAGTTTTGTTTTTGCTCCTCTACTGTAGACATGTCTAAGAGTCATCACCATGAAGCACAAAATGTTCATAGTGCCTCGGTTTGTTCTAAGGTAAAAATTGCTATATCGTTCTATCTGTCACAAGCTTGTCAACAAGAAAGTACCTCGAAAGAACAGGAACAAAACGAAAAATTAAATGTGATATGAGCTTTTACATAAACTATGAACACTAATTACACTCGAAAATATCTGCCTATGAGTCTTGATTGAAGGCAGAGGAGAAGGGGACGACAGAGGCTAAGATGGTTGGATGGCATCACTGATTCGATGGACATGAGTTTGAGCAAGCCCTGGAGTTGGTGATGGACACGGAAGCCCAGCGTCCTGCAGGCCACGGGGTCCCAAAGAGTCAGACACGACTGAGCACTGAACTGAACTGAACATACAATCGTTTCTCCAGGTGTTTTGGTTACCCGGTTTCTATCCTGTGCTAAACTAAGTAACGACAGTGTACTGAAGAGCTGGGTCATTTCCAAATAAATTCAAGTTCTGAAACATTCACGCCTTGAAAGGACCTCCCTTTTACACAGAAACAAAAGAGATTTTTGACTATCCAATAATAGTGTCTGGCACCATCCTGACATGTGAAACGTAAGAAAGCAATTTTTTTTGTTTTGCTTGGTTCTGATCTTGGGTGTGTGTGTGTGTGTGTGTGTGTGTGTGCGTGCATGCGGGGGAGGGGAGGGGCGCTACTATCACTGATAGGTATGTTCACCAATCTGTCGAATGCCAATATAAAAGTCAGTTCTTGGTTGCTGAAGGGAAATGTATGACTTGGTATTAAAAGAAGGTATGTGGCATGAAATCGCATTTTCTGAAGGCAAACGACGTCGTTCTTTCCTCCAGGTGGCAGTTTCAGGATGGGAGAAGCAAAGGAATGGGTACAGAATGGGATAAGGAGGTTGGAGGGAAAGTGGACCCCCAGAAAAGAGTGTTGTGCCTAGCACAAGGTTTCTTGAGAGGTTGAACTGCCTTTGCTAATGGATTTTAAGTTTCTTTACCTCTTCCGTGATCTCTTCTAGGTTGACCTAGAACAGAAATCTTTGTTAGCTTTGGCTAAGTGGAGAAGTATGGCTTCACGGTGACTTGTGTGATCCTACCTGACTGTTCTAAACCCTTTTGATAGCTATGCACTGCTGCTGCTGCTGCTGCGAGTCGTTTCAGTCGTGTCCGAGTCTGTGTGACCCCATGGACGGCAGCCCACCAGGCCCCGCAGTCCCTGGGGTTCTCTAGGCAAGAACACTGGAGTGGGTTGCCATGTCCTCCTCCAATGCATGAAAGTGAAATGTGAAAGTGAAGTCGCTCAGTCGTGCCCGACTCTGAGCGACCCCATGGACTGCAGCCTACCAGGCTCTTCCGTCCATGAGATTTTCCAGGCAAGAGTACTGGAGTGGGGTGCCATTGCCTTCTCCCATATCTATTCACAAGCCTGCCTAAATCATTGACTTCTAGCCACCTTTGGGATGCCAATGACCACCCACCCTTACCAGGCCGCAGAGGAGAGAAAACACTTACCACAGGAGGTCCGGGTAAGGAACAAGGAACTAACAAGCTCCCACCAACCAGGATTCTGCAGAGGTCAACAAGAGGTCAGCAAGAGATGGGAGACTGCAGTCCAGAGGTCTAGCAACTTCCAGCGAGCAGCAAAGACCCAGCATAGTCAAAACGAATTCAATGTTACCCAAAACAAATAAATAAACGGACAGAAGTTCTTGGAACACATGACTGAGGTTAGGGGTGAGGCAGTACATGTATGTGCCAGGATACTCTTAAAGTATACTCTTAACATAGATGAGGAGAACAAGGTAGGAGGAAAACTTACTGTTTGGTTCAGGTCGCTTCGGAGCCTTTTGGGGGAACCGACCTGAAGCCAGAGTCTAGCCGAAATACACAGGCTTTGAACATCGCTGAAGACCAACATTTCCTAAGGAAAAACGCATTGCTTAGCTCAAGGTTTGTCTGGGAAATTCTTACATCAGGAGATGGCTCCGAGGTGGATTTCTACAAAGAACATCCATGCAAAGGACAAGCCTGCACAGCTCTGTGCACATCTGCCCCTCCCCTCACAGCCAGCAGCATTTCCAAGTGACCTCCTAAGGCCTTCGCCAAACTACAGGGGCACCTCTGGGCTTCCTGTTTCCCTCATTTTCGGAATCTTTTCTAAAAAAAGAAAAACAAAAAACCAATTAAAAAAAAAAAAAAAAACCCGCACATTTCTTCGTACAATGCCACAGTGGAAGGAACACAGGCCTTCAATATTAAGACCTAAATTTGCAAAAAACTTGGAGCTTTGTTTTGTTTTGTTTTGTTTTGTTTGAATCAAACCACCACATCATTTAAAATTTTTACACGTTCTAATTATTCGGTTCCAAAACACCAAACTTGTCCTGCACACGGTCCCCATGGAAAGGCCCCTCAGCAGGACAGCCACAGATGCTGCCATGAAAGGGCAGCAGGGTGCCCTCTCCCTTGTTTTCTGCCTGGGCGGCCACCGGGTTTGAAACCCATGCACCCTACTAAGTTTCTAGGTGCAATTCGTGGACCCTTCCTTTCCCATCCCAGCAGGTGGTCGGGCCCGCTGGCCTCAAAGTGCCAGAAGCAGGGCTGGGCCAGCCGGCCAGAGTTCAGGGTTCTGGCCCTTGACTTGCAGCGGACACTAGGCTGCTTGGGAAAACCGCGCGGCTCTGACCTTTCAGCAAAGGGGTGGAGCGGTGGCCTTGAGCCCAAAGGCGAGGCGTTTCTGCGACCGCCCGGTTGTGCCAACGGGGCGGACTACGTGGTTCCCTGCTCCACGCAGTCAGTTCCCTGACCTGTGGTCCGCACCCTCCGCCGCGCCCACTGGATGCCGACCCTTGGGGACCCAGGAGCGCACGCAATGGGCGTTCCCAGCCGCCACGGCGACCCCCGAGAGGACAACGGGAAGCCCTCCCCACCCCCGCCAGGAGCCGACCCCCGCCCCGCGCCGCCCCGCCCCTGCCATGCTCGGTGCCTTCCCAGCCGCAGTGGGGATCCCGGAGCACAACTGGGACCGCCCCCATCCCGCCACGACCCGATTCCCGACCCGCGCCGCCCGGCTTCGCCCCGCCCCGGGCGCGCTCCCGGTACGCGGCCCACCTTCACCACGGGCTCCCGGTGAGCCCCGCCCCACGCCCGGTTCCAGGAGGCCCTGGACCTCGCTCCGCCGCCCGGTGAAACGGGAGGACAATCCATCCAGCCCACAGAGGCAATCCAAGCTGTGTAGAATTCAGGGTTCCAACGAGGGCTACGGAAAGGAAAGATGACCTGACCTAGGAGGGCCATGATATTCTATAGAACCGGACAAAGTTGGTTTCCAAGGAAACTTGATTCCTTGGAACTCGGAAAGCAGGTTCTTCTCATATGCAATTCCAAACCAAGAGCTCCTTCCCAAAGCCTGCCTGGCCGCCAGCCCCACCCCCCACTCCCAGAAAAAACGGCTCAAAGAAATCTTTTCCATCTCAGGCGGAAAACTGGAAGATGTCTTGTCTTGTCTGTCTGGATTGATGTATGTGTCAGTGTGAGCCTTGTGATTTTTGATGATAGTGCTCAAGTTCTGAGTTCTTATTTCAATGGTCTCAAGACAAGGCAGCCCTTGCAAACCCAACTGCTTCCAATACAAGAAAACTTTGACCTCAGGGAATGTCAGAGTCCCGTGAACTGGGAACTAGTCAATATGAAATATCTAGTAGTTTTGTTTTGCTCCTCTACTGTAGACATGTCTAAGAGTCATCAACATGAAGCACAAAATGTTCATAGTGCCTCGGTTTGTTCTAAGGTAAAAATTGCTATATCGTTCTATCTGTCACAAGCTTGTCAACAAGAAAGTACCTCGAAAGAACAGGAACAAAACGAAAAATTAAATGTGATATGAGCTTTTAGATAAACTATGAACACTAATTACACTCAAAAATATCTGCCTATGAGAGTCTTGATTGAAGGCAGAGGAGAAGGGGACGACAGAGGCTAAGATGGTTGGATGGCATCACTGATTCGATGGACATGAGTTTGAGCAAGCCCCTGGAGTTGGTGATGGACACGGAAGCCCAGCGTCCTGCAGGCCACGGGGTCCCAAAGAGTCAGACACGACTGAGCCACTGAACTGAACTGAACATACAATCGTTTCTCCAGGTGTTTTGGTTACCCGAGTTTCTATCCTGTGCTAAACTAAGTGACGACAGTGTACTGAAGAGCTGGGTCATTTCCAAATAAATTCAAGTTCTGAAACATTCACGCCTTGAAAGGACCTCCCTTTTACACAGAAACAAAAGAGATTTTTGACTATCCAATAATAGTGTCTGGCACCATCCTGACATGTGAAACGTAAGAAAGCAATTTTTTTTGTTTTGTTTGGTTCTGATCTTGGGGGGGTGTGTGTGTGTGCGTGTGCGTCTGCGGGGGAGCTGGGGGGGGGGGCGCTACTATCACTGATAGGTATGTTCACCAATCTGTCGAATGCCAATATAAAAGTCAGTTCTTGGTTGCTGAAGGGAAATGTATGACTTGGTATTAAAAGAAGGTATGTGGAATGAAATCGCATTTTCTGAAGGCAAACGACGTCGTTCTTTCTTCCAGGTGGCAGTTTCAGGATGGGAGAAGCAAAGGAATGGGTACAGAATGGGATAAGGAGGTTGGAGGGAAAGTGGACCCCCAGAAAAGAGTGTTGTGCCTAGCACAAGGTTTCTTGAGAGGTTGAACTGCCTTTGCTAATGGATTTTAAGTTTCTTTACCTCTTCCGTGATCTCTTCTAGGTTGACCTAGAACAGAAATCTTTTGTGAGCTTTGGCTAAGTGGAGAAGTATGGCTTCACGGTGACTTGTGTGATCCTACCTGACTGTTCTAAACCCTTTTGATAGCTATGCACTGCTGCTGCTGCTGCTGCGAAGTCGTTTCAGTCGTGTCCGAGTCTGTGTGACCCCATGGACGGCAGCCCACCAGGCCCCGCAGTCCCTGGGGTTCTCTAGGCAAGAACACTGGAGTGGGTTGCCATGTCCTCCTCCAATGCATGAAAGTGAAATGTGAAAGTGAAGTCGCTCAGTCGTGCCCGACTCTGAGCGACCCCATGGACTGCAGCCTACCAGGCTCTTCCGTCCATGAGATTTTCCAGGCAAGAGTACTGGAGTGGGGTGCCATTGCCTTCTCCCATATCTATTCACAAGCCTGCCTAAATCATTGACTTCTAGCCACCTTTGGGATGCCAATGACCACCCACCCTTACCAGGCCGCAGAGGAGAGAAAACACTTACCACAGGAGGTCCGGGTAAGGAACAAGGAACTAACAAGCTCCCACCAACCAGGATTCTGCAGAGGTCAACAAGAGGTCAGCAAGAGATGGGAGACTGCAGTCCAGAGGTCCTAGCAACTTCCAGCGAGCAGCAAAGACCCAGCATAGTCAAAACGAATTCAATGTTACCCAAAACAAATAAATAAACGGACAGAAGTTCTTGGAACACATGACTGAGGTTAGGGGTGAGGCAGTACATGTATGTGCCAGGATACTCTTAAAGTATACTCTTAACATAGATGAGGAGAACAAGGTAGGAGGAAAACTTACTGTTTGGTTCAGGTCGCTTCGGAGCCTTTTGGGGGAACCGACCTGAAGCCAGAGTCTAGCCGAAATACACAGGCTTTGAACATCGCTGAAGACCAACATTTCCTAAGGAAAAAACGCATTGCTTAGCTCAAGGTTTGTCTGGGAAATTCTTACACATCAGGAGATGGCTCCGAGGTGGATTTCTACAAAGAACATCCATGCAAAGGACAAGCCTGCACAGCTCTGTGCACATCTGCCCCCTCCCCCTCACAGCCAGCAGCATTTCCAAGTGACCTCCTAAGGCCTTCGCCAAACTACAGGGGCACCTCTGGGCTTCCTGTTTCCCTCATTTTTCGGAATCTTTTCTAAAAAAAAGAAAAACAAAAACCAATTAAAAAAAAAAAAAAAACCCGCACATTTCTTCGTACAATGCCACAGTGGAAGGAACACAGGCCTTCAATATTAAGACCTAAATTTGCAAAAAACTTGGAGCTTGGTTTTTTGTTTTGTTTTGTTTTGTTTGAATCAAACCACCACATCATTTAAAATTTTTACACGTTCTAATTATTCGGTTCCAAAACACCAAACTTGTCCTGCACACGGTCCCCATGGAAAGGCCCCCTCAGCAGGACAGCCACAGATGCTGCCATGAAAGGGCAGCAGGGTGCCCTCCTCCCTTGTTTTCTGCCTGGGCGGCCACCGGGTTTGAAACCCATGCACCCTACTAAGTTTCTAGGGTGCAATTCGTGGACCCTTCCCTTTCCCATCCCAGCAGGTGGTCAAGGGCCCGCTGGCCTCCAAAGTGCCAGAAGCAGGGCTGGGCCAGCCGGCCAGAGTTCAGGGTTCTGGCCCTTGGACTTGCAGCGGACACTAGGCTGCTTGGGAAAACCGCGCGGCTCTGACCTTTCAGCAAAGGGGTGGAGCGGTCAAGGCCTTGAGCCCAAAGGCGAGGCGTTTCTGCGACCGCCCGGTTGTGCCAACAGAGGGCGGACTACGTGGTTCCCTGCTCCACGCAGTCCCAGTTCCCTGACCTGTGGTCCGCACCCCTCCGCCGCGCCCACTGGATGCCGACCCTTGGGGACCCAGGAGCGCACGCAATGGGCGTTCCCAGCCGCCACGGCGACCCCCGAGAGGACAACGGGGAAGCCCTCCCCCACCCCCGCCAGGAGCCGACCCCGCCCCGCGCCGCCCCGCCCCTGCCATGCTCCCGGTGCCTTCCCAGCCGCAGTGGGGATCCCCGGAGCACAACTGGGACCGCCCCCATCCCCGCCACGACCCGATTCCCGACCCGCGCCGCCCGGCTTCGCCCCGCCCCGGGCGCGCTCCCGGTGCGCGGCCCACCTTCACCACGGGCTCCCGGTGAGCCCCGCCCCACGCCCGGTTCCAGGAGAGCCTCTGGGACCTCGCTCCCGCCGCCCGGTGAAACGGGAGGACAATCCATCCAGCCCACAGAGGCAATCCAAGCTGTGTAGAATTCAGGGTTCCAACGAGGGCTACGGAAAGGAAAGATGACCTGACCTAGGAGGGCCATGATATTCTATAGAACCGGACAAAGTTGGTTTCCAAGGAAACTTGATTCCTTGGAACTCGGAAAGCAGGTTCTTCTCATATGCAATTCCAAACCAAGAGCTCCTTCCCAAAGCCTGCCTGGCCGCCAGCCCCACCCCCACTCCCCAGAAAAAACGGCTCAAAGAAATCTTTTCCATCTCAGGCGGAAAACTGGAAGATGTCTTGTCTTGTCTGTCTGGATTGATGTATGTGTCAGTGTGAGCCTTGTGATTTTTGATGATAGTGCTCAAGTTCTGAGTTCTTATTTCAATGGTCTCAAGACAAGGCAGCCCTTGCAAACCCAACTGCTTCCAATACAAGAAAACTTTGACCTCAGGGAATGTCAGAGTCCCGTGAACTGGGAACTAGTCAATATGAAATATCTAGTAGTTTTGTTTTTGCTCCTCTACTGTAGACATGTCTAAGAGTCATCAACATGAAGCACAAAATGTTCATAGTGCCTCGGTTTGTTCTAAGGTAAAAATTGCTATATCGTTCTATCTGTCACAAGCTTGTCAACAAGAAAGTACCTCGAAAGAACAGGAACAAAACGAAAAATTAAATGTGATATGAGCTTTTAGATAAACTATGAACACTAATTACACTCGAAAATATCTGCCTATGAGAGTCTTGATTGAAGGCAGAGGAGAAGGGGACGACAGAGGCTAAGATGGTTGGATGGCATCACTGATTCGATGGACATGAGTTTGAGCAAGCCCCTGGAGTTGGTGATGGACACGGAAGCCCAGCGTCCTGCAGGCCACGGGGTCCCAAAGAGTCAGACACGACTGAGCCACTGAACTGAACTGAACATACAATCGTTTCTCCAGGTGTTTTGGTTACCCGAGTTTCTATCCTGTGCTAAACTAAGTGACGACAGTGTACTGAAGAGCTGGGTCATTTCCAAATAAATTCAAGTTCTGAAACATTCACGCCTTGAAAGGACCTCCCTTTTACACAGAAACAAAAGAGATTTTTGACTATCCAATAATAGTGTCTGGCACCATCCTGACATGTGAAACGTAAGAAAGCAATTTTTTTTGTTTTGTTTGGTTCTGATCTTGGGGGGGGTGTGTGTGTGTGCGTGTGCGTGGGCGGGGGAGCGGGGGGGGGGGGGCGCTACTATCACTGATAGGTATGTTCACCAATCTGTCGAATGCCAATATAAAAGTCAGTTCTTGGTTGCTGAAGGGAAATGTATGACTTGGTATTAAAAGAAGGTATGTGGAATGAAATCGCATTTTCTGAAGGCAAACGACGTCGTTCTTTCTTCCAGGTGGCAGTTTCAGGATGGGAGAAGCAAAGGAATGGGTACAGAATGGGATAAGGAGGTTGGAGGGAAAGTGGACCCCCAGAAAAGAGTGTTGTGCCTAGCACAAGGTTTCTTGAGAGGTTGAACTGCCTTTGCTAATGGATTTTAAGTTTCTTTACCTCTTCCGTGATCTCTTCTAGGTTGACCTAGAACAGAAATCTTTTGTGAGCTTTGGCTAAGTGGAGAAGTATGGCTTCACGGTGACTTGTGTGATCCTACCTGACTGTTCTAAACCCTTTTGATAGCTATGCACTGCTGCTGCTGCTGCTGCGAAGTCGTTTCAGTCGTGTCCGAGTCTGTGTGACCCCATGGACGGCAGCCCACCAGGCCCCGCAGTCCCTGGGGTTCTCTAGGCAAGAACACTGGAGTGGGTTGCCATGTCCTCCTCCAATGCATGAAAGTGAAATGTGAAAGTGAAGTCGCTCAGTCGTGCCCGACTCTGAGCGACCCCATGGACTGCAGCCTACCAGGCTCTTCCGTCCATGAGATTTTCCAGGCAAGAGTACTGGAGTGGGGTGCCATTGCCTTCTCCCATATCTATTCACAAGCCTGCCTAAATCATTGACTTCTAGCCACCTTTGGGATGCCAATGACCACCCACCCTTACCAGGCCGCAGAGGAGAGAAAACACTTACCACAGGAGGTCCGGGTAAGGAACAAGGAACTAACAAGCTCCCACCAACCAGGATTCTGCAGAGGTCAACAAGAGGTCAGCAAGAGATGGGAGACTGCAGTCCAGAGGTCCTAGCAACTTCCAGCGAGCAGCAAAGACCCAGCATAGTCAAAACGAATTCAATGTTACCCAAAACAAATAAATAAACGGACAGAAGTTCTTGGAACACATGACTGAGGTTAGGGGTGAGGCAGTACATGTATGTGCCAGGATACTCTTAAAGTATACTCTTAACATAGATGAGGAGAACAAGGTAGGAGGAAAACTTACTGTTTGGTTCAGGTCGCTTCGGAGCCTTTTGGGGGAACCGACCTGAAGCCAGAGTCTAGCCGAAATACACAGGCTTTGAACATCGCTGAAGACCAACATTTCCTAAGGAAAAAACGCATTGCTTAGCTCAAGGTTTGTCTGGGAAATTCTTACACATCAGGAGATGGCTCCGAGGTGGATTTCTACAAAGAACATCCATGCAAAGGACAAGCCTGCACAGCTCTGTGCACATCTGCCCCCTCCCCCTCACAGCCAGCAGCATTTCCAAGTGACCTCCTAAGGCCTTCGCCAAACTACAGGGGCACCTCTGGGCTTCCTGTTTCCCTCATTTTTCGGAATCTTTTCTAAAAAAAAAGAAAAACAAAAAACCAATTAAAAAAAAAAAAAAAACCGCACATTTCTTCGTACAATGCCACAGTGGAAGGAACACAGGCCTTCAATATTAAGACCTAAATTTGCAAAAAACTTGGAGCTTGGTTTTTTGTTTTGTTTTGTTTTGTTTGAATCAAACCACCACATCATTTAAAATTTTTACACGTTCTAATTATTCGGTTCCAAAACACCAAACTTGTCCTGCACACGGTCCCCATGGAAAGGCCCCCTCAGCAGGACAGCCACAGATGCTGCCATGAAAGGGCAGCAGGGTGCCCTCCTCCCTTGTTTTCTGCCTGGGCGGCCACCGGGTTTTGAAACCCATGCACCCTACTAAGTTTCTAGGGTGCAATTCGTGGACCCTTCCCTTTCCCATCCCAGCAGGTGGTCAAGGGCCCGCTGGCCTCCAAAGTGCCAGAAGCAGGGCTGGGCCAGCCGGCCAGAGTTCAGGGTTCTGGCCCTTGGACTTGCAGCGGACACTAGGCTGCTTGGGAAAACCGCGCGGCTCTGACCTTTCAGCAAAGGGGTGGAGCGGTCAAGGCCTTGAGCCCAAAGGCGAGGCGTTTCTGCGACCGCCCGGTTGTGCCAACAGAGGGCGGACTACGTGGTTCCCTGCTCCACGCAGTCCCAGTTCCCTGACCTGTGGTCCGCACCCCTCCGCCGCGCCCACTGGATGCCGACCCTTGGGGACCCAGGAGCGCACGCAATGGGCGTTCCCAGCCGCCACGGCGACCCCCGAGAGGACAACGGGGAAGCCCCACCCCCCCCCCCCCCAGGAGCCGACCCCCGCCCCGCGCCGCCCCGCCCCTGCCATGCTCCCGGTGCCTTCCCAGCCGCAGTGGGGATCCCCGGAGCACAACTGGGACCGCCCCCCATCCCCGCCACGACCCGATTCCCGACCCGCGCCGCCCGGCTTCGCCCCGCCCCGGGCGCGCTCCCGGTGCGCGGCCCACCTTCACCACGGGCTCCCGGTGAGCCCCGCCCCCACGCCCGGTTCCAGGAGAGCCTCTGGGACCTCGCTCCCGCCGCCCGGTGAAACGGGAGGACAATCCATCCAGCCCACAGAGGCAATCCAAGCTGTGTAGAATTCAGGGTTCCAACGAGGGCTACGGAAAGGAAAGATGACCTGACCTAGGAGGGCCATGATATTCTATAGAACCGGACAAAGTTGGTTTCCAAGGAAACTTGATTCCTTGGAACTCGGAAAGCAGGTTCTTCTCATATGCAATTCCAAACCAAGAGCTCCTTCCCAAAGCCTGCCTGGCCGCCAGCCCCACCCCCACTCCCCAGAAAAAACGGCTCAAAGAAATCTTTTCCATCTCAGGCGGAAAACTGGAAGATGTCTTGTCTTGTCTGTCTGGATTGATGTATGTGTCAGTGTGAGCCTTGTGATTTTTGATGATAGTGCTCAAGTTCTGAGTTCTTATTTCAATGGTCTCAAGACAAGGCAGCCCTTGCAAACCCAACTGCTTCCAATACAAGAAAACTTTGACCTCAGGGAATGTCAGAGTCCCGTGAACTGGGAACTAGTCAATATGAAATATCTAGTAGTTTTGTTTTTGCTCCTCTACTGTAGACATGTCTAAGAGTCATCAACATGAAGCACAAAATGTTCATAGTGCCTCGGTTTGTTCTAAGGTAAAAATTGCTATATCGTTCTATCTGTCACAAGCTTGTCAACAAGAAAGTACCTCGAAAGAACAGGAACAAAACGAAAAATTAAATGTGATATGAGCTTTTAGATAAACTATGAACACTAATTACACTCGAAAATATCTGCCTATGAGAGTCTTGATTGAAGGCAGAGGAGAAGGGGACGACAGAGGCTAAGATGGTTGGATGGCATCACTGATTCGATGGACATGAGTTTGAGCAAGCCCCTGGAGTTGGTGATGGACACGGAAGCCCAGCGTCCTGCAGGCCACGGGGTCCCAAAGAGTCAGACACGACTGAGCCACTGAACTGAACTGAACATACAATCGTTTCTCCAGGTGTTTTGGTTACCCGAGTTTCTATCCTGTGCTAAACTAAGTGACGACAGTGTACTGAAGAGCTGGGTCATTTCCAAATAAATTCAAGTTCTGAAACATTCACGCCTTGAAAGGACCTCCCTTTTACACAGAAACAAAAGAGATTTTTGACTATCCAATAATAGTGTCTGGCACCATCCTGACATGTGAAACGTAAGAAAGCAATTTTTTTTGTTTTGTTTGGTTCTGATCTTGGGGGGGTGTGTGTGTGTGCGTGTGCGTGTGCGGGGGAGCTGGGGGGGGGGGGCGCTACTATCACTGATAGGTATGTTCACCAATCTGTCGAATGCCAATATAAAAGTCAGTTCTTGGTTGCTGAAGGGAAATGTATGACTTGGTATTAAAAGAAGGTATGTGGAATGAAATCGCATTTTCTGAAGGCAAACGACGTCGTTCTTTCTTCCAGGTGGCAGTTTCAGGATGGGAGAAGCAAAGGAATGGGTACAGAATGGGATAAGGAGGTTGGAGGGAAAGTGGACCCCCAGAAAAGAGTGTTGTGCCTAGCACAAGGTTTCTTGAGAGGTTGAACTGCCTTTGCTAATGGATTTTAAGTTTCTTTACCTCTTCCGTGATCTCTTCTAGGTTGACCTAGAACAGAAATCTTTTGTGAGCTTTGGCTAAGTGGAGAAGTATGGCTTCACGGTGACTTGTGTGATCCTACCTGACTGTTCTAAACCCTTTTGATAGCTATGCACTGCTGCTGCTGCTGCTGCGAAGTCGTTTCAGTCGTGTCCGAGTCTGTGTGACCCCATGGACGGCAGCCCACCAGGCCCCGCAGTCCCTGGGGTTCTCTAGGCAAGAACACTGGAGTGGGTTGCCATGTCCTCCTCCAATGCATGAAAGTGAAATGTGAAAGTGAAGTCGCTCAGTCGTGCCCGACTCTGAGCGACCCCATGGACTGCAGCCTACCAGGCTCTTCCGTCCATGAGATTTTCCAGGCAAGAGTACTGGAGTGGGGTGCCATTGCCTTCTCCCATATCTATTCACAAGCCTGCCTAAATCATTGACTTCTAGCCACCTTTGGGATGCCAATGACCACCCACCCTTACCAGGCCGCAGAGGAGAGAAAACACTTACCACAGGAGGTCCGGGTAAGGAACAAGGAACTAACAAGCTCCCACCAACCAGGATTCTGCAGAGGTCAACAAGAGGTCAGCAAGAGATGGGAGACTGCAGTCCAGAGGTCCTAGCAACTTCCAGCGAGCAGCAAAGACCCAGCATAGTCAAAACGAATTCAATGTTACCCAAAACAAATAAATAAACGGACAGAAGTTCTTGGAACACATGACTGAGGTTAGGGGTGAGGCAGTACATGTATGTGCCAGGATACTCTTAAAGTATACTCTTAACATAGATGAGGAGAACAAGGTAGGAGGAAAACTTACTGTTTGGTTCAGGTCGCTTCGGAGCCTTTTGGGGGAACCGACCTGAAGCCAGAGTCTAGCCGAAATACACAGGCTTTGAACATCGCTGAAGACCAACATTTCCTAAGGAAAAACGCATTGCTTAGCTCAAGGTTTGTCTGGGAAATTCTTACACATCAGGAGATGGCTCCGAGGTGGATTTCTACAAAGAACATCCATGCAAAGGACAAGCCTGCACAGCTCTGTGCACATCTGCCCCCTCCCCCCCTCACAGCCAGCAGCATTTCCAAGTGACCTCCTAAGGCCTTCGCCAAACTACAGGGGCACCTCTGGGCTTCCTGTTTCCCTCATTTTTCGGAATCTTTTCTAAAAAAAAAGAAAAACAAAAAACCAATTAAAAAAAAAAAAAAAAAAAAAAACCCGCACATTTCTTCGTACAATGCCACAGTGGAAGGAACACAGGCCTTCAATATTAAGACCTAAATTTGCAAAAAACTTGGAGCTTGGTTTTTTGTTTTGTTTTGTTTTGTTTGAATCAAACCACCACATCATTTAAAATTTTTACACGTTCTAATTATTCGGTTCCAAAACACCAAACTTGTCCTGCACACGGTCCCCATGGAAAGGCCCCCTCAGCAGGACAGCCACAGATGCTGCCATGAAAGGGCAGCAGGGTGCCCTCCTCCCTTGTTTTCTGCCTGGGCGGCCACCGGGTTTTGAAACCCATGCACCCTACTAAGTTTCTAGGGTGCAATTCGTGGACCCTTCCCTTTCCCATCCCAGCAGGTGGTCAAGGGCCCGCTGGCCTCCAAAGTGCCAGAAGCAGGGCTGGGCCAGCCGGCCAGAGTTCAGGGTTCTGGCCCTTGGACTTGCAGCGGACACTAGGCTGCTTGGGAAAACCGCGCGGCTCTGACCTTTCAGCAAAGGGGTGGAGCGGTCAAGGCCTTGAGCCCAAAGGCGAGGCGTTTCTGCGACCGCCCGGTTGTGCCAACAGAGGGCGGACTACGTGGTTCCCTGCTCCACGCAGTCCCAGTTCCCTGACCTGTGGTCCGCACCCCTCCGCCGCGCCCACTGGATGCCGACCCTTGGGGACCCAGGAGCGCACGCAATGGGCGTTCCCAGCCGCCACGGCGACCCCCGAGAGGACAACGGGGAAGCCCTCCCCCACCCCCGCCAGGAGCCGACCCCCGCCCCGCGCCGCCCCGCCCCTGCCATGCTCCCGGTGCCTTCCCAGCCGCAGTGGGGATCCCCGGAGCACAACTGGGACCGCCCCCCATCCCCGCCACGACCCGATTCCCGACCCGCGCCGCCCGGCTTCGCCCCGCCCCGGGCGCGCTCCCGGTGCGCGGCCCACCTTCACCACGGGCTCCCGGTGAGCCCCGCCCCCACGCCCGGTTCCAGGAGAGCCTCTGGGACCTCGCTCCCGCCGCCCGGTGAAACGGGAGGACAATCCATCCAGCCCACAGAGGCAATCCAAGCTGTGTAGAATTCAGGGTTCCAACGAGGGCTACGGAAAGGAAAGATGACCTGACCTAGGAGGGCCATGATATTCTATAGAACCGGACAAAGTTGGTTTCCAAGGAAACTTGATTCCTTGGAACTCGGAAAGCAGGTTCTTCTCATATGCAATTCCAAACCAAGAGCTCCTTCCCAAAGCCTGCCTGGCCGCCAGCCCCACCCCCACTCCCCAGAAAAAACGGCTCAAAGAAATCTTTTCCATCTCAGGCGGAAAACTGGAAGATGTCTTGTCTTGTCTGTCTGGATTGATGTATGTGTCAGTGTGAGCCTTGTGATTTTTGATGATAGTGCTCAAGTTCTGAGTTCTTATTTCAATGGTCTCAAGACAAGGCAGCCCTTGCAAACCCAACTGCTTCCAATACAAGAAAACTTTGACCTCAGGGAATGTCAGAGTCCCGTGAACTGGGAACTAGTCAATATGAAATATCTAGTAGTTTTGTTTTTGCTCCTCTACTGTAGACATGTCTAAGAGTCATCAACATGAAGCACAAAATGTTCATAGTGCCTCGGTTTGTTCTAAGGTAAAAATTGCTATATCGTTCTATCTGTCACAAGCTTGTCAACAAGAAAGTACCTCGAAAGAACAGGAACAAAACGAAAAATTAAATGTGATATGAGCTTTTAGATAAACTATGAACACTAATTACACTCGAAAATATCTGCCTATGAGAGTCTTGATTGAAGGCAGAGGAGAAGGGGACGACAGAGGCTAAGATGGTTGGATGGCATCACTGATTCGATGGACATGAGTTTGAGCAAGCCCCTGGAGTTGGTGATGGACACGGAAGCCCAGCGTCCTGCAGGCCACGGGGTCCCAAAGAGTCAGACACGACTGAGCCACTGAACTGAACTGAACATACAATCGTTTCTCCAGGTGTTTTGGTTACCCGAGTTTCTATCCTGTGCTAAACTAAGTGACGACAGTGTACTGAAGAGCTGGGTCATTTCCAAATAAATTCAAGTTCTGAAACATTCACGCCTTGAAAGGACCTCCCTTTTACACAGAAACAAAAGAGATTTTTGACTATCCAATAATAGTGTCTGGCACCATCCTGACATGTGAAACGTAAGAAAGCAATTTTTTTTTGTTTTGTTTGGTTCTGATCTTGGGGGGGTGTGTGTGTGTGCGTGTGCGTGTGCGGGGGAGGGGGGGGGGGGGGCGCTACTATCACTGATAGGTATGTTCACCAATCTGTCGAATGCCAATATAAAAGTCAGTTCTTGGTTGCTGAAGGGAAATGTATGACTTGGTATTAAAAGAAGGTATGTGGAATGAAATCGCATTTTCTGAAGGCAAACGACGTCGTTCTTTCTTCCAGGTGGCAGTTTCAGGATGGGAGAAGCAAAGGAATGGGTACAGAATGGGATAAGGAGGTTGGAGGGAAAGTGGACCCCCAGAAAAGAGTGTTGTGCCTAGCACAAGGTTTCTTGAGAGGTTGAACTGCCTTTGCTAATGGATTTTAAGTTTCTTTACCTCTTCCGTGATCTCTTCTAGGTTGACCTAGAACAGAAATCTTTTGTGAGCTTTGGCTAAGTGGAGAAGTATGGCTTCACGGTGACTTGTGTGATCCTACCTGACTGTTCTAAACCCTTTTGATAGCTATGCACTGCTGCTGCTGCTGCTGCGAAGTCGTTTCAGTCGTGTCCGAGTCTGTGTGACCCCATGGACGGCAGCCCACCAGGCCCCGCAGTCCCTGGGGTTCTCTAGGCAAGAACACTGGAGTGGGTTGCCATGTCCTCCTCCAATGCATGAAAGTGAAATGTGAAAGTGAAGTCGCTCAGTCGTGCCCGACTCTGAGCGACCCCATGGACTGCAGCCTACCAGGCTCTTCCGTCCATGAGATTTTCCAGGCAAGAGTACTGGAGTGGGGTGCCATTGCCTTCTCCCATATCTATTCACAAGCCTGCCTAAATCATTGACTTCTAGCCACCTTTGGGATGCCAATGACCACCCACCCTTACCAGGCCGCAGAGGAGAGAAAACACTTACCACAGGAGGTCCGGGTAAGGAACAAGGAACTAACAAGCTCCCACCAACCAGGATTCTGCAGAGGTCAACAAGAGGTCAGCAAGAGATGGGAGACTGCAGTCCAGAGGTCCTAGCAACTTCCAGCGAGCAGCAAAGACCCAGCATAGTCAAAACGAATTCAATGTTACCCAAAACAAATAAATAAACGGACAGAAGTTCTTGGAACACATGACTGAGGTTAGGGGTGAGGCAGTACATGTATGTGCCAGGATACTCTTAAAGTATACTCTTAACATAGATGAGGAGAACAAGGTAGGAGGAAAACTTACTGTTTGGTTCAGGTCGCTTCGGAGCCTTTTGGGGGAACCGACCTGAAGCCAGAGTCTAGCCGAAATACACAGGCTTTGAACATCGCTGAAGACCAACATTTCCTAAGGAAAAACGCATTGCTTAGCTCAAGGTTTGTCTGGGAAATTCTTACACATCAGGAGATGGCTCCGAGGTGGATTTCTACAAAGAACATCCATGCAAAGGACAAGCCTGCACAGCTCTGTGCACATCTGCCCCCTCCCCCTCACAGCCAGCAGCATTTCCAAGTGACCTCCTAAGGCCTTCGCCAAACTACAGGGGCACCTCTGGGCTTCCTGTTTCCCTCATTTTTCGGAATCTTTTCTAAAAAAAAAGAAAAACAAAAAACCAATTAAAAAAAAAAAAAAAACCCGCACATTTCTTCGTACAATGCCACAGTGGAAGGAACACAGGCCTTCAATATTAAGACCTAAATTTGCAAAAAACTTGGAGCTTGGTTTTTTGTTTTGTTTTGTTTTGTTTGAATCAAACCACCACATCATTTAAAATTTTTACACGTTCTAATTATTCGGTTCCAAAACACCAAACTTGTCCTGCACACGGTCCCCATGGAAAGGCCCCCTCAGCAGGACAGCCACAGATGCTGCCATGAAAGGGCAGCAGGGTGCCCTCCTCCCTTGTTTTCTGCCTGGGCGGCCACCGGGTTTTGAAACCCATGCACCCTACTAAGTTTCTAGGGTGCAATTCGTGGACCCTTCCCTTTCCCATCCCAGCAGGTGGTCAAGGGCCCGCTGGCCTCCAAAGTGCCAGAAGCAGGGCTGGGCCAGCCGGCCAGAGTTCAGGGTTCTGGCCCTTGGACTTGCAGCGGACACTAGGCTGCTTGGGAAAACCGCGCGGCTCTGACCTTTCAGCAAAGGGGTGGAGCGGTCAAGGCCTTGAGCCCAAAGGCGAGGCGTTTCTGCGACCGCCCGGTTGTGCCAACAGAGGGCGGACTACGTGGTTCCCTGCTCCACGCAGTCCCAGTTCCCTGACCTGTGGTCCGCACCCCTCCGCCGCGCCCACTGGATGCCGACCCTTGGGGACCCAGGAGCGCACGCAATGGGCGTTCCCAGCCGCCACGGCGACCCCCGAGAGGACAACGGGGAAGCCCTCCCCCACCCCCGCCAGGAGCCGACCCCCGCCCCGCGCCGCCCCGCCCCTGCCATGCTCCCGGTGCCTTCCCAGCCGCAGTGGGGATCCCCGGAGCACAACTGGGACCGCCCCCCATCCCCGCCACGACCCGATTCCCGACCCGCGCCGCCCGGCTTCGCCCCGCCCCGGGCGCGCTCCCGGTGCGCGGCCCACCTTCACCACGGGCTCCCGGTGAGCCCCGCCCCCACGCCCGGTTCCAGGAGAGCCTCTGGGACCTCGCTCCCGCCGCCCGGTGAAACGGGAGGACAATCCATCCAGCCCACAGAGGCAATCCAAGCTGTGTAGAATTCAGGGTTCCAACGAGGGCTACGGAAAGGAAAGATGACCTGACCTAGGAGGGCCATGATATTCTATAGAACCGGACAAAGTTGGTTTCCAAGGAAACTTGATTCCTTGGAACTCGGAAAGCAGGTTCTTCTCATATGCAATTCCAAACCAAGAGCTCCTTCCCAAAGCCTGCCTGGCCGCCAGCCCCACCCCCACTCCCCAGAAAAAACGGCTCAAAGAAATCTTTTCCATCTCAGGCGGAAAACTGGAAGATGTCTTGTCTTGTCTGTCTGGATTGATGTATGTGTCAGTGTGAGCCTTGTGATTTTTGATGATAGTGCTCAAGTTCTGAGTTCTTATTTCAATGGTCTCAAGACAAGGCAGCCCTTGCAAACCCAACTGCTTCCAATACAAGAAAACTTTGACCTCAGGGAATGTCAGAGTCCCGTGAACTGGGAACTAGTCAATATGAAATATCTAGTAGTTTTGTTTTTGCTCCTCTACTGTAGACATGTCTAAGAGTCATCAACATGAAGCACAAAATGTTCATAGTGCCTCGGTTTGTTCTAAGGTAAAAATTGCTATATCGTTCTATCTGTCACAAGCTTGTCAACAAGAAAGTACCTCGAAAGAACAGGAACAAAACGAAAAATTAAATGTGATATGAGCTTTTAGATAAACTATGAACACTAATTACACTCGAAAATATCTGCCTATGAGTCTTGATTGAAGGCAGAGGAGAAGGGGACGACAGAGGCTAAGATGGTTGGATGGCATCACTGATTCGATGGACATGAGTTTGAGCAAGCCCCTGGAGTTGGTGATGGACACGGAAGCCCAGCGTCCTGCAGGCCACGGGGTCCCAAAGAGTCAGACACGACTGAGCCACTGAACTGAACTGAACATACAATCGTTTCTCCAGGTGTTTTGGTTACCCGAGTTTCTATCCTGTGCTAAACTAAGTGACGACAGTGTACTGAAGAGCTGGGTCATTTCCAAATAAATTCAAGTTCTGAAACATTCACGCCTTGAAAGGACCTCCCTTTTACACAGAAACAAAAGAGATTTTTGACTATCCAATAATAGTGTCTGGCACCATCCTGACATGTGAAACGTAAGAAAGCAATTTTTTTTGTTTTGTTTGGTTCTGATCTTGGGTGTGTGTGTGTGTGTGTGTGTGTGTGTGTGTGCGCGTGCGTGCGGGGGAGGGAGGGGCGCTACTATCACTGATAGGTATGTTCACCAATCTGTCGAATGCCAATATAAAAGTCAGTTCTTGGTTGCTGAAGGGAAATGTATGACTTGGTATTAAAAGAAGGTATGTGGCATGAAATCGCATTTTCTGAAGGAAAACGACGTCGTTCTTTCCTCCAGGTGGCAGTTTCAGGATGGGAGAAGCAAAGGAATGGGTACAGAATGGGATAAGGAGGTTGTAGGGAAAGTGGACCCCCAGAAAAGAGTGTTGTGCCTAGCACAAGGTTTCTTGAGAGGTTGAACTGCCTTTGCTAATGGATTTTAAGTTTCTTTACCTCTTCCGTGATCTCTTCTAGGTTGACCTAGAACAGAAATCTTTTGTTAGCTTTGGCTAAGTGGAGAAGTATGGCTTCACGGTGACTTGTGTGATCCTACCTGACTGTTCTAAACCCTTTTGATAGCTATGCACTGCTGCTGCTGCTGCTGCGAAGTCGTTTCAGTCGTGTCCGAGTCTGTGTGACCCCATGGACGGCAGCCCACCAGGCCCCGCAGTCCCTGGGGTTCTCTAGGCAAGAACACTGGAGTGGGTTGCCATGTCCTCCTCCAATGCATGAAAGTGAAATGTGAAAGTGAAGTCGCTCAGTCGTGCCCGACTCTGAGCGACCCCATGGACTGCAGCCTACCAGGCTCTTCCGTCCATGAGATTTTCCAGGCAAGAGTACTGGAGTGGGGTGCCGTTGCCTTCTCCCATATCTATTCACAAGCCTGCCTAAATCATTGACTTCTAGCCACCTTTGGGATGCCAATGACCACCCACCCTTACCAGGCCGCAGAGGAGAGAAAACACTTACCACAGGAGGTCCGGGTAAGGAACAAGGAACTAACAAGCTCCCACCAACCAGGATTCTGCAGAGGTCAACAAGAGGTCAGCAAGAGATGGGAGACTGCAGTCCAGAGGTCCTAGCAACTTCCAGCGAGCAGCAAAGACCCAGCATAGTCAAAACGAATTCAATGTTACCCAAAACAAATAAATAAACGGACAGAAGTTCTTGGAACACATGACTGAGGTTAGGGGTGAGGCAGTACATGTATGTGCCAGGATACTCTTAAAGTATACTCTTAACATAGATGAGGAGAACAAGGTAGGAGGAAAACTTACTGTTTGGTTCAGGTCGCTTCGGAGCCTTTTGGGGGAACCGACCTGAAGCCAGAGTCTAGCCGAAATACACAGGCTTTGAACATCGCTGAAGACCAACATTTCCTAAGGAAAAAACGCATTGCTTAGCTCAAGGTTTGTCTGGGAAATTCTTACACATCAGGAGATGGCTCCGAGGTGGATTTCTACAAAGAACATCCATGCAAAGGACAAGCCTGCACAGCTCTGTGCAAATCTGCCCCCTCCCCCGCTCACAGCCAGCAGCATTTCCAAGTGACCTCCTAAGGCCTTCGCCAAACTACAGGGGCACCTCTGGGCTTCCTGTTTCCCTCATTTTTCGGAATCTTTTCTAAAAAAAAAGAAAAACAAAAAACCAATTAAAAAAAAAAAAAAAACCCGCACATTTCTTCGTACAATGCCACAGTGGAAGGAACACAGGCCTTCAATATTAAGACCTAAATTTGCAAAAAACTTGGAGCTTGGTTTTTTGTTTTGTTTTGTTTTGTTTGAATCAAACCACCACATCATTTAAAATTTTTACACGTTCTAATTATTCGGTTCCAAAACACCAAACTTGTCCTGCACACGGTCCCCATGGAAAGGCCCCCTCAGCAGGACAGCCACAGATGCTGCCATGAAAGGGCAGCAGGGTGCCCTCCTCCCTTGTTTTCTGCCTGGGCGGCTACCGGGTTTTGAAACCCATGCACCCTACTAAGTTTCTAGGGTGCAATTCGTGGACCCTTCCCTTTCCCATCCCAGCAGGTGGTCAAGGGCCCGCTGGCCTCCAAAGTGCCAGAAGCAGGGCTGGGCCAGCCGGCCAGAGTTCAGGGTTCTGGCCCTTGGACTTGCAGCGGACACTAGGCTGCTTGGGAAAACCGCGCGGCTCTGACCTTTCAGCAAAGGGGTGGAGCGGTCAAGGCCTTGAGCCCAAAGGCGAGGCGTTTCTGCGACCGCCCGGTTGTGCCAACAGAGGGCGGACTACGTGGTTCCCTGCTCCAAGCAGTCCCAGTTCCCTGACCTGTGGTCCGCACCCCTCCGCCGCGCCCACTGGATGCCGACCCTTGGGGACCCAGGAGCGCACGCAATGGGCGTTCCCAGCCGCCACGGCGACCCCCGAGAGGACAACGGGGAAGCCCTCCCCCACCCCCGCCAGGAGCCGACCCCCGCCCCGCGCCGCCCCGCCCCTGCCATGCTCCCGGTGCCTTCCCAGCCGCAGTGGGGATCCCCGGAGCACAACTGGGACCGCCCCCCATCCCCGCCACGACCCGATTCCCGACCCGCGCCGCCCGGCTTCGCCCCGCCCCGGGCGCGCTCCCGGTGCGCGGCCCACCTTCACCACGGGCTCCCGGTGAGCCCCGCCCCCACGCCCGGTTCCAGGAGAGCCTCTGGGACCTCGCTCCCGCCGCCCGGTGAAACGGGAGGACAATCCATCCAGCCCACAGAGGCAATCCAAGCTGTGTAGAATTCAGGGTTCCAACGAGGGCTACGGAAAGGAAAGATGACCTGACCTAGGAGGGCCATGATATTCTATAGAACCGGACAAAGTTGGTTTCCAAGGAAACTTGATTCCTTGGAACTCGGAAAGCTGGTTCTTCTCATATGCAATTCCAAACCAAGAGCTCCTTCCCAAAGCCTGCCTGGCCGCCAGCCCCACCCCCCACTCCCCAGAAAAAACGGCTCAAAGAAATCTTTTCCATCTCAGGCGGAAAACTGGAAGATGTCTTGTCTTGTCTGTCTGGATTGATGTATGTGTCAGTGTGAGCCTTGTGATTTTTGATGATAGTGCTCAAGTTCTGAGTTCTTATTTCAATGGTCTCAAGACAAGGCAGCCCTTGCAAACCCAACTGCTTCCAATACAAGAAAACTTTGACCTCAGGGAATGTCAGAGTCCCGTGAACTGGGAACTAGTCAATATGAAATATCTAGTAGTTTTGTTTTTGCTCCTCTACTGTAGACATGTCTAAGAGTCATCAACATGAAGCACAAAATGTTCATAGTGCCTCGGTTTGTTCTAAGGTAAAAATTGCTATATCGTTCTATCTGTCACAAGCTTGTCAACAAGAAAGTACCTCGAAAGAACAGGAACAAAACGAAAAATTAAATGTGATATGAGCTTTTAGATAAACTATGAACACTAATTACACTCGAAAATATCTGCCTATGAGAGTCTTGATTGAAGGCAGAGGAGAAGGGGACGACAGAGGCTAAGATGGTTGGATGGCATCACTGATTCGATGGACATGAGTTTGAGCAAGCCCCTGGAGTTGGTGATGGACACGGAAGCCCAGCGTCCTGCAGGCCACGGGGTCCCAAAGAGTCAGACACGACTGAGCCACTGAACTGAACTGAACATACAATCGTTTCTCCAGGTGTTTTGGTTACCCGAGTTTCTATCCTGTGCTAAACTAAGTGACGACAGTGTACTGAAGAGCTGGGTCATTTCCAAATAAATTCAAGTTCTGAAACATTCACGCCTTGAAAGGACCTCCCTTTTACACAGAAACAAAAGAGATTTTTGACTATCCAATAATAGTGTCTGGCACCATCCTGACATGTGAAACGTAAGAAAGCAATTTTTTTTGTTTTGTTTGGTTCTGATCTTGGGTGTGTGTGTGTGTGTGTGTGTGTGTGCGCGCGTGCGTGCGGGGGAGGGGAGGGGCGCTACTATCACTGATAGGTATGTTCACCAATCTGTCGAATGCCAATATAAAAGTCAGTTCTTGGTTGCTGAAGGGAAATGTATGACTTGGTATTAAAAGAAGGTATGTGGCATGAAATCGCATTTTCTGAAGGAAAACGACGTCGTTCTTTCCTCCAGGTGGCAGTTTCAGGATGGGAGAAGCAAAGGAATGGGTACAGAATGGGATAAGGAGGTTGTAGGGAAAGTGGACCCCCAGAAAAGAGTGTTGTGCCTAGCACAAGGTTTCTTGAGAGGTTGAACTGCCTTTGCTAATGGATTTTAAGTTTCTTTACCTCTTCCGTGATCTCTTCTAGGTTGACCTAGAACAGAAATCTTTTGTTAGCTTTGGCTAAGTGGAGAAGTATGGCTTCACGGTGACTTGTGTGATCCTACCTGACTGTTCTAAACCCTTTTGATAGCTATGCACTGCTGCTGCTGCTGCTGCGAAGTCGTTTCAGTCGTGTCCGAGTCTGTGTGACCCCATGGACGGCAGCCCACCAGGCCCCGCAGTCCCTGGGGTTCTCTAGGCAAGAACACTGGAGTGGGTTGCCATGTCCTCCTCCAATGCATGAAAGTGAAATGTGAAAGTGAAGTCGCTCAGTCGTGCCCGACTCTGAGCGACCCCATGGACTGCAGCCTACCAGGCTCTTCCGTCCATGAGATTTTCCAGGCAAGAGTACTGGAGTGGGGTGCCGTTGCCTTCTCCCATATCTATTCACAAGCCTGCCTAAATCATTGACTTCTAGCCACCTTTGGGATGCCAATGACCACCCACCCTTACCAGGCCGCAGAGGAGAGAAAACACTTACCACAGGAGGTCCGGGTAAGGAACAAGGAACTAACAAGCTCCCACCAACCAGGATTCTGCAGAGGTCAACAAGAGGTCAGCAAGAGATGGGAGACTGCAGTCCAGAGGTCCTAGCAACTTCCAGCGAGCAGCAAAGACCCAGCATAGTCAAAACGAATTCAATGTTACCCAAAACAAATAAATAAACGGACAGAAGTTCTTGGAACACATGACTGAGGTTAGGGGTGAGGCAGTACATGTATGTGCCAGGATACTCTTAAAGTATACTCTTAACATAGATGAGGAGAACAAGGTAGGAGGAAAACTTACTGTTTGGTTCAGGTCGCTTCGGAGCCTTTTGGGGGAACCGACCTGAAGCCAGAGTCTAGCCGAAATACACAGGCTTTGAACATCGCTGAAGACCAACATTTCCTAAGGAAAAAACGCATTGCTTAGCTCGAGGTTTGTCTGGGAAATTCTTACACATCAGGAGATGGCTCCGAGGTGGATTTCTACAAAGAACATCCATGCAAAGGACAAGCCTGCACAGCTCTGTGCAAATCTGCCCCCTCCCCCGCTCACAGCCAGCAGCATTTCCAAGTGACCTCCTAAGGCCTTCGCCAAACTACAGGGGCACCTCTGGGCTTCCTGTTTCCCTCATTTTTCGGAATCTTTTCTAAAAAAAAGAAAAACAAAAAACCAATTAAAAAAAAAAAAAAAACCCGCACATTTCTTCGTACAATGCCACAGTGGAAGGAACACAGGCCTTCAATATTAAGACCTAAATTTGCAAAAAACTTGGAGCTTGGTTTTTTGTTTTGTTTTGTTTTGTTTGAATCAAACCACCACATCATTTAAAATTTTTACACGTTCTAATTATTCGGTTCCAAAACACCAAACTTGTCCTGCACACGGTCCCCATGGAAAGGCCCCCTCAGCAGGACAGCCACAGATGCTGCCATGAAAGGGCAGCAGGGTGCCCTCCTCCCTTGTTTTCTGCCTGGGCGGCCACCGGGTTTTGAAACCCATGCACCCTACTAAGTTTCTAGGGTGCAATTCGTGGACCCTTCCCTTTCCCATCCCAGCAGGTGGTCAAGGGCCCGCTGGCCTCCAAAGTGCCAGAAGCAGGGCTGGGCCAGCCGGCCAGAGTTCAGGGTTCTGGCCCTTGGACTTGCAGCGGACACTAGGCTGCTTGGGAAAACCGCGCGGCTCTGACCTTTCAGCAAAGGGGTGGAGCGGTCAAGGCCTTGAGCCCAAAGGCGAGGCGTTTCTGCGACCGCCCGGTTGTGCCAACAGAGGGCGGACTACGTGGTTCCCTGCTCCAAGCAGTCCCAGTTCCCTGACCTGTGGTCCGCACCCCTCCGCCGCGCCCACTGGATGCCGACCCTTGGGGACCCAGGAGCGCACGCAATGGGCGTTCCCAGCCGCCACGGCGACCCCCGAGAGGACAACGGGGAAGCCCTCCCCCACCCCCGCCAGGAGCCGACCCCCGCCCCGCGCCGCCCCGCCCCTGCCATGCTCCCGGTGCCTTCCCAGCCGCAGTGGGGATCCCCGGAGCACAACTGGGACCGCCCCCCATCCCCACCACGACCCGATTCCCGACCCGCGCCGCCCGGCTTCGCCCCGCCCCGGGCGCGCTCCCGGTGCGCGGCCCACCTTCACCACGGGCTCCCGGTGAGCCCCGCCCCCACGCCCGGTTCCAGGAGAGCCTCTGGGACCTCGCTCCCGCCGCCCGGTGAAACGGGAGGACAATCCATCCAGCCCACAGAGGCAATCCAAGCTGTGTAGAATTCAGGGTTCCAACGAGGGCTACGGAAAGGAAAGATGACCTGACCTAGGAGGGCCATGATATTCTATAGAACCGGACAAAGTTGGTTTCCAAGGAAACTTGATTCCTTGGAACTCGGAAAGCAGGTTCTTCTCATATGCAATTCCAAACCAAGAGCTCCTTCCCAAAGCCTGCCTGGCCGCCAGCCCCACCCCCCACTCCCCAGAAAAAACGGCTCAAAGAAATCTTTTACATCTCAGGCGGAAAACTGGAAGATGTCTTGTCTTGTCTGTCTGGATTGATGTATGTGTCAGTGTGAGCCTTGGGATTTTTGATAATAGTGCTCAAGTTCTGAGTTCTTATTTCAATGGTCTCAAGACAAGGCAGCCCTTGCAAACCCAACTGCTTCCAATACAAGAAAACTTTGACCTCAGGGAATGTCAGAGTCCCGTGAACTGGGAACTAGTCAATATGAAATATCTAGTAGTTTTGTTTTTGCTCCTCTACTGTAGACATGTCTAAGAGTCATCACCATGAAGCACAAAATGTTCATAGTGCCTCGGTTTGTTCTAAGGTAAAAATTGCTATATTGTTCTATCTGTCACAAGCTTGTCAACAAGAAAGTACCTCGAAAGAACAGGAACAAAACGAAAAATTAAATGTGATATGAGCTTTTACATAAACTATGAACACTAATTACACTCGAAAATATCTGCCTATGAGTCTTGATTGAAGGCAGAGGAGAAGGGGACGACAGAGGCTAAGATGGTTGGATGGCATCACTGATTCGATGGACATGAGTTTGAGCAAGCCCCTGGAGTTGGTGATGGACACGGAAGCCCAGCGTCCTGCAGGCCACGGGGTCCCAAAGAGTCAGACACGACTGAGCCACTGAACGGAACTGAACTTACAATCGTTTCTCCAGGTGTTTTGGTTACCCGAGTTTCTATCCTGTGCTAAACTAAGTGACGACAGTGTACTGAAGAGCTGGGTCATTTCCAAATAAATTAAAGTTCTGAAACATTCACGCCTTGAAAGGACCTCCCTTTTACACAGAAACAAAAGAGATTTTTGACTATCCAATAATAGTGTCTGGCACCATCCTGACATGTGAAACGTAAGAAAGCAATTTTTTTTGTTTTGTTTGGTTCTGATCTTGGGGGTGTGTGTGTGTGCGTGTGCGTGTGCGGGGGCGTGGGGGGGGGGGGGCGCTACTATCACTGATAGGTATGTTCACCAATCTGTCGAATGCCAATATAAAAGTCAGTTCTTGGTTGCTGAAGGGAAATGTATGACTTGGTATTAAAAGAAGGTATGTGGAATGAAATCGCATTTTCTGAAGGCAAACGACGTCGTTCTTTCTTCCAGGTGGCAGTTTCAGGATGGGAGAAGCAAAGGAATGGGTACAGAATGGGATAAGGAGGTTGGAGGGAAAGTGGACCCCCAGAAAAGAGTGTTGTGCCTAGCACAAGGTTTCTTGAGAGGTTGAACTGCCTTTGCTAATGGATTTTAAGTTTCTTTACCTCTTCCGTGATCTCTTCTAGGTTGACCTAGAACAGAAATCTTTTGTGAGCTTTGGCTAAGTGGAGAAGTATTATTGTTTCACGGTGACTTGTGTGATCCTACCTGACTGTTCTCAACCCTTTTGATATCTATGCACTGCTGCTGCTGCTGCTGCTAAGTCGTTTCAGTCGTGTCCGAGTCTGTGTGACCCCATGGACGGCAGCCCACCAGGCCCCGCAGTCCCTGGGGTTCTCTAGGCAAGAACACTGGAGTGGGTTGCCATGTCCTCCTCCAATGCATGAAAGTGCAATGTGAAAGTGAAGTCGCTCAGTCGTGTCCGACTCTGAGCGACCCCATGGACTGCAGCCTGCCAGGCTCTTCCGTCCATGGGATTTTCCAGGCAAGAGTACTGGAGTGGGGTGCCGTTGCCTTCTCCCATATCTATTCACAAGCCTGCCTAAATCATTGACTTCTAGCCACCTTTGGGATGCCAATGACCACCCACCCTTACCAGGCCGCAGAGGAGAGAAAACACTTACCACAGGAGGTCCGGGTAAGGAACAAGGAACTAACAAGCTCCCACCAACCGGGATTCTGCAGAGGTCAACAAGAGGTCAGCAAGAGATGGGAGACTGCAGTCCAGAGGTCCTAGCAACTTCCAGCGAGCAGCAAAGACCCAGCATAGTCCAAACGAATTCAATGTTACCAAAAACAAATAAATAAACGGACAGAAGTTCTTTGAACACATGACTGAGATTAGGGGTGAGGCAGAACATGTATGTGCCAGGATACTCTTAAAGTACGAGAAAGCAGAGAAAGGAAAGACAACTCTCAAGCTGTCCAAAGTGATCAAAATGAATGAGTACACAGTTTGACCTGTGTACACTAGCAGATAAAAATCAGAAAAGGAATTTTTAAAAAAATTCCCTTTCAATACTGTCAACATGAATCAAATGCTTTGCCACGGATGTCACGAGGATGCAAGACTGGCACACTGGAAATTCTACACCGTGGCTGAAAAAGATCCTGAATACATGGACAGATATTCCATAGCGATGGAGAGACTTAAGATGGCAATACCATGGAATGCATCTTCAATCTGAAATGAAGATTCGATATGACTTGATCGCTCAGAGCTTTTGTGTCATCAAGTGTTATGGAAGGATCAAAGAGATCGAGAAAGCTGCTGACATAGACTTGGGGCGGGGTGGGGGGGGCAGTAAGAGTACCCCCTGCGGGTCTTTAGCCCGATGTGATGCAGCCACTAGCAGTCTGCTAAGGAAACAAAGGCAGTGTCTCAGAGCATGACACCAGACCCCCTCACCCACGACATGCATTGAGATAACATGGGCAGCAGGTGAGTCATCCCGGGCTAAAAAATGATTGACATGAATCTTGAAGAAAGGCAGATTTCCAGGCAAATATGTCATTTCCTTAACATAGACGAGGAGAACAAGGTAGGAGGAAAACTTACTGTTTGGTTCAGGTCACTTCTGAGCCTTTTGGGGGAACCGACCTGAAGCCAGAGTCTAGCCGAAATACACAGGCTTTGAACATCGCTGAAGACCAACATTTCCTAAGGAAAAAACGCATTGCTTAGCTCGAGGTCTGTCTGGGAAATTCTTACACATCAGGAGATGGCTCCGAGGTGGATTTCTACAAAGAACATCCATGCAAAGGACAAGCCTGCACAGCTCTGTGCACATCTGCCCCCTCCCCCCCTCACAGCCAGCAGCATTTCCAAGTGACCTCCTAAGGCCTTCGCCAAACTACAGGGGCACCTCTGGGTTTCCTGTTTCCCTCATTTTTCGGAATCTTTTCTAAAAAAAGAAAAACAAAAAACAAATTAAAAAAAAAAAAAAAAAACCCCGCACATTTCTTCGTAGAATGCCACAGTGGAAGGAAAACAGGCCTTCAATATTAAGACCTAAATTTGCAAAAAACTTGGAGCTTGGTGTTTTGGTTTGTTTTGTTTTGTTTGAATCAAACCACCACATCATTGAAAATTTTTACACGTTCTAATTATTCGGTTCCAAAACACCAAACTTGTACTGCACACGGTCCCCATGGAAAGGCCCCCTCAGCAGGACAGCCACAGATGCTGCCATGAAAGGGCAGCAGGGTGCCCTCCTCCCTTGTTTTCTGCCTGGGCGGCCACCAGGTTTTGAAACCCATGCACCCTACTAAGTTTCTAGGGTGCAATTCGTGGACCCTTCCCTTTCCCATCCCAGCAGGTGGTCAAGGGCCCGCTGGCCTCCAAAGTGCCAGAAGCAGGGCTGGGCCAGCCGGCCAGAGTTCAGGGTTCTGGCCCTTGGACTTGCAGCGGACACTAGGCTGCTTGGGAAAACCGCGCGGCTCTGACCTTTCAGCAAAGGGGTGGAGCGGTAAAGGCCTTGAGCCCAAAGGCGAGGCCTTTCTGCGACCGCCAGGTTGTGCCAACAGAGGGCGGACTACGTGGTTCCCTGCTCCACGCAGTCCCAGTTCCCTGACCTGTGGTCCGCACCCCTCCGCCGCGCCCACTGGATGCCGACCCTTGGGGACCCAGGAGCGCACGCAATGGGCGTTCCCAGCCGCCATGGCGACCCCCGAGAGGACAACGGGGAACCCCTCCCCTACCCCCGCCAGGAGCCGACCCCCGCCCCGCGCCGCCCCGCCCCTGCCATGCTCCCGGTGCCTTCCCAGCCGCAGTGGGGATCCCCGGAGCACAACTGGGACCGACCCCCACCCACAGCGATCGGAGTCTCCACCCGCGCCGCCCGGGTTGACCCCGCCCCGGGTGCGCTCCCGGCGCGGGTCCAGCCCCAGTGGCGGCCTCCGAGAGCACAACCGGGATGCCCGCCCCCGCTCCGCCATGACCGGACCCCCGACCCCCGCCGCCCGGGTTCACCCCGCCCCTGGTGCGATCCCAGCGCGTTTCCAGCAGCAGTGGCCACCCCCGGGAGCACAACTGGGACCGCCCCCCATCCCCGCCACGACCCGATTCCCGACCCGCGCCGCCCGGCTTCGCCCCGCCCCGGGCACGCTCCCGGTGCGCGGCCCACCTTCACCACGGGCTCCCGGTGAGCCCCGCCCCCACGCCCGGTTCCAGGAGAGCCTCTGGGACCTCGCTCCCGCCGCCCGGTGAAACGGGAGGACAATCCATCCAGCCCACAGAGGCAATCCAAGCTGTCTAGAATTCAGGGATCCAACGAGGACTACGGAAAGGAAAGATGACCTGACCTAGGAGGGCCATGATATTCTATAGAACCGGACAAAGTTGGTTTCCAAGGAAACTTGATTCCTTGGAACCCGGAAAGCTGGTTCTTTTCATATGCAATTCCAAACCCTTAGCTCCTTACCAAAGCCTGCCTGGCCGCCAGCCCCACCCCCACTCCCCAGAAAAAAACGGCTCAAAGACATCTTTTCCATCTCAGGCGGAAAACTGGAAGATGTCTTGTCTTGTCTGTCTGGATTGATGTATGTGTCAGTGTGAGCCTTGTGATTTTTGATAATAGTGCTCAAGTTTTGAGTTCTTATTTCAATGGTCTCAAGACAAGGCAGCCCTTGCCAACCCAACTGCTTCCAATACAAGAAAACATTGACCTCAGTGAATGTCAGAGTCCCGTGAACTGGGAACTAGTCAATATTAAATATCTAGTAGTTTTGGTTTTGCTCCTCTACTGTAGACATGTCTAAGAGTCATCAACATGAAGCACAAAATGTTCATAGTGCCTCGGTTTGTTCTAAGGTAAAAATTGCTATACCGTTTTATCTGTCACAAGCTTGTCAACAAGAAAGTACCTCGAAAGAACAGGAAGAAAACGAAAAATTAAATGTCATATGAGCTTTTAGATAAACTATGAACACTAATTACACTCTACACTATCTGCCTATGAGGGTCTTGATTGAAGGCAGAGGAGAAGGGGACGACAGAGGCTAAGATGGTTGGATGGCATCACTGATTCGATGGACATGAGTTTGAGCAAGCCCCTGGAGTTGGTGATGGACACGGAAGCCCAGCGTCCTGCAGGCCACGGGGTCCCAAAGAGTCAGACACGACTGAGCAACTGAACGGAACTGAACTTACAATCGTTTCTCCAGGTGTTTTGGTTACCCGAGTTTCTATCCTGTGCTAAACTAAGTGACGACAGTGTACTGAAGAGCTGGGTCATTTCCAAATAAATTCAAGTTCTGAAACATTCACGCCTTGAAAGGACCTCCCTTTTACACAGAAACAAAAGAGATTTTTGACTATCCAATAATAGTGTCTGGCACCATCCTGACATGTGAAACGTAAGAAAGCAATTTTTTTTGTTTGGTTTGGTTCTGATCTTGGGGGGGTGTGTCTTTGTGCGTGTGTGTGTGTGTGTGTGTGTGTGCGTGTGCGTGTGCGGGGCAGCTGGGGGGGGGGGCCGCTACTATCACTGATAGGTATGTTCACCAATCTGTCGAAAGCCAATATAAAAGTCAGTTCTTGGTTGCTGAAGGGAAATGTATGACTTGGTATTAAAAGAAGGTATGTGGAATGAAATCGCATTTTCTGAAGGAAAACGACGTCGTTCTTTCCTCCAGGTGGCAGTTTCAGGATGGGAGAAGCAAAGGAATGGGTACAGAATGGGATAAGGAGGTTGGAGGGAAAGTGGACCCCCAGAAAAGAGTGTTGTGCCTAGCACAAAGTTTCTTGAGAGGTTGAACTGCCTTTGCTAATGGATTTTAAGTTTCTGTACCTCTTCCGTGATCTCTTCTAGGTTGACCTAGAACAGAAATCTTTTGTTAGCTTTGGCTAAGTGGAGAAGTATTGCTTCACGGTGACTTGTGTGATCCTACCTGACTGTTCTAAACCCTTTTGATATCTATGCACTGCTGCTGCTGCTGCGAAGTCGTTTCAGTCGTGCCCGACTCTGAGCGGCCCCATGGACTGCAGCCTGCCAGGCTCTTCCGTCCATGAGATTTTCCAGGCAAGAGTACTGGAGTGGGGTGACATTGCCTTCTCCCATATCTATTCACAAGCCTGCCTAATTCATTGACTTCTAGCCACCTTTGGGATGCCAATGACCACCCAGCCTTACCAGGCCACAGAGGAGAGAAAACACTTACCACAGGAAGTCCGGGTAAGGAACAAGGAACTAACAAGCTCCCACCAACCAGGATTCTGCAGAGGTCAACAAGAGGTCAGCAAGAGATGGGAGACTGCAGTCCAGAGGTCCTAGCAACTTCCAGCGAGCAGCAAAGACCCAGCATAGTCAAAACGAATTCAATGTTACCAAAAACAAATAAATAAACGGACAGAAGTTCTTTGAACACATGACTGAGATTAGGGGTGAGGCAGTACATGTATGTGCCAGGACACTCTTAAAGTATACTCTTAACATAGATGAGGAGAACAAGGTAGGAGGAAAACTTACTGTTTGGTTCAGGTCGCTTCTGAGCCTTTTGGGGGAACCGACCTGAAGCCAGAGTCTAGCCGAAATACACAGGCTTTGAACATCGCTGAAGACCAACATTTCCTAAGGAAAAAACGCATTGCTTAGCTCAAGGTTTGTCTGGGAAATTCTTACACATCAGGAGATGGCTCCGAGGTGGATTTCTACAAAGAACATCCATGCAAAGGACAAGCCTGCACAGCTCTGTGCACATCTGCGCCCTCCCCCCCTCACAGCCAGCAGCATTTCCAAGTGACCTCCTAAGGCCTTCGCCAAACTACAGGGGCACCTCTGGGTTTCCTGTTTCCCTCATTTTTCGGAATCGTTTCTAAAAAAAAGGAAAAACAAAAAACAAATTAAAAAAAAAACAAAACCCGCACATTTCTTCGTGCAATGCCACAGTGGAAGGAACACAGGCCTTCAATATTAAGACCTAAATTTGCAAAAAACTTGGAGCTTGGTTTTTTGTTTTGTTTTGTTTTGTTTTGTTTGAATCAAACCACCACATCATTTAAAATTTTTACATGTTCTAATTATTCGGTTCCAAAACACCAAACTTGTACTGCACACGGTCCCCATGGAAAGGCCCCCTCAGCAGGACAGCCACAGATGCTGCCATGAAAGGGCAGCAGGGTGCCCTCCTCCCTTGTTTTCTGCCTGGGCGGCCACCGGGTTTTGAAACCCATGCACCCTACTAAGTTTCTTGGGTGCAATTCGTGGACCCTTCCCTTTCCCATCCCAGCAGGTGGTCAAGGGCCCGCTGGCCTCCAAAGTGCCAGAAGCAGGGCTGGGCCAGCCGGCCAGAGTTCAGGGTTCTGGCCTTTGGACTTGCAGCGGACACTCGGCTGCTTGGGAAAACCGCGCGGCTCTGACCTTTCAGCAAAGGGGTGGAGCGGTCAAGGCCTTGAGCCCAAAGGCGAGGCCTTTCTGCGACCGCCAGGTTGTGCCAACAGAGGGCGGACTACGTGGTTCCCTGCTCCACGCAGTCCCAGTTCCCTGACCTGTGGTCCGCACCCCTCCGCGGCGCCCACTGGATGCCGATCCTTGGGGACCCAGGAGCGCACGCAATGGGCGTTCCCAGCCGCCATGGCGACCCCCGAGAGGACAACGGGGAACCCCTCACCTACCCCCGCCAGGAGCCGACCCCCGCCCCTGCCATGCTCCCGGTGCCTTCCCAGCCGCAGTGGGGATCCCCGGAGCACAACTGGGACCGCCCCCCATCCCCGCCACGACCCGATTCCCGACCCGCGCCGCCCGGCTTCGCCCCGCCCCGGGCGCGCTCCCGGTGCGCTGCCCACCTTCACCACGGGCTCCCGGTGAGCCCCGCCCCCACGCCCGGTTCCAGGAGAGCCTCTGGGACCTCGCTACCGCCGCCCGCTGAAACGGGAGGACAATCCATCCAGCCCACAGAGGCAATCCAAGCTGTCTAGAATTCAGGGATCCAACGAGGACTACGGAAAGGAAAGATGACCTGACCTAGGAGGGCCATGATATTCTCTAGAACCGGACAAAGTTGGTTTCCAAGGAAACTTGATTCCTTGGAACCCGGAAAGCTGGTTCTTTTCATATGCAATTCCAAACCATGAGCTCCTTACCAAAGCCTGCCTGGCCGCCAGCCCCACCCCCACTCCCCAGAAAAAACGGCTCAAAGAAATCTTTTCCATCTCAGGCGGAAAACTGGAAGATGTCTTGTCTGTATGTCTGGATTGATGTATGTGTCAGTTTGAGCCTTGTGATTTTTGATAATAGAGCTCAAGTTCTGAGTTCTTATTTCAATGGTCTCAAGACAAGGCAGCCCTTGCAAACCAAACTGCTGCCAATACAAGAAAACATTGACCTCAGAGAATTTCAGAGTCCCGTGAACTGGAAACCAGTCAATATTAAATATCTAGTAGTTTTGTTTTTGCTCCTCTACTGTAGACATGTCTAAGAGTCATCAACACTAAGCACAAAATGTTCATAGTGCCTCGGTTTATTCTAAGTAAACATTGCTATATCGTTATATCTATCACGAACTTGTCAACAAGAAAGTACCTCGAAAGAACAGGAACAAAACGAAAAACTAAATGTGATATGAGCTTTTAGATAAACTATGAACACTAATTATACTCTAAAATATCTGTCTATGAGAGTCTTGATTGAAGGCAGAGGAGAAGGGGACGACAGAGGCTAAGATGGTTGAATGGCATCACTGATTCGATGGACATGAGTTTGAGCAAGCCCCTGGAGTTAGAGATGGACACAGAAGCCAGGCGTCCTGCAGGCCAAGGGGTCCGAAAGAGTCAGACACGACTGAGCAACTGAAATGAACTGAACTGAACTTACAATCATTTCTCCAGATGTTTTGGTTACCAGAGTTTCTATCCTGTGCTAAACTAAGTGACGACAGTGTACTGAAGAGCTGCGTGATTTCCAATTAAATTAAAATTCTGACACATTCACGCCTTGAAAGGACGTCCCTTTTACACAGAAACAAGGGCGGACTGCTCCACGCAGTCCCATTTCCCTTACCTGTGGTCCGCCCCTTCCACCGCGCCCTAGGATGCCGATCCTTGGGGCCCCAGGAGCGCACGCCATGGTCGTTCCCAGCCGCCATGGCGACCCCTGAGAGGCTCACTGACCTCACCGTCGTACCTTGAGAAACCGCACACTGGGGCCGCGCTCGAGAACAACCCCGAGACTCCCCCGTCATCACGAGATGAGGGCCGTCGTCTCCTGCATGGCCTAGAGACCAATCTCGCGACCTCTCTCCAAACGCCTCAGGAGCCTTGAATCCGTTTAGTCCACCCAGTGAACTCCAAGAGAAACCCGTCGCGTTTGAGAGCAGAGCGGGTTTCTTTGCTTCCACTCGAGATGAATGCCTGTCTCCCCGGGTGCGTCTGGAATGCAACCCCGAGATCCCTGTCGCCCGTGGAGAGGAACATTTGCTTCTGGACACAAGCCTAGATGAGGTCTATTGGCCTTGCAGTCACTCGAGAGAAATCCCCAGCTTTCCTTCGCAACTCGAATGGAAGATTGGACTTCCCTGGGCCAACACAAGAGGCATCCTGAATTCCCCGTCGTAATTCGAGAATCCTGCTACACCTCGAGAAAAACCACGTGGTTCCCCCGTCATCGCAAGATGTAGCCCTGTGCCGCTACAGCGTCTCAGGAGAAGTCCCACGTTAGGAATTGGAGTTCGAAACGGTACTTGTCACCCTTGATGCGACCCACAAAGTGCCCCGACATCCCGGTCTCACTCGAGAGGAACACGGAAGTTTTCCGGCACCACTTCCTCTGAGCCCCTTCTACCCTCCTGATCTGGACAGGAGGGTCGACTCCCCTATTTGTCTGGAAGGGGTTCCCGACCTTCCGGTCGCACCTCAGGATGAGGCCGGTCTCACGACGACATTCCAGACGTGGCCTCGTGGGTGGTTCCACATTCCGAAGGACCCCGATTTCCCCGTCCCCTCTTGATAAGAACCCGATGCCCGGACACCTCTTCGAACTCCACCCTGTGAATGAAGTCAAAACGAAGGGGTAGTGACTCGCCCGTGCATCGTCGGGAAAAGACCCCCAGGTTCCAAATACCGCTCGACAAGTGGCCTGCCTCCCCGGGAACACCTCTAGAGGCAAGCGGAGTTCCAATTCTCAACACAAGACGAGGCCTGACTCTCCTTTCCCAAGTCTGCAGGGACCCTGGTATCGGAGTCTGAAATCAGAGGAACCCTGAGGTTCCTGCCTCAAGTGGAGATGAGGCCCTCTTCCAATGCACCAAACCCAGTGAAGTGCCGAGAGGCCCCTCCCACCTCCAGTTTCCCTGACTTCTCAGGGCCACCAGCAGAAGCCCCCTGAGGTCACCTGCACAAGTCGAGGGAACCCAGGGTGTCCTGCCTCAACCCGAGAAAGACCTCGAGAGACCTTCTTCAACACGTCTCGAGGCCAGATTCCCCTACTATGACTTGAGGGTAAAGACGCGCTCCCCCTCGCCATTCGCATGGAGACCCGACTTCCTTGCCGCCCCACGAGAGGCTCACTGACCTCGCCGTCGTACCTCGCGAGAAACCGCACACTGGGGCCGCCGCTCGAGAACAACCCCGAGCCTCCCCCGTCATCGCGACTTGAGGGCCTTCGTCTCCTGTATGGCCTAGAGACCAGTCTCTCGACCTCTCTCCAAACGCCTCAGGAGGCTTGACTCCCTTTAGTCCACCCAGTGAGCTCCAAGAGATACCCGTCGCGACTCAAGAGCAGAGCGGGGTTCTTTGCTCCCACTCGAGATGGATGCCTGTCTCCCCGGGTGCGTCTGGAATGCAACCCCGAGATCCCTTTCGCCCCTGGAGAGGAACATTGGCTTCTGGACACAAGCCTAGATGAGTTCTATTGGCCCTGCAGTCACTCGAGAGCAATCCCCAGCTTTCCTTCGCAACTCGAATGGAAGATTGGACTTCCCTGGGCCAACACAAGAGGCATCCTGAATTCCCCGTCGTAACTCGAGAATCCCGCTGCAACTCGAGAAAATCCACGTGGTTCCCCCGTCATCGCAAGATGAAGCCCTTTCCCGCTACAGTGTCTCAGGAGAAGTCCCACGTTAGGTATTGGAGGTCGAAACGGTACTTGGCACCCTTGATGCGACCCACAAAGTGCCCCGACATCCCGGTCTCCCTCAAGAGGAACACCGAGGTTTTCCCGCACCACTTCCTCTGAGCCCCTTCTAGCCTCCTGATCTGGACAGGAGGGTCGACTCCCCTGCTTTGTCTGGAAGGGGTTCCCGACCTTCCGGTCGCACCTCAGGATGAGGCCGGTCTCACGACGACATTCCAGACTTGGCCTCGTGGGTGCTTCCACATTCCGAAGGACCCCGATTTCCCGGTCCCCTCTTGATAAGAACCCGATGCCCGGACACCTCTTCGAACTCCACCCTGTGAATGAAGTCAACACGAAGGGGCAGTGACTCGCCCGTGCATCGTCGGGAAAAGACCCCCAGGTTCCAAATACCGCTCGACAAGTGGCCTGTCTCCCCGGGAACACCTCGAGAGGCAAGCGGAGTTCCATGCCTCAACCCAAGACGAGGCCTGACTCTCCTGTCCCAAGTCTGCAGGGACCTTGCGGTCGGAGTCTGAAGTCAGAGGAACCCTGAGGTTCCTGCCTCAACTGGAGATGAGGCCCTCTTCCAATGCACCAAACCCAGTGGAGTGCCGAGAGGCCCCTCCCACCTCCAGTTTCCCTGACTTCTCAGAGCCACCATGAGAAGCCCCCTGAGGTCACCTGCACAAGTCGAGGGACCCCAGGGTGTCCTGCCTCAACCCGAGAAAGACCTCGAGAGACCTTCTTCAACACGTCTCGAGGCCAGATTCCCCTACTATGACTTGAGGGTAAAGACCCGCTCCCCCTCGCCATTCGCATGGAGACCCGACTTCCTTGCCGCCCCACGAGAGGCTCACTGACCTCGCCGTCGTACCTCGCGAGAAACCGCACACTGGGGCCGCCGCTCGAGAACAACCCCGAGCCTCCCCCGTCATCGCGACTTGAGGGCCTTCGTCTCCTGTATGGCCTAGAGACCAGTCTCTCGACCTCTCTCCAAACGCCTCAGGAGGCTTGACTCCCTTTAGTCCACCCAGTGAGCTCCAAGAGATACCCGTCGCGACTCAAGAGCAGAGCGGGGTTCTTTGCTCCCACTCGAGATGGATGCCTGTCTCCCCGGGTGCGTCTGGAATGCAACCCCGAGATCCCTTTCGCCCCTGGAGAGGAACATTGGCTTCTGGACACAAGCCTAGATGAGTTCTATTGGCCCTGCAGTCACTCGAGAGCAATCCCCAGCTTTCCTTCGCAACTCGAATGGAAGATTGGACTTCCCTGGGCCAACACAAGAGGCATCCTGAATTCCCCGTCGTAACTCGAGAATCCCGCTGCAACTCGAGAAAATCCACGTGGCTCCCCCGTCATCGCAAGATGAAGCCCTTTCCCGCTACAGTGTCTCAGGAGAAGTCCCACGTTAGGTATTGGAGGTCGAAACGGTACTTGGCACCCTTGATGCGACCCACAAAGTGCCCCGACATCCCGGTCTCCCTCAAGAGGAACACCGAGGTTTTCCCGCACCACTTCCTCTGAGCCCCTTCTACCCTCCTGATCTGGACAGGAGGGTCGACTCCCCTGCTTTGTCTGGAAGGGGTTCCCGGCCTTCCGGTCGCACCTCAGGATGAGGCCGGTCTCACGACGACATTCCAGACGTGGCCTCGTGGGTGGTTCCACATTCCGAAGGACCCCGATTTCCCGGTCCCCTCTTGATAAGAACCCGATGCCCGGACACCTCTTCGAACTCCACCCTGTGAATGAAGTCAACACGAAGGGGCAGTGACTCGCCCGTGCATCGTCGGGAAAAGACCCCCAGGTTCCAAATACCGCTCGACAAGTGGCCTGTCTCCCCGGGAACACCTCGAGAGGCAAGCGGAGTTCCATGCCTCAACCCAAGACGAGGCCTGACTCTCCTGTCCCAAGTCTGCAGGGACCTTGCGGTCGGAGTCTGAAGTCAGAGGAACCCTGAGGTTCCTGCCTCAACTGGAGATGAGGCCCTCTTCCAATGCACCAAACCCAGTGGAGTGCCGAGAGGCCCCTCCCACCTCCAGTTTCCCTGACTTCTCAGAGCCACCATGAGAAGCCCCCTGAGGTCACCTGCACAAGTCGAGGGACCCCAGGGTGTCCTGCCTCAACCCGAGAAAGACCTCGAGAGACCTTCTTCAACACGTCTCGAGGCCAGATTCCCCTACTGCCGTGAGCCGGCATATTGCATATTGAGTGCATATTGCATATTGAGTGCAGCACTTTCCACAGCATCATCATTCAGGATCTGGAATAGCTCCACTGGAATTCTATCACTGCTGGGAGCCAGTGAGGAACTCCGCCCATGACAAAGGTCATGAGGAAGGAGGCTCGGCATACGCAAAGGCGGGATCGAGCTTCAGGAGTCCCCCTGGAAATTCTCGAGCATATACCCCCAAAACCAGAGTCTGCCTACTTTCTGCTTGTGCTTGCACCTAAACCTCTGACTTTACGGGGGCTCTCCCCCACTACCTCTCTCTGAAAAAGAGTTAGCTTACAGTTCCAGTTAATAATTCCTGGGTGTGACAGTGTTTAACCTACAAACTCCTTTGGAAATCCTCTAGCCTGCCTGAATAGGTTTTTCCGGCCACATGTGATTGTTCAGAGCCTCCCAACTGTGAGAGGCAGGAGATGTTCTAAACTGTCTAAACACAGATTCTTTTGAGTAGTTACAAGATTGATTAGAAATTGTATTGGTGAATGGTTTTTCACTTGTTGGGCCATTGTTTGCTGCTAAGTTTCCATATCCCTTACCTGCTGTGTCCCTGGCAGTGTATTGATTAATATAATTGGTGTAAGTAGTAGCTTTAATGTTTGTAACCTGGGACCCTTGAGTTAATTCTTTTTCTTGTTATAGCCCACCACACCTTTGCTCTGTAGGAATGCAACTTTATCTAATGCTTTTTTGGGGGGTGGCTCCTGACCAACCACCTTTAGAGAAAAATAAGTTTTCTGAAGAAAAGGTCTTAAAATGTTAACAGGCCTCCGGGCCAGAAGATGATGCAAATCACCTAAGCTTTTGCATATGATAAGTTTGCAGGAAGAAAGCCTGGTTTGCTGCAAGACTCGACCCCTTCCCCCCTTATCCTCTATGCATAACTTAAGGTATAAAAACTACTTTGAAAAATAAAGTGCGGGCCTTGTTCACCGAAACTTGGTCTCACCATGTCGTTCTTTCTCTTACCTTCTGGCTGAATTATTCAGCCTCTTTTCGCCACTGAATTTCCTCACTGAGCTATCCTCATTCTATTACTCTTTATATCCTTAATTAACATTTAATTAAGCAGTGGTTTCCTGGTCTTCGCCTACGCCGTCTCTCCTTCGAATACCCTGGATCAGCCGGGGCTGGTCCCCGGCACGCTACCATGGCTCGAGAGCAATGACGCGCTCGCCCTCGCCACTCGCATGGAGACCCGACTTCCCTGGCGCCCCACGAGAGGCTCACTGACCTCGCCGTCGTACCTCGTGAGAAAGCGCACACTGGGGCCGCCGCTCGAGAACAACCCCAAGACTCCCCCGTCATCGCGAGATGAGGGCCTTCGTCTCCTGCATGGCCTAGAGACCAATCTCGCGACCTCTCTCCAAAAGCCTCAGGAGGCTTGACTCCCTTTAGTCCACCCAGTGAGCTCCAAGAGATACCCGTCGCGACTCGAGAGCAGAGCGGGGTTCTTTGCTTCCACTCGAGATGGATGCCTGTCTCCCCGGGTGTGTCTGGAATGCAACCCCGAGATCCCTGTCGCCCCTGGAGAGGAACACTGGCTTCTGGACACAAGCCTAGATGAGGTCTATTGGCCCTGCAGTCACTCGAGAGAAATCCCCAGCTTTCCTTCGCAACTCGAATGGAAGATTGGACTTCCCTGGGCCTACACAAGAAGCATCCTGAATTCCCCGTCGTAATTCGAGAATCCTGCTACACCTCGAGAAAAACCACGTGGTTCCCCCGTCATCGCAAGATGTAGCCCTGTGCCGCTACAGCGTCTCAGGAGAAGTCCCACTTTAGGAATTGGAGTTCGAAACGGTACTTGTCACCCTTGATGCGACCCACAAAGTGCTCCGACATCCCGGTCTCCCTCGAGAGGAACACCGAAGTTTTCTGGCAACACTTCCTCTGAGCCTCTTCTACCCTCCTGATCTGGACAGGAGGGTCGACTCCCCTGCTTTGTCTGGAAGGGGTTCCCGGCCTTCCGGTCGCACCTCAGGATGAGGCCGGTCTCACGACGACATTCCAGACGTGGCCTCGTGGGTGGTTCCACATTCCGAAGGACCCCGATTTCCCGGTCCCCTCTTGATAAGAACCCGATGCCCGGACACCTCTTCGAACTCCACCCTGTGAATGAAGTCAACACGAAGGGGCAGTGACTCGCCCGTGCATCGTCGGGAAAAGACCCCCAGGTTCCAAATACCGCTCGACAAGTGGCCTGTCTCCCCGGGAACACCTCGAGAGGCAAGCGGAGTTCCATGCCTCAACCCAAGACGAGGCCTGACTCTCCTGTCCCAAGTCTGCAGGGACCTTGCGGTCGGAGTCTGAAGTCAGAGGAACCCTGAGGTTCCTGCCTCAACTGGAGATGAGGCCCTCTTCCAATGCACCAAACCCAGTGGAGTGCCGAGAGGCCCCTCCCACCTCCAGTTTCCCTGACTTCTCAGAGCCACCATGAGAAGCCCCCTGAGGTCACCTGCACAAGTCGAGGGACCCCAGGGTGTCCTGCCTCAACCCGAGAAAGACCTCGAGAGACCTTCTTCAACACGTCTCGAGGCCAGATTCCCCTACTATGACTTGAGGGTAAAGACGCGCTCCCCCTCGCCATTCGCATGGAGACCCGACTTCCTTGCCGCCCCACGAGAGGCTCACTGACCTCGCCGTCGTACCTCGCGAGAAACCGCACACTGGGGCCGCCGCTCGAGAACAACCCCGAGCCTCCCCCGTCATCGCGACTTGAGGGCCTTCGTCTCCTGTATGGCCTAGAGACCAGTCTCTCGACCTCTCTCCAAACGCCTCAGGAGGCTTGACTCCCTTTAGTCCACCCAGTGAGCTCCAAGAGATACCCGTCGCGACTCAAGAGCAGAGCGGGGTTCTTTGCTCCCACTCGAGATGGATGCCTGTCTCCCCGGGTGCGTCTGGAATGCAACCCCGAGATCCCTTTCGCCCCTGGAGAGGAACATTGGCTTCTGGACACAAGCCTAGATGAGTTCTATTGGCCCTGCAGTCACTCGAGAGCAATCCCCAGCTTTCCTTCGCAACTCGAATGGAAGATTGGACTTCCCTGGGCCAACACAAGAGGCATCCTGAATTCCCCGTCGTAACTCGAGAATCCCGCTGCAACTCGAGAAAATCCACGTGGTTCCCCCGTCATCGCAAGATGAAGCCCTTTCCCGCTACAGTGTCTCAGGAGAAGTCCCACGTTAGGTATTGGAGGTCGAAACGGTACTTGGCACCCTTGATGCGACCCACAAAGTGCCCCGACATCCCGGTCTCCCTCAAGAGGAACACCGAGGTTTTCCCGCACCACTTCCTCTGAGCCCCTTCTACCCTCCTGATCTGGACAGGAGGGTCGACTCCCCTGCTTTGTCTGGAAGGGGTTCCCGGCCTTCCGGTCGCACCTCAGGATGAGGCCGGTCTCACGACGACATTCCAGACGTGGCCTCGTGGGTGGTTCCACATTCCGAAGGACCCCGATTTCCCGGTCCCCTCTTGATAAGAACCCGATGCCCGGACACCTCTTCGAACTCCACCCTGTGAATGAAGTCAACACGAAGGGGCAGTGACTCGCCCGTGCATCGTCGGGAAAAGACCCCCAGGTTCCAAATACCGCTCGACAAGTGGCCTGTCTCCCCGGGAACACCTCGAGAGGCAAGCGGAGTTCCATGCCTCAACCCAAGACGAGGCCTGACTCTCCTGTCCCAAGTCTGCAGGGACCTTGCGGTCGGAGTCTGAAGTCAGAGGAACCCTGAGGTTCCTGCCTCAACTGGAGATGAGGCCCTCTTCCAATGCACCAAACCCAGTGGAGTGCCGAGAGGCCCCTCCCACCTCCAGTTTCCCTGACTTCTCAGAGCCACCATGAGAAGCCCCCTGAGGTCACCTGCACAAGTCGAGGGACCCCAGGGTGTCCTGCCTCAACCCGAGAAAGACCTCGAGAGACCTTCTTCAACACGTCTCGAGGCCAGATTCCCCTACTGCCGTGAGCCGGCATATTGCATATTGAGTGCATATTGCATATTGAGTGCAGCACTTTCCACAGCATCATCATTCAGGATCTGGAATAGCTCCACTGGAATTCTATCACTGCTGGGAGCCAGTGAGGAACTCCACCCATGACAAAGGTCATGAGGAAGGAGGCTCGGCATACGCAAAGGCGGGATCGAGCTTCAGGAGTCCCCCTGGAAATTCTCGAGCATATACCCCCAAAACCAGAGTCTGCCTACTTTCTGCTTGTGCTTGCACCTAAACCTCTGACTTTACGGGGGCTCTCCCCCACTACCTCTCTCTGAAAAAGAGTTAGCTTACAGTTCCAGTTAATAATTCCTGGGTGTGACAGTGTTTAACCTACAAACTCCTTTGGAAATCCTCTAGCCTGCCTGAATAGGTTTTTCCGGCCACATGTGATTGTTCAGAGCCTCCCAACTGTGAGAGGCAGGAGATGTTCTAAACTGTCTAAACACAGATTCTTTTGAGTAGTTACAAGATTGATTAGAAATTGTATTGGTGAATGGTTTTTCACTTGTTGGGCCATTGTTTGCTGCTAAGTTTCCATATCCCTTACCTGCTGTGTCCCTGGCAGTGTATTGATTAATATAATTGGTGTAAGTAGTAGCTTTAATGTTTGTAACCTGGGACCCTTGAGTTAATTCTTTTTCTTGTTATAGCCCACCACACCTTTGCTCTGTAGGAATGCAACTTTATCTAATGCTTTTTTGGGGGGTGGCTCCTGACCAACCACCTTTAGAGAAAAATAAGTTTTCTGAAGAAAAGGTCTTAAAATGTTAACAGGCCTCCGGGCCAGAAGATGATGCAAATCACCTAAGCTTTTGCATATGATAAGTTTGCAGGAAGAAAGCCTGGTTTGCTGCAAGACTCGACCCCTTCCCCCCTTATCCTCTATGCATAACTTAAGGTATAAAAACTACTTTGAAAAATAAAGTGCGGGCCTTGTTCACCGAAACTTGGTCTCACCATGTCGTTCTTTCTCTTACCTTCTGGCTGAATTATTCAGCCTCTTTTCGCCACTGAATTTCCTCACTGAGCTATCCTCATTCTATTACTCTTTATATCCTTAATTAACATTTAATTAAGCAGTGGTTTCCTGATCTTCGCCTACGCCGTCTCTCCTTCGAATACCCTGGATCAGCCGGGGCTGGTCCCCGGCACGCTACCATGGCTCGAGAGCAATGACGCGCTCGCCCTCGCCACTCGCATGGAGACCCGACTTCCCTGGCGCCCCACGAGAGGCTCACTGACCTCGCCGTCGTACCTCGTGAGAAAGCGCACACTGGGGCCGCCGCTCGAGAACAACCCCAAGACTCCCCCGTCATCGCGAGATGAGGGCCTTCGTCTCCTGCATGGCCTAGAGACCAATCTCGCGACCTCTCTCCAAAAGCCTCAGGAGGCTTGACTCCCTTTAGTCCACCCAGTGAGCTCCAAGAGATACCCGTCGCGACTCGAGAGCAGAGCGGGGTTCTTTGCTTCCACTCGAGATGGATGCCTGTCTCCCCGGGTGTGTCTGGAATGCAACCCCGAGATCCCTGTCGCCCCTGGAGAGGAACACTGGCTTCTGGACACAAGCCTAGATGAGGTCTATTGGCCCTGCAGTCACTCGAGAGAAATCCCCAGCTTTCCTTCGCAACTCGAATGGAAGATTGGACTTCCCTGGGCCTACACAAGAAGCATCCTGAATTCCCCGTCGTAATTCGAGAATCCTGCTACACCTCGAGAAAAACCACGTGGTTCCCCCGTCATCGCAAGATGTAGCCCTGTGCCGCTACAGCGTCTCAGGAGAAGTCCCACTTTAGGAATTGGAGTTCGAAACGGTACTTGTCACCCTTGATGCGACCCACAAAGTGCTCCGACATCCCGGTCTCCCTCGAGAGGAACACCGAAGTTTTCTGGCAACACTTCCTCTGAGCCTCTTCTACCCTCCTGATCTGGACAGGAGGGTCGACTCCCCTGCTTTGTCTGGAAGGGGTTCCCGGCCTTCCGGTCGCACCTCAGGATGAGGCCGGTCTCACGACGACATTCCAGACGTGGCCTCGTGGGTGGTTCCACATTCCGAAGGACCCCGATTTCCCGGTCCCCTCTTGATAAGAACCCGATGCCCGGACACCTCTTCGAACTCCACCCTGTGAATGAAGTCAACACGAAGGGGCAGTGACTCGCCCGTGCATCGTCGGGAAAAGACCCCCAGGTTCCAAATACCGCTCGACAAGTGGCCTGTCTCCCCGGGAACACCTCGAGAGGCAAGCGGAGTTCCATGCCTCAACCCAAGACGAGGCCTGACTCTCCTGTCCCAAGTCTGCAGGGACCTTGCGGTCGGAGTCTGAAGTCAGAGGAACCCTGAGGTTCCTGCCTCAACTGGAGATGAGGCCCTCTTCCAATGCACCAAACCCAGTGGAGTGCCGAGAGGCCCCTCCCACCTCCAGTTTCCCTGACTTCTCAGAGCCACCATGAGAAGCCCCCTGAGGTCACCTGCACAAGTCGAGGGACCCCAGGGTGTCCTGCCTCAACCCGAGAAAGACCTCGAGAGACCTTCTTCAACACGTCTCGAGGCCAGATTCCCCTACTATGACTTGAGGGTAAAGACGCGCTCCCCCTCGCCATTCGCATGGAGACCCGACTTCCTTGCCGCCCCACGAGAGGCTCACTGACCTCGCCGTCGTACCTCGCGAGAAACCGCACACTGGGGCCGCCGCTCGAGAACAACCCCGAGCCTCCCCCGTCATCGCGACTTGAGGGCCTTCGTCTCCTGTATGGCCTAGAGACCAGTCTCTCGACCTCTCTCCAAACGCCTCAGGAGGCTTGACTCCCTTTAGTCCACCCAGTGAGCTCCAAGAGATACCCGTCGCGACTCAAGAGCAGAGCGGGGTTCTTTGCTCCCACTCGAGATGGATGCCTGTCTCCCCGGGTGCGTCTGGAATGCAACCCCGAGATCCCTTTCGCCCCTGGAGAGGAACATTGGCTTCTGGACACAAGCCTAGATGAGTTCTATTGGCCCTGCAGTCACTCGAGAGCAATCCCCAGCTTTCCTTCGCAACTCGAATGGAAGATTGGACTTCCCTGGGCCAACACAAGAGGCATCCTGAATTCCCCGTCGTAACTCGAGAATCCCGCTGCAACTCGAGAAAATCCACGTGGTTCCCCCGTCATCGCAAGATGAAGCCCTTTCCCGCTACAGTGTCTCAGGAGAAGTCCCACGTTAGGTATTGGAGGTCGAAACGGTACTTGGCACCCTTGATGCGACCCACAAAGTGCCCCGACATCCCGGTCTCCCTCAAGAGGAACACCGAGGTTTTCCCGCACCACTTCCTCTGAGCCCCTTCTACCCTCCTGATCTGGACAGGAGGGTCGACTCCCCTGCTTTGTCTGGAAGGGGTTCCCGGCCTTCCGGTCGCACCTCAGGATGAGGCCGGTCTCACGACGACATTCCAGACGTGGCCTCGTGGGTGGTTCCACATTCCGAAGGACCCCGATTTCCCGGTCCCCTCTTGATAAGAACCCGATGCCCGGACACCTCTTCGAACTCCACCCTGTGAATGAAGTCAACACGAAGGGGCAGTGACTCGCCCGTGCATCGTCGGGAAAAGACCCCCAGGTTCCAAATACCGCTCGACAAGTGGCCTGTCTCCCCGGGAACACCTCGAGAGGCAAGCGGAGTTCCATGCCTCAACCCAAGACGAGGCCTGACTCTCCTGTCCCAAGTCTGCAGGGACCTTGCGGTCGGAGTCTGAAGTCAGAGGAACCCTGAGGTTCCTGCCTCAACTGGAGATGAGGCCCTCTTCCAATGCACCAAACCCAGTGGAGTGCCGAGAGGCCCCTCCCACCTCCAGTTTCCCTGACTTCTCAGAGCCACCATGAGAAGCCCCCTGAGGTCACCTGCACAAGTCGAGGGACCCCAGGGTGTCCTGCCTCAACCCGAGAAAGACCTCGAGAGACCTTCTTCAACACGTCTCGAGGCCAGATTCCCCTACTGCCGTGAGCCGGCATATTGCATATTGAGTGCATATTGCATATTGAGTGCAGCACTTTCCACAGCATCATCATTCAGGATCTGGAATAGCTCCACTGGAATTCTATCACTGCTGGGAGCCAGTGAGGAACTCCACCCATGACAAAGGTCATGAGGAAGGAGGCTCGGCATACGCAAAGGCGGGATCGAGCTTCAGGAGTCCCCCTGGAAATTCTCGAGCATATACCCCCAAAACCAGAGTCTGCCTACTTTCTGCTTGTGCTTGCACCTAAACCTCTGACTTTACGGGGGGCTCTCCCCCACTACCTCTCTCTGAAAAAGAGTTAGCTTACAGTTCCAGTTAATAATTCCTGGGTGTGACAGTGTTTAACCTACAAACTCCTTTGGAAATCCTCTAGCCTGCCTGAATAGGTTTTTCCGGCCACATGTGATTGTTCAGAGCCTCCCAACTGTGAGAGGCAGGAGATGTTCTAAACTGTCTAAACACAGATTCTTTTGAGTAGTTACAAGATTGATTAGAAATTGTATTGGTGAATGGTTTTTCACTTGTTGGGCCATTGTTTGCTGCTAAGTTTCCATATCCCTTACCTGCTGTGTCCCTGGCAGTGTATTGATTAATATAATTGGTGTAAGTAGTAGCTTTAATGTTTGTAACCTGGGACCCTTGAGTTAATTCTTTTTCTTGTTATAGCCCACCACACCTTTGCTCTGTAGGAATGCAACTTTATCTAATGCTTTTTTGGGGGGTGGCTCCTGACCAACCACCTTTAGAGAAAAATAAGTTTTCTGAAGAAAAGGTCTTAAAATGTTAACAGGCCTCCGGGCCAGAAGATGATGCAAATCACCTAAGCTTTTGCATATGATAAGTTTGCAGGAAGAAAGCCTGGTTTGCTGCAAGACTCGACCCCTTCCCCCTTATCCTCTATGCATAACTTAAGGTATAAAAACTACTTTGAAAAATAAAGTGCGGGCCTTGTTCACCGAAACTTGGTCTCACCATGTCGTTCTTTCTCTTACCTTCTGGCTGAATTATTCAGCCTCTTTTCGCCACTGAATTTCCTCACTGAGCTATCCTCATTCTATTACTCTTTATATCCTTAATTAACATTTAATTAAGCAGTGGTTTCCTGATCTTCGCCTACGCCGTCTCTCCTTCGAATACCCTGGATCAGCCGGGGCTGGTCCCCGGCACGCTACCATGGCTCGAGAGCAATGACGCGCTCGCCCTCGCCACTCGCATGGAGACCCGACTTCCCTGGCGCCCCACGAGAGGCTCACTGACCTCGCCGTCGTACCTCGTGAGAAAGCGCACACTGGGGCCGCCGCTCGAGAACAACCCCAAGACTCCCCCGTCATCGCGAGATGAGGGCCTTCGTCTCCTGCATGGCCTAGAGACCAATCTCGCGACCTCTCTCCAAACGCCTCAGGAGGCTTGACTCCCTTTAGTCCACCCAGTGAGCTCCAAGAGATACCCGTCGCGACTCGAGAGCAGAGCGGGGTTCTTTGCTTCCACTCGAGATGGATGCCTGTCTCCCCGGGTGTGTCTGGAATGCAACCCCGAGATCCCTGTCGCCCCTGGAGAGGAACACTGGCTTCTGGACACAAGCCTAGATGAGGTCTATTGGCCCTGCAGTCACTCGAGAGAAATCCCCAGCTTTCCTTCGCAACTCGAATGGAAGATTGGACTTCCCTGGGCCTACACAAGAAGCATCCTGAATTCCCCGTCGTAATTCGAGAATCCTGCTACACCTCGAGAAAAACCACGTGGTTCCCCCGTCATCGCAAGATGTAGCCCTGTGCCGCTACAGCGTCTCAGGAGAAGTCCCACTTTAGGAATTGGAGTTCGAAACGGTACTTGTCACCCTTGAGGCGACCCACAAAGTGCTCCGACATCCCGGTCTCCCTCGAGAGGAACACCGAAGTTTTCTGGCAACACTTCCTCTGAGCCTCTTCTACCCTCCTGATCTGGACAGGAGGGTCGACTCCCCTGCTTTGTCTGGAAGGGGTTCCCGGCCTTCCGGTCGCACCTCAGGATGAGGCCGGTCTCACGACGACATTCCAGACGTGGCCTCGTGGGTGGTTCCACATTCCGAAGGACCCCGATTTCCCGGTCCCCTCTTGATAAGAACCCGATGCCCGGACACCTCTTCGAACTCCACCCTGTGAATGAAGTCAACACGAAGGGGCAGTGACTCGCCCGTGCATCGTCGGGAAAAGACCCCCAGGTTCCAAATACCGCTCGACAAGTGGCCTGTCTCCCCGGGAACACCTCGAGAGGCAAGCGGAGTTCCATGCCTCAACCCAAGACGAGGCCTGACTCTCCTGTCCCAAGTCTGCAGGGACCTTGCGGTCGGAGTCTGAAGTCAGAGGAACCCTGAGGTTCCTGCCTCAACTGGAGATGAGGCCCTCTTCCAATGCACCAAACCCAGTGGAGTGCCGAGAGGCCCCTCCCACCTCCAGTTTCCCTGACTTCTCAGAGCCACCATGAGAAGCCCCCTGAGGTCACCTGCACAAGTCGAGGGACCCCAGGGTGTCCTGCCTCAACCCGAGAAAGACCTCGAGAGACCTTCTTCAACACGTCTCGAGGCCAGATTCCCCTACTATGACTTGAGGGTAAAGACGCGCTCCCCCTCGCCATTCGCATGGAGACCCGACTTCCTTGCCGCCCCACGAGAGGCTCACTGACCTCGCCGTCGTACCTCGCGAGAAACCGCACACTGGGGCCGCCGCTCGAGAACAACCCCGAGCCTCCCCCGTCATCACGACTTGAGGGCCTTCGTCTCCTGTATGGCCTAGAGACCAGTCTCTCGACCTCTCTCCAAACGCCTCAGGAGGCTTGACTCCCTTTAGTCCACCCAGTGAGCTCCAAGAGATACCCGTCGCGACTCAAGAGCAGAGCGGGGTTCTTTGCTCCCACTCGAGATGGATGCCTGTCTCCCCGGGTGCGTCTGGAATGCAACCCCGAGATCCCTTTCGCCCCTGGAGAGGAACATTGGCTTCTGGACACAAGCCTAGATGAGTTCTATTGGCCCTGCAGTCACTCGAGAGCAATCCCCAGCTTTCCTTCGCAACTCGAATGGAAGATTGGACTTCCCTGGGCCAACACAAGAGGCATCCTGAATTCCCCGTCGTAACTCGAGAATCCCGCTGCAACTCGAGAAAATCCACGTGGTTCCCCCGTCATCGCAAGATGAAGCCCTTTCCCGCTACAGTGTCTCAGGAGAAGTCCCACGTTAGGTATTGGAGGTCGAAACGGTACTTGGCACCCTTGATGCGACCCACAAAGTGCCCCGACATCCCGGTCTCCCTCAAGAGGAACACCGAGGTTTTCCCGCACCACTTCCTCTGAGCCCCTTCTACCCTCCTGATCTGGACAGGAGGGTCGACTCCCCTGCTTTGTCTGGAAGGGGTTCCCGGCCTTCCGGTCGCACCTCAGGATGAGGCCGGTCTCACGACGACATTCCAGACGTGGCCTCGTGGGTGGTTCCACATTCCGAAGGACCCCGATTTCCCGGTCCCCTCTTGATAAGAACCCGATGCCCGGACACCTCTTCGAACTCCACCCTGTGAATGAAGTCAACACGAAGGGGCAGTGACTCGCCCGTGCATCGTCGGGAAAAGACCCCCAGGTTCCAAATACCGCTCGACAAGTGGCCTGTCTCCCCGGGAACACCTCGAGAGGCAAGCGGAGTTCCATGCCTCAACCCAAGACGAGGCCTGACTCTCCTGTCCCAAGTCTGCAGGGACCTTGCGGTCGGAGTCTGAAGTCAGAGGAACCCTGAGGTTCCTGCCTCAACTGGAGATGAGGCCCTCTTCCAATGCACCAAACCCAGTGGAGTGCCGAGAGGCCCCTCCCACCTCCAGTTTCCCTGACTTCTCAGAGCCACCATGAGAAGCCCCCTGAGGTCACCTGCACAAGTCGAGGGACCCCAGGGTGTCCTGCCTCAACCCGAGAAAGACCTCGAGAGACCTTCTTCAACACGTCTCGAGGCCAGATTCCCCTACTGCCGTGAGCCGGCATATTGCATATTGAGTGCATATTGCATATTGAGTGCAGCACTTTCCACAGCATCATCATTCAGGATCTGGAATAGCTCCACTGGAATTCTATCACTGCTGGGAGCCAGTGAGGAACTCCACCCATGACAAAGGTCATGAGGAAGGAGGCTCGGCATACGCAAAGGCGGGATCGAGCTTCAGGAGTCCCCCTGGAAATTCTCGAGCATATACCCCCAAAACCAGAGTCTGCCTACTTTCTGCTTGTGCTTGCACCTAAACCTCTGACTTTACGGGGGCTCTCCCCCACTACCTCTCTCTGAAAAAAGAGTTAGCTTACAGTTCCAGTTAATAATTCCTGGGTGTGACAGTGTTTAACCTACAAACTCCTTTGGAAATCCTCTAGCCTGCCTGAATAGGTTTTTCCGGCCACATGTGATTGTTCAGAGCCTCCCAACTGTGAGAGGCAGGAGATGTTCTAAACTGTCTAAACACAGATTCTTTTGAGTAGTTACAAGATTGATTAGAAATTGTATTGGTGAATGGTTTTTCACTTGTTGGGCCATTGTTTGCTGCTAAGTTTCCATATCCCTTACCTGCTGTGTCCCTGGCAGTGTATTGATTAATATAATTGGTGTAAGTAGTAGCTTTAATGTTTGTAACCTGGGACCCTTGAGTTAATTCTTTTTCTTGTTATAGCCCACCACACCTTTGCTCTGTAGGAATGCAACTTTATCTAATGCTTTTTTGGGGGGTGGCTCCTGACCAACCACCTTTAGAGAAAAATAAGTTTTCTGAAGAAAAGGTCTTAAAATGTTAACAGGCCTCCGGGCCAGAAGATGATGCAAATCACCTAAGCTTTTGCATATGATAAGTTTGCAGGAAGAAAGCCTGGTTTGCTGCAAGACTCGACCCCTTCCCCCCTTATCCTCTATGCATAACTTAAGGTATAAAAACTACTTTGAAAAATAAAGTGCGGGCCTTGTTCACCGAAACTTGGTCTCACCATGTCGTTCTTTCTCTTACCTTCTGGCTGAATTATTCAGCCTCTTTTCGCCACTGAATTTCCTCACTGAGCTATCCTCATTCTATTACTCTTTATATCCTTAATTAACATTTAATTAAGCAGTGGTTTCCTGATCTTCGCCTACGCCGTCTCTCCTTCGAATACCCTGGATCAGCCGGGGCTGGTCCCCGGCACGCTACCATGGCTCGAGAGCAATGACGCGCTCGCCCTCGCCACTCGCATGGAGACCCGACTTCCCTGGCGCCCCACGAGAGGCTCACTGACCTCGCCGTCGTACCTCGTGAGAAAGCGCACACTGGGGCCGCCGCTCGAGAACAACCCCAAGACTCCCCCGTCATCGCGAGATGAGGGCCTTCGTCTCCTGCATGGCCTAGAGACCAATCTCGCGACCTCTCTCCAAAAGCCTCAGGAGGCTTGACTCCCTTTAGTCCACCCAGTGAGCTCCAAGAGATACCCGTCGCGACTCGAGAGCAGAGCGGGGTTCTTTGCTTCCACTCGAGATGGATGCCTGTCTCCCCGGGTGTGTCTGGAATGCAACCCCGAGATCCCTGTCGCCCCTGGAGAGGAACACTGGCTTCTGGACACAAGCCTAGATGAGGTCTATTGGCCCTGCAGTCACTCGAGAGAAATCCCCAGCTTTCCTTCGCAACTCGAATGGAAGATTGGACTTCCCTGGGCCTACACAAGAAGCATCCTGAATTCCCCGTCGTAATTCGAGAATCCTGCTACACCTCGAGAAAAACCACGTGGTTCCCCCGTCATCGCAAGATGTAGCCCTGTGCCGCTACAGCGTCTCAGGAGAAGTCCCACTTTAGGAATTGGAGTTCGAAACGGTACTTGTCACCCTTGATGCGACCCACAAAGTGCCCCGACATCCCGGTCTCCCTCGAGAGGAACACCGAAGTTTTCTGGCAACACTTCCTCTGAGCCTCTTCTACCCTCCTGATCTGGACAGGAGGGTCGACTCCCCTGCTTTGTCTGGAAGGGGTTCCCGGCCTTCCGGTCGCACCTCAGGATGAGGCCGGTCTCACGACGACATTCCAGACGTGGCCTCGTGGGTGGTTCCACATTCCGAAGGACCCCGATTTCCCAGTCCCCTCTTGATAAGAACCCGATGCCCGGACACCTCTTCGAACTCCACCCTGTGAATGAAGTCAACACGAAGGGGCAGTGACTCGCCCGTGCATCGTCGGGAAAAGACCCCCAGGTTCCAAATACCGCTCGACAAGTGGCCTGTCTCCCCGGGAACACCTCGAGAGGCAAGCGGAGTTCCATGCCTCAACCCAAGACGAGGCCTGACTCTCCTGTCCCAAGTCTGCAGGGACCTTGCGGTCGGAGTCTGAAGTCAGAGGAACCCTGAGGTTCCTGCCTCAACTGGAGATGAGGCCCTCTTCCAATGCACCAAACCCAGTGGAGTGCCGAGAGGCCCCTCCCACCTCCAGTTTCCCTGACTTCTCAGAGCCACCATGAGAAGCCCCCTGAGGTCACCTGCACAAGTCGAGGGACCCCAGGGTGTCCTGCCTCAACCCGAGAAAGACCTCGAGAGACCTTCTTCAACACGTCTCGAGGCCAGATTCCCCTACTATGACTTGACGGTAAAGACCCGCTCCCCCTCGCCATTCGCATGGAGACCCGACTTCCTTGCCGCCCCACGAGAGGCTCACTGACCTCGCCGTCGTACCTCGCGAGAAACCGCACACTGGGGCCGCCGCTCGAGAACAACCCCGAGCCTCCCCCGTCATCGCGACTTGAGGGCCTTCGTCTCCTGTATGGCCTAGAGACCAGTCTCTCGACCTCTCTCCAAACGCCTCAGGAGGCTTGACTCCCTTTAGTCCACCCAGTGAGCTCCAAGAGATACCCGTCGCGACTCAAGAGCAGAGCGGGGTTCTTTGCTCCCACTCGAGATGGATGCCTGTCTCCCCGGGTGCGTCTGGAATGCAACCCCGAGATCCCTTTCGCCCCTGGAGAGGAACATTGGCTTCTGGACACAAGCCTAGATGAGTTCTATTGGCCCTGCAGTCACTCGAGAGCAATCCCCAGCTTTCCTTCGCAACTCGAATGGAAGATTGGACTTCCCTGGGCCAACACAAGAGGCATCCTGAATTCCCCGTCGTAACTCGAGAATCCCGCTGCAACTCGAGAAAATCCACGTGGTTCCCCCGTCATCGCAAGATGAAGCCCTTTCCCGCTACAGTGTCTCAGGAGAAGTCCCACGTTAGGTATTGGAGGTCGAAACGGTACTTGGCACCCTTGATGCGACCCACAAAGTGCCCCGACATCCCGGTCTCCCTCAAGAGGAACACCGAGGTTTTCCCGCACCACTTCCTCTGAGCCCCTTCTACCCTCCTGATCTGGACAGGAGGGTCGACTCCCCTGCTTTGTCTGGAAGGGGTTCCCGGCCTTCCGGTCGCACCTCAGGATGAGGCCGGTCTCACGACGACATTCCAGACGTGGCCTCGTGGGTGGTTCCACATTCCGAAGGACCCCGATTTCCCGGTCCCCTCTTGATAAGAACCCGATGCCCGGACACCTCTTCGAACTCCACCCTGTGAATGAAGTCAACACGAAGGGGCAGTGACTCGCCCGTGCATCGTCGGGAAAAGACCCCAGGTTCCAAATACCGCTCGACAAGTGGCCTGTCTCCCCGGGAACACCTCGAGAGGCAAGCGGAGTTCCATGCCTCAACCCAAGACGAGGCCTGACTCTCCTGTCCCAAGTCTGCAGGGACCTTGCGGTCGGAGTCTGAAGTCAGAGGAACCCTGAGGTTCCTGCCTCAACTGGAGATGAGGCCCTCTTCCAATGCACCAAACCCAGTGGAGTGCCGAGAGGCCCCTCCCACCTCCAGTTTCCCTGACTTCTCAGAGCCACCATGAGAAGCCCCCTGAGGTCACCTGCACAAGTCGAGGGACCCCAGGGTGTCCTGCCTCAACCCGAGAAAGACCTCGAGAGACCTTCTTCAACACGTCTCGAGGCCAGATTCCCCTACTGCCGTGAGCCGGCATATTGCATATTGAGTGCATATTGCATATTGAGTGCAGCACTTTCCACAGCATCATCATTCAGGATCTGGAATAGCTCCACTGGAATTCTATCACTGCTGGGAGCCAGTGAGGAACTCCGCCCATGACAAAGGTCATGAGGAAGGAGGCTCGGCATACGCAAAGGCGGGATCGAGCTTCAGGAGTCCCCCTGGAAATTCTCGAGCATATACCCCCAAAACCAGAGTCTGCCTACTTTCTGCTTGTGCTTGCACCTAAACCTCTGACTTTACGGGGGGCTCTCCCCCACTACCTCTCTCTGAAAAAGAGTTAGCTTACAGTTCCAGTTAATAATTCCTGGGTGTGACAGTGTTTAACCTACAAACTCCTTTGGAAATCCTCTAGCCTGCCTGAATAGGTTTTTCCGGCCACATGTGATTGTTCAGAGCCTCCCAACTGTGAGAGGCAGGAGATGTTCTAAACTGTCTAAACACAGATTCTTTTGAGTAGTTACAAGATTGATTAGAAATTGTATTGGTGAATGGTTTTTCACTTGTTGGGCCATTGTTTGCTGCTAAGTTTCCATATCCCTTACCTGCTGTGTCCCTGGCAGTGTATTGATTAATATAATTGGTGTAAGTAGTAGCTTTAATGTTTGTAACCTGGGACCCTTGAGTTAATTCTTTTTCTTGTTATAGCCCACCACACCTTTGCTCTGTAGGAATGCAACTTTATCTAATGCTTTTTTGGGGGTGGCTCCTGACCAACCACCTTTAGAGAAAAATAAGTTTTCTGAAGAAAAGGTCTTAAAATGTTAACAGGCCTCCGGGCCAGAAGATGATGCAAATCACCTAAGCTTTTGCATATGATAAGTTTGCAGGAAGAAAGCCTGGTTTGCTGCAAGACTCGACCCCTTCCCCCTTATCCTCTATGCATAACTTAAGGTATAAAAACTACTTTGAAAAATAAAGTGCGGGCCTTGTTCACCGAAACTTGGTCTCACCATGTCGTTCTTTCTCTTACCTTCTGGCTGAATTATTCAGCCTCTTTTCGCCACTGAATTTCCTCACTGAGCTATCCTCATTCTATTACTCTTTATATCCTTAATTAACATTTAATTAAGCAGTGGTTTCCTGATCTTCGCCTACGCCGTCTCTCCTTCGAATACCCTGGATCAGCCGGGGCTGGTCCCCGGCACGCTACCATGGCTCGAGAGCAATGACGCGCTCGCCCTCGCCACTCGCATGGAGACCCGACTTCCCTGGCGCCCCACGAGAGGCTCACTGACCTCGCCGTCGTACCTCATGAGAAAGCGCACACTGGGGCCGCCGTTCGAGAACAACCCCAAGACTCCCCCGTCATCGCGAGATGAGGGCCTTCGTCTCCTGCATGGCCTAGAGACCAATCTCGCGACCTCTCTCCAAACGCCTCAGGAGGCTTGACTCCCTTTAGTCCACCCAGTGAGCTCCAAGAGATACCCGTCGCGACTCGAGAGCAGAGCAGGGTTCTTTGCTTCCACTCGAGATGGATGCCTGTCTCCCCGGGTGTGTCTGGAATGCAACCCCGAGATCCCTGTCGCCCCTGGAGAGGAACACTGGCTTCTGGACACAAGCCTAGATGAGGTCTATTGGCCCTGCAGTCACTCGAGAGAAATCCCCAGCTTTCCTTCGCAACTCGAATGGAAGATTGGACTTCCCTGGGCCTACACAAGAAGCATCCTGAATTCCCCGTCGTAATTCGAGAATCCTGCTACACCTCGAGAAAAACCACGTGGTTCCCCCGTCATCGCAAGATGTAGCCCTGTGCCGCTACAGCGTCTCAGGAGAAGTCCCACTTTAGGAATTGGAGTTCGAAACGGTACTTGTCACCCTTGATGCGACCCACAAAGTGCCCCGACATCCCGGTCTCCCTCGAGAGGAACACCGAAGTTTTCTGGCAACACTTCCTCTGAGCCTCTTCTCCCCTCCTGATCTGGACAGGAGGGTCGACTCCCCTGCTTTGTCTGGAAGGGGTTCCCGACCTTCCGGTCGCACCTCAGGATGAGGCCGGTCTCACGACGACATTCCAGACGTGGCCTCGTGGGTGGTTCCACATTCCGAAGGACCCCGATTTCCCGGTCCCCTCTTGATAAGAACCCGATGCCCGGACACCTCTTCGAACTCCACCCTGTGAATGAAGTCAACACGAAGGGGCAGTGACTCGCCCGTGCATCGTCGGAAAAAAAAACCCCAGGTTCCAAATACAGCTCGACAAGTGGCCTCTCTCCCCGGGGACATCTCGAGAGGCAAGCGGAGTTCCATGCCTCAACCCAAGACGAGGCCTGACTCTCCTGTCCCCAGTCTGCAGGGACCTTGCGGTCGGAGTCTGAAATCAGAGGTACCCTGCGGTTCCTGCCTCAACTGGAGATGAGGCCCTCTTCCAATGCACCAAGCCCAGTGGAGTCCCGAGAGGCCCCTCCCACCTCCAGGTTCCCTGGCTTCTCAGAGCCACCATGAGAAGCCCCCTGAGGTCACCTGCACAAGTCGAGGGAACCCAGGGTTTCCTGCCTCAACCCGAGAAAGACCTCGAGAGACCTTCTTCAACACGTCTCGAGGCCAGATTCCCCTACCATGGCTCGGGAGCAATGACGCGCTCCCCCTCGCCACTCGCACGGAGACCCGACTTCCCTGGCGCCCCACGAGAGGCTCACTGACCTCGCCGTCGTACCTCGTGAGAAACCGCACACTGGGGCCGCCGCTCGAGAACAACCCTGAGAATCCCCCGTCATCGAGAGATGAGGGCCTTCGTCTCCTGAATGGCCTAGAGACCAATCTCGCGACCTCTCTCCAAACGCCTCAGGAGGCTTGACTCCCTTGAGTCCACCCAGTGAGCTCCAAGAGATACCCGTCGCGACTCGAGAGCAGAGCGGGGTTCTTTGCTTCCACTCGAGATGAATGCCTGTCTCCCGGGTGCGTCTGGAATGCAACCCCGAGATGCCTGTCGCCCCTGGAGAGGAACATTGGCTTCTGGACACAAGCCTAGATGAGGTCTATTGGCCCTGCAGTCACTCGAGAGCAATCCCCAGCTTTCCTTCGCAACTCGAATGGAAGATTGGACTTGCCTGGGCCAACAAAAGAGGCATCCTGAATTCCCCGTCGTAACTCGAGAATCCCGCCGTAACTCGAGTAAAACCACGTGGCTCCCCCGTCATCGCAAGATGAAGCCCTTTCCCGCTACAGCGTCTCAGGAGAAGTCCCACGTTAGGAATTGGAGGTCGAAAGGGCACTTGGCACCCTTGATGCGACCCACAAAGTTCCCCGAAATCCCGGTCTCCCTCGAGAGGAACACTGAGGTTTTCCGGCACCCCCTCCTCTGAGCCCTTTCTCCCCTGATCTGGACAGGAGGGTCGACTCCCCTGCTTTGTCTGGAAGGGGTTCCCGACCTTCCGGTCGCACCTCAGGATGAGGCCGGTCTCACGAAGACATTCCAGACGTGGCCTCGTGGGTGGTTCCACATTCCGTAGGACCCCGATTTCCCGGTCCCCTCTTGATAAGAACCCGATGCCCGGACACCTCTCCGAACTCCACCCTGTGAATGAAGTCAACACGAAGGGGCAGTGACTCGTCCGTGCATCGTCGGAAAAACCCCAGGTTCCAAATACAGCTCGACAAGTGGCCTCTCTCCCCGGGGACATCTCGAGAGGCAAGCGGAGTTCCATGCCTCAACCCAAGACGAGGCCTGACTCTCCTGTCCCCAGTCTGCAGGGACCTTGCGGTCGGAGTCTGAAATCAGAGGTACCCTGCGGTTCCTGCCTCAACTGGAGATGAGGCCCTCTTCCAATGCACCAAACCCAGTGGAGTCCCGAGAGGCCCCTCCCACCTCCAGTTTCCCTGGCTTCTCAGAGCCACCATGAGAAGCCCCCTGAGGTCACCTGCACAAGTCGAGGGAACCCAGGGTTTCCTGCCTCAACCCGAGAAAGACCTCGAGAGACCTTCTTCAACACGTCTCGAGGCCAGATTCCCCTACCATGGCTCGGGAGCAATCCCCCTCGCCACTCGCATGGAGACCCGACTTCCCTGGCGCCCCACGAGAGGCTCACTGACCTCGCCGTCGTACCTCGTGAGAAACCGCACACTGGGGCCGCCGCTCGAGAACAACCCCGAGATCCCCCGTCATCGAGAGATGAGGGCCTTCGTCTCCTGCATGGCCTAGAGACCAATCTCGCGACCTCTCTCCAAACGGCTCAGGAGGCTTGACTCCCTTGAGTCCACCCAGTGAGCTCCAAGAGATACCCGTCGCGACTCGAGAGCAGAGCGGGGTTCTTTGCTCCCACTCGAGATGAATGCCTGTCTCCCGGGTGCGTCTGGAATGCAACCCCGAGATCCCTGTCGCCCCTGGAGAGGAACATTGGCTTCTGGACACAAGCCTAGATGAGGTCTATTGGCCCTGCAGTCACTCGAGAGCAATCCCCAGCTTTCCTTCGCAACTCGAATGGAAGATTGGACTTGCCTGGGCCAACACAAGAGGCATCCTGAATTCCCCGTCGTAACTCGAGAATCCCGCCGTAACTCGAGAAAATCCACGTGGCTCCCCCGTCATCGCAAGATGAAGCCCTTTCCCGCTACAGCGTCTCAGGAGAAGTCCCACGTTAGGAATTGGAGGTCGAAAGGGCACTTGGCACCCTTGATGCGACCCACAAAGTTCCCCGAAATCCCGGTCTCCCTCAAGAGGAACACTGAGGTTTTCCCGCACCACTTCCTCTGAGCCCTTCTACCCTCCTGATCTGGACAGGAGGGTCGACTCCCCTGCTTTGTCTGGAAGGGGTTCCCGACCTTCCGGTCGCACCTCAGGATGAGGCCGGTCTCACGAAGACATTCCAGACGTGGCCTCGTGGGTGGTTCCACATTCCGTAGGACCCCGATTTCCCGGTCCCCTCTTGATAAGAACCCGATGCCCGGACACCTCTCCGAACTCCACCCTGTGAATGAAGTCAACACGAAGGGGCAGTGACTCGCCCGTGCATCGTCGGAAAAACCCCAGGTTCCAAATGCAGCTCGACAAGTGGCCTCTCTCCCCGGGAACACCTCGAGAGGCAAGCGGAGTTCCATGCCTCAACCCAAGACGAGGCCTGACTCTCCTGTCCCCAGTCTGCAGGGACCTTGCGGTCGGAGTCTGAAATCAGAGGTACCCTGAGGTTCCTGCCTCAACTGGAGATGAGGCCCTCTTCCAATGCACCAAACCCAGTGGAGTCCCGAGAGGCCCCTCCCACCTCCAGTTTCCCTGGCTTCTCAGAGCCACCATGAGAAGCCCCCTGAGGTCACCTGCACAAGTCGAGGGAACCCAGGGTTTCCTGCCTCAACCCGAGAAAGACCTCGAGAGACCTTCTTCAACACGTCTCGAGGCCAGATTCCCCTACTGCCGTGAGCCGGCATATTGCATATTGAGTGCATATTGCATATTGAGTGCAGCACTTTCCACAGCATCATCATTCAGGATCTGGAATAGCTCCACTGGAATTCTATCACTGCTGGGAGCCAGTGAGGAACTCCGCCCATGACAAAGGTCATGAGGAAGGAGGCTCGGCATACGCAAAGGCGGGATCGAGCTTCAGGAGTCCCCCTGGAAATTCTCGAGCATATACCCCCAAAACCAGAGTCTGCCTACTTTCTGCTTGTGCTTGCACCTAAACCTCTGACTTTACGGGGGGCTCTCCCCAGATCCCTGTCTCTCTCTGAAAAAGAGTTAGCTTACAGTTCCAGTTAATAATTCCTGGGTGTGACAGTGTTTAACCTACAAACTCCTTTGGAAATCCTCTAGCCTGCCTGAATAGGTTTTTCCGGCCACATGTGATTGTTCAGAGCCTCCCAACTGTGAGAGGCAGGAGATGTTCTAAACTGTCTAAACACAGATTCTTTTGAGTAGTTACAAGATTGATTAGAAATTGTATTGGTGAATGGTTTTTCACTTGTTGGGCCATTGTTTGCTGCTAAGTTTCCATATCCCTTACCTGCTGTGTCCCTGGCAGTGTATTGATTAATATAATTGGTGTAAGTAGTAGCTTTAATGTTTGTAACCTGGGACCCTTGAGTTAATTCTTTTTCTTGTTATAGCCCACCACACCTTTGCTCTGTAGGAATGCAACTTTATCTAATGCTTTTTGGAGGGTGGCTCCTGACCAACCACCTTTAGAGAAAAATAAGTTTTCTGAAGAAAAGGTCTTAAAATGTTAACAGGCCTCCGGGCCAGAAGATGATGCAAATCACCTAAGCTTTTGCATATGATAAGTTTGCAGGAAGAAAGCCTGGTTTGCTGCAAGACTCGACCCCTTCCCCCTTATCCTCTATGCATAACTTAAGGTATAAAAACTACTTTGAAAAATAAAGTGCGGGCCTTGTTCACCGAAACTTGGTCTCACCATGTCGTTCTTTCTCTTACCTTCTGGCTGAATTATTCAGCCTCTTTTCGCCACTGAATTTCCTCACTGAGCTATCCTCATTCTATTACTCTTTATATCCTTAATTAACATTTAATTAAGCAGTGGTTTCCTGATCTTCGCCTACGCCGTCTCTCCTTCGAAGACCCTGGATCAGCCGGGGCTGGTCCCCGGCACCCTACCATGGCTCGAGAGCAATGACGCGCTCCCCTCGCCACTCGCATGGAGACCCGACTTCCCTGGCGCCCCACGAGAGGCTCACTGACCTCGCCATCGTACCTCGTGAGAAACCGCACACTGGGGCCGCCGCTCGAGAACAACCCCGAGACTCCCCCGTCATCGAGAGATGAGGGCCTTCGTCTCCTGCATGGCCTAGAGACCAATCTCGCGACCTCTCTCCAAACGCCTCAGGAGGCTTGACTCCCTTGAGTCCACCCAGTGAGCTCCAAGAGATACCCGTCGCGACTCGAGAGCAGAGCAGGGTTCTTTGCTTCCACTCGAGATGAATGCCTGTCTCCCCGGGTGCGTCTGGAATGCAACCCCGAGATCCCTGTCGCCCCTGGAGAGGAACATTGGCTTCTGGACACAAGCCTAGATGAGGTCTATTGGCCCTGCAGTCACTCGAGAGCAATCCCCAGCTTTCCTTCGCAACTCGAATGGAAGATTGGACTTGCCTGGGCCAACACAAGAGGCATCCTGAATTCCCCGTCGTAACTCGAGAATCCCGCCGTAACTCGAGAAAAACCACGTGGCTCCCCCGTCATCACAAGATGAAGCCCTTTCCCGCTACAGCGTCTCAGGAGAAGTCCCACGTTAGGAATTGGAGTTCGAAAGGGCACTTGGCACCCTTGATGCGACCCACAAAGTTCCCCGAAATCCCGGTCTCCCTCGAGAGGAACACTGAGGTTTTCCGGCACCCCCTCCTCTGAGCCCTTCTCCCCTCCTGATCTGGACAGGAGGGTCGACTCCCCTGCTTTGTCTGGAAGGGGTTCCCGACCTTCCGGTCGCACCTCAGGATGAGGCCGGTCTCACGAAGACATTCCAGACGTGGCCTCGTGGGTGGTTCCACATTCCTTAGGACCCCGATTTCCCGGTCCCCTCTTGATAAGAACCCGATGACCGGACACCTCTCCGAACTCCACCCTGTGAATGAAGTCAACACGAAGGGGCAGTGACTCGCCCGTGCATCGTCGGAAAAACCCCAGGTTCCAAATACAGCTCGACAAGTGGCCTCTCTCCCCGGGGACATCTCGAGAGGCAAGCGGAGTTCCATGCCTCAACCCAAGACGAGGCCTGACTCTCCTGTCCCCAGTCTGCAGGGACCCTGCGATCGGAGTCTGAAATCAGAGGTACCCTGCGGTTCCTGCCTCAACTGGAGATGAGGCCCTCTTCCAATGCACCAAACCCAGTGGAGTCCCGAGAGGCCCCTCCCACCTCCAGTTTCCCTGGCTTCTCAGAGCCACCATGAGAAGCCCCCTGAGGTCACCTGCACAAGTCGAGGGAACCCAGGGTTTCCTGCCTCAACCCGAGAAAGACCTCGAGAGACCTTCTTCAACACGTCTCGAGGCCAGATTCCCCTACCATGGCTCGGGAGCAATGACGCGCTCCCCTCGCCACTCGCATGGAGACCCGACTTCCCTGGCGCCCCACGAGAGGCTCACTGACCTCGCCGTCGTACCTCGTGAGAAACCGCACACTGGGGCCGCCGCTCGAGAACAACCCCGAGATTCCCCCGTCATCGAGAGATGAGGGCCTTCGTCTCCTGCATGGCCTAGAGACCAATCTCGCGACCTCTCTCCAAACGCCTCAGGAGGCTTGACTCCCTTGAGTCCACCCAGTGAGCTCCAAGAGATACCCGTCGCGACTCGAGAGCAGAGCGGGGTTCTTTGCTTCCACTCGAGATGAATGCCTGTCTCCCCGGGTGCGTCTGGAATGCAACCCCGAGATCCCTGTCGCCCCTGGAGAGGAACATTGGCTTCTGGACACAAGCCTAGATGAGGTCTATTGGCCCTGCAGTCACTCGAGAGCAATCCCCAGCTTTCCTTCGCAACTCGAATGGAAGATTGGACTTGCCTGGGCCAACACAAGAGGCAGCCTGAATTCCCCGTCGTAACTCGAGAATCCCGCCGTAACTCGAGAAAAACCACGTGGCTCCCCCGTCATCGCAAGATGAAGCCCTTTCCCGCTACAGCGTCTCAGGAGAAGTCCCACGTTAGGAATTGGAGGTCGAAAGGGCACTTGGCACCCTTGATGCGACCCACAAAGTTCCCCGAAATCCCGGTCTCCCTCGAGAGGAACACTGAGGTTTTCCGGCACCCCTTCCTCTGAGCCCTTTCTCCCCTCCTGATCTGGACAGGAGGGTCGACTCCCCTGCTTTGTCTGGAAGGGGTTCCCGACCTTCCGGTCGCACCTCAGGATGAGGCCGGTCTCACGAAGACATTCCAGACGTGGCCTCGTGGGTGGTTCCACATTCCGTAGGACCCCGATTTCCCGGTCCCCTCTTGATAAGAACCCGATGCCCGGACACCTCTCCGAACTCCACCCTGTGAATGAAGTCAACACGAAGGGGCAGTGACTCCCCGTGCATCGTTCGGAAAAACCCCAGGTTCCAAATACAGCTCGACAAGTGGCCTCTCTCCCCGGGGACATCTCGAGAGGCAAGCGGAGTTCCATGCCTCAACCCAAGACGAGGCCTGACTCTCCTGTCCCCAGTCTGCAGGGACCCTGCGATCGGAGTCTGAAATCAGAGGTACCCTGCGGTTCCTGCCTCAACTGGAGATGAGGCCCTCTTCCAATGCACCAAACCCAGTGGAGTCCCGAGAGGCCCCTCCCACCTCCAGTTTCCCTGGCTTCTCAGAGCCACCATGAGAAGCCCCCTGAGGTCACCTGCACAAGTCGAGGGAACCCAGGGTTTCCTGCCTCAACCCGAGAAAGACCTCGAGAGACCTTCTTCAACACGTCTCGAGGCCAGATTCCCCTACCATGGCTCGGGAGCAATGACGCGCTCCCCCTCGCCACTCGCATGGAGACCCGACTTCCCTGGCGCCCCACGAGAGGCTCACTGACCTCGCCGTCGTACCTCGTGAGAAACCGCACACTGGGGCCGCCGCTCGAGAACAACCCCGAGACTCCCCCGTCATCGAGAGATGAGGGCCTTCGTCTCCTGCATGGCCTAGAGACCAATCTCGCGACCTCTCTCCAAACGCCTCAGGAGGCTTGACTCCCTTGAGTCCACCCAGCGAGCTCCAAGAGATACCCGTCGCGATTCGAGAGCAGAGCGGGGTTCTTTGCTTCCACTCGAGATGAATGCCTGTCTCCCCGGGTGCGTCTGGAATGCAACCCCGAGATCCCTGTCGCCCCTGGAGAGGAACATTGGCTTCTGGACACCAGCCTAGATGAGGTCTATTGGCCCTGCAGTCACTCGAGAGCAATCCCCAGCTTTCCTTCGCAACTCGAATGGAAGATTGGACTTGCCTGGGCCAACACAAGAGGCATCCTGAATTCCCCGTCGTAACTCGAGAATCCCGCCGTAACTCGAGAAAAACCACGTGACTCCCCCGTCATCGCAATGTGAAGCCCTTTCCCGCTACAGCGTCTCAGGAGAAGTGCCACGTTAGGAATTGGAGGTCGAAAGGGCACTTGGCACCCTTGATGCGACTCACAAAGTTCCCCGAAATCCCGGTCTCCCTCGAGAGGAACACTGAGGTTTTCCGGCACGCCCTCCTCTGAGCCCTTTCTCCCCTCCTGATCTGGACAGGAGGGTCGACTCCCCTGCTTTGTCTGGAAGGGGTTCCCGACCTTCCGGTCGCACCTCAGGATGAGGCCGGTCTCACGAAGACATTCCAGACGTGGCCTCGTGGGTCGTTCCACATTCCGTAGGACCCCGATTTCCCGGTCCCCTCTTGATAAGAACCCGATGCCCGGACACCTCTCCGAACTCCACCCTGTGAATGAAGTCAACACGAAGGGGCAGTGACTCGCCCGTGCATCGTCGGGAAAAACCCCAGGTTCCAAATACAGCTCGACAAGTGGCCTCTCTCCCCGGGGACATCTCGAGAGGCAAGCGGAGTTCCATGCCTCAACCCAAGACGAGGCCTGACTCTCCTGTCCCCAGTCTGCAGGGACCCTGCGATCGGAGTCTGAAATCAGAGGAACCCTGAGGTTCCTGCCTCAACTGGAGATGAGGCCCTCTTCCAATGCACCAAACCCAGTGGAGTCCCGAGAGGCCCCTCCCACCTCCAGTTTCCCTGGCTTCTCAGAGCCACCATGAGAAGCCCCCTGAGGTCACCTGCACAAGTCGAGGGACCCCAGGGTTTCCTGCCTCAACCCGAGAAAGGCCTCGAGAGACCTTCTTCAACACGTCTCGAGGCCAGATTCCCCTACTGCCGTGAGCCGGCATATTGCATATTGAGTGCATATTGCATATTGAGTGCAGCACTTTCCACAGCATCATCATTCAGGATCTGGAATAGCTCCACTGGAATTCTATCACTGCTGGGAGCCAGTGAGGAACTCCGCCCATGACAAAGGTCATGAGGAAGGAGGCTCGGCATACGCAAAGGCGGGATCGAGCTTCAGGAGTCCCCCTGGAAATTCTCGAGCATATACCCCCAAAACCAGAGTCTGCCTACTTTCTGCTTGTGCTTGCACCTAAACCTCTGACTTTACGGGGGGCTCTCCCCACTACCTCTCTCTGAAAAAAGAGTTAGCTTACAGTTCCAGTTAATAATTCCTGGGTGTGACAGTGTTTAACCTACAAACTCCTTTGGAAATCCTCTAGCCTGCCTGAATAGGTTTTTCCGGCCACATGTGATTGTTCAGAGCCTCCCAACTGTGAGAGGCAGGAGATGTTCTAAACTGTCTAAACACAGATTCTTTTGAGTAGTTACAAGATTGATTAGAAATTGTATTGGTGAATGGTTTTTCACTTGTTGGGCCATTGTTTGCTGCTAAGTTTCCATATCCCTTACCTGCTGTGTCCCTGGCAGTGTATTGATTAATATAATTGGTGTAAGTAGTAGCTTTAATGTTTGTAACCTGGGACCCTTGAGTTAATTCTTTTTCTTGTTATAGCCCACCACACCTTTGCTCTGTAGGAATGCAACTTTATCTAATGCTTTTTTGGAGGGTGGCTCCTGACCAACCACCTTTAGAGAAAAATAAGTTTTCTGAAGAAAAGGTCTTAAAATGTTAACAGGCCTCCGGGCCAGAAGATGATGCAAATCACCTAAGCTTTTGCATATGATAAGTTTGCAGGAAGAAAGCCTGGTTTGCTGCAAGACTCGACCCCTTCCCCCTTATCCTCTATGCATAACTTAAGGTATAAAAACTACTTTGAAAAATAAAGTGCGGGCCTTGTTCACCGAAACTTGGTCTCACCATGTCGTTCTTTCTCTTACCTTCTGGCTGAATTATTCAGCCTCTTTTCGCCACTGAATTTCCTCACTGAGCTATCCTCATTCTATTACTCTTTATATCCTTAATTAACATTTAATTAAGCAGTGGTTTCCTGATCTTCGCCTACGCCGTCTCTCCTTCGAAGACCCTGGATCAGCCGGGGCTGGTCCCCGGCACCCTACCATGGCTCGAGAGCAATGACGCGCTCCCCTCGCCACTCGCATGGAGACCCGACTTCCCTGGCGCCCCACGAGAGGCTCACTGACCTCGCCGTCGTACCTCGTGAGAAACCGCACACTGGGGCCGCCGCTCGAGAACAACCCCGAGACTCCCCCGTCATCGCGAGATGAGGGCCTTCGTCTCCTGCATGGCCTAGAGACCAATCTCGCGACCTCTCTCCAAACGCCTCAGGAGGCTTGACTCCCTTTAGTCCACCCAGTGAGCTCCAAGAGATACCCGTCGCGACTCGAGAGCAGAGCGGGGTTCTTTGCTTCCACTCGAGATGAATGCCTGTCTCCCGGGTGCGTCTGGAATGCAACCCCGAGATCCCTGTCGCCCCTGGAGAGGAACATTGGCTTCTGGACACAAGCCTAGATGAGGTCTATTGGCCCTGCAGTCACTCGAGAGCAATCCCCAGCTTTCCTTCGCAACTCGAATGGAAGATTGGACTTGCCTGGGCCAACACAAGAGGCATCCTGAATTCCCCGTCGTAACTCGAGAATCCCGCTAACTCGAGAAAAACCACGTGGCTCCCCCGTCATCGCAAGATGAAGCCCTTTCCGCTACAGCGTCTCAGGAGAAGTCCCACGTTAGGAATTGGAGGTCGAAAGGGCACTTGGCACCCTTGATGCGACCCACAAAGTTCCCCGACATCCCGGTCTCCCTCGAGAGGAACACCGAGGTTTTCCGGCAACACTTCCTCTGAGCCCTTCTACCCTCCTGATCTGGACAGGAGGGTCGACTCCCCTGCTTTGTCTGGAAGGGGTTCCCGACCTTCCGGTCGCACCTCAGGATGAGGCCGGTCTCACGAAGACATTCCAGACGTGGCCTCGTGGGTGGTTCCACATTCCGAAGGACCCCGATTTCCCGGTCCCCTCTTGATAAGAACCCGATGCCCGGACACCTCTCCGAACTCCACCCTGTGAATGAAGTCAACACGAAGGGGCAGTGACTCGCCCGTGCATCGTCGGAAAAACCCCAGGTTCCAAATACAGCTCGACAAGTGGCCTCTCTCCCCGGGAACATCTCGAGAGGCAAGCGGAGTTCCATGCCTCAACCCAAGACGAGGCCTGACTCTCCTGTCCCCAGTCTGCAGGGACCCTGCGATCGGAGTCTGAAATCAGAGGAACCCTGAGGTTCCTGCCTCAACTGGAGATGAGGCCCTCTTCCAATGCACCAAACCCAGTGGAGTCCCGAGAGGCCCCTCCCACCTCCAGTTTCCCTGACTTCTCAGAGCCACCATGAGAAGCCCCCTGAGGTCACCTGCACAAGTCGAGGGACCCCAGGGTTTCCTGCCTCAACCCGAGAAAGACCTCGAGAGACCTTCTTCAACACGTCTCGAGGCCAGATTCCCCTACCATGGCTCGAGAGCAATGACGCGCTCCCCTCGCCACTCGCATGGAGACCCGACTTCCCTGGCGCCCCACGAGAGGCTCACTGACCTCGCCGTCGTACCTCGTGAGAAACCGCACACTGGGGCCGCCGCTCGAGAACAACCCCGAGCCCCCCGTCATCGAGAGATGAGGGCCTTCGTCTCCTGCATGGCCTAGAGACCAATCTCGCGACCTCTCTCCAAACGCCTCAGGAGGCTTGACTCCCTTGAGTCCACCCAGTGAGCTCCAAGAGATACCCGTCGCGACTCGAGAGCAGAGCGGGGTTCTTTGCTTCCACTCGAGATGAATGCCTGTCTCCCGGGTGCGTCTGGAATGCAACCCCGAGATCCCTGTCGCCCCTGGAGAGGAACATTGGCTTCTGGACACAAGCCTAGATGAGGTCTATTGGCCCTGCAGTCACTCGAGAGCAATCCCCAGCTTTCCTTCGCAACTCGAATGGAAGATTGGACTTGCCTGGGCCAACACAAGAGGCATCCTGAATTCCCCGTCGTAACTCGAGAATCCCGCCGTAACTCGAGAAAAACCACGTGGCTCCCCCGTCATCGCAAGATGAAGCCCATTCCCGCTACAGCGTCTCAGGAGAAGTCCCACGTTAGGAATTGGAGGTCGAAACGGCACTTGGCACCCTTGATGCGACCCACAAAGTTCCCCGACATCCCGGTCTCCCTCGAGAGGAACACCGAGGTTTTCCCGCACCACTTCCTCTGAGCCCTTCTACCCTCCTGATCTGGACAGGAGGGTCGACTCCCCTGCTTTGTCTGGAAGGGGTTCCCGACCTTCCGGTCGCACCTCAGGATGAGGCCGGTCTCACGAAGACATTCCAGACGTGGCCTCGTGGGTGGTTCCACATTCCGAAGGACCCCGATTTCCCGGTCCCCTCTTGATAAGAACCCGATGCCCGGACACCTCTTCGAACTCCACCCTGTGAATGAAGTCAACACGAAGGGGCAGTGACTCGCCCGTGCATCGTCGGAAAAGACCCCAGGTTCCAAATACCGCTCGACAAGTGGCCTCTCTCCCCGGGAACATCTCGAGAGGCCAGCGGAGTTCCATGCCTCAACCCAAGCCGAGGCCTGACTCTCCTGTCCCCAGTCTGCAGGGACCTTGCGGTCGGAGTCTGAAATCAGAGGAACCCTGAGGTTCCTGCCTCAACTGGAGATGAGGCCCTCTTCCAATGCACCAAACCCAGTGGAGTCCCGAGAGGCCCCTCCCACCTCCAGTTTCCCTGACTTCTCAGAGCCACCATGAGAAGCCCCCTGAGGTCACCTGCACAAGTCGAGGGACCCCAGGGTGTCCTGCCTCAACCCGAGAAAGACCTCGAGAGACCTTCTTCAACACGTCTCGAGGCCAGATTCCCTACTGCCGTGAGCCGGCATATTGCATATTGAGTGCATATTGCATATTGAGTGCAGCACTTTCCACAGCATCATCATTCAGGATCTGGAATAGCTCCACTGGAATTCTATCACTGCTGGGAGCCAGTGAGGAACTCCGCCCATGACAAAGGTCATGAGGAAGGAGGCTCGGCATACGCAAAGGCGGGATCGAGCTTCAGGAGTCCCCCTGGAAATTCTCGAGCATATACCCCCAAAACCAGAGTCTGCCTACTTTCTGCTTGTGCTTGCACCTAAACCTCTGACTTTACGGGGCTCTCCCCCACTACCTCTCTCTGAAAAAGAGTTAGCTTACAGTTCCAGTTAATAATTCCTGGGTGTGACAGTGTTTAACCTACAAACTCCTTTGGAAATCCTCTAGCCTGCCTGAATAGGTTTTTCCGGCCACATGTGATTGTTCAGAGCCTCCCAACTGTGAGAGGCAGGAGATGTTCTAAACTGTCTAAACACAGATTCTTTTGAGTAGTTACAAGATTGATTAGAAATTGTATTGGTGAATGGTTTTTCACTTGTTGGGCCATTGTTTGCTGCTAAGTTTCCATATCCCTTACCTGCTGTGTCCCTGGCAGTGTATTGATTAATATAATTGGTGTAAGTAGTAGCTTTAATGTTTGTAACCTGGGACCCTTGAGTTAATTCTTTTTCTTGTTATAGCCCACCACACCTTTGCTCTGTAGGAATGCAACTTTATCTAATGCTTTTTGGAGGGTGGCTCCTGACCAACCACCTTTAGAGAAAATAAGTTTTCTGAAGAAAAGGTCTTAAAATGTTAACAGGCCTCCGGGCCAGAAGATGATGCAAATCACCTAAGCTTTTGCATATGATAAGTTTGCAGGAAGAAAGCCTGGTTTGCTGCAAGACTCGACCCCTTCCCCCATTATCCTCTATGCATAACTTAAGGTATAAAAACTACTTTGAAAAATAAAGTGCGGGCCTTGTTCACCGAAACTTGGTCTCACCATGTCGTTCTTTCTCTTACCTTCTGGCTGAATTATTCAGCCTCTTTTCGCCACTGAATTTCCTCACTGAGCTATCCTCATTCTATTACTCTTTATATCCTTAATTAACATTTAATTAAGCAGTGGTTTCCTGATCTTCGCCTACGCCGTCTCTCCTTCGAAGACCCTGGATCAGCCGGGGCTGGTCCCCGGCACCCTACCATGGCTCGAGAGCAATGACGCGCTCCCCTCGCCACTCGCATGGAGACCCGACTTCCCTGGCGCCCCACGAGAGGCTCACTGACCTCGCCGTCGTACCTCGTGAGAAACCGCACACTGGGGCCGCCGCTCGAGAACAACCCCGAGACTCCCCCGTCATCGAGATGAGGGCCTTCGTCTCCTGCATGGCCTAGAGACCAATCTCGCGACCTCTCTCCAAACGCCTCAGGAGGCTTGACTCCCTTTAGTCCACCCAGGGAGCTCCAAGAGATACCCGTCGCGACTCGAGAGCAGAGCGGGGTTCTTTGCTTCCACTAGAGATGAATGCCTGTCTCCCGGGTGCGTCTGGAATGCAACCCCGAGATCACTGTCGCCCCTGGAGAGGAACATTGGCTTCTGGACACAAGCCTAGATGAGGTCTATTGGCCCTGCAGTCACTCGAGAGCAATCCCCAGCTTTCCTTCGCAACTCGAATGGAAGATTGGACTTGCCTGGGCCAACACAAGAGGCATCCTGAATTCCCCGTCGTAACTCGAGAATCCCGCTAACTCGAGAAAAACCACGTGGTTCCCCCGTCATCGCAAGATGAAGCCCTTTCCCGCTACAGCGTCTCAGGAGAAGTCCCACGTTAGGAATTGGAGGTCGAAACGGCACTTGGCACCCTTGATGCGACCCACAAAGTTCCCCGACATCCCGGTCTCCCTCGAGAGGAACACTGAGGTTTTCCGGCACCACTTCCTCTGAGCCCTTCTACCCTCCTGATCTGGACAGGAGGGTCGACTCCCCTGCTTTGTCTGGAAGGGGTTCCCGACCTTCCGGTCGCACCTCAGGATGAGGCCGGTCTCACGAAGACATTCCAGACGTGGCCTCGTGGGTGGTTCCACATTCCGAAGGACCCCGATTTCCCGGTCCCCTCTTGATAAGAACCCGATGCCCGGACACCTCTCCGAACTCCACCCTGTGAATGAAGTCAACACGAAGGGGCAGTGACTCGCCCGTGCATCGTCGGGAAAAACCCCAGGTTCCAAATACAGCTCGACAAGTGGCCTCTCTCCCCGGGAACATCTCGAGAGGCAAGCGGAGTTCCATGCCTCAACCCAAGACGAGGCCTGACTCTCCTGTCCCCAGTCTGCAGGGACCCTGCGATCGGAGTCTGAAATCAGAGGAACCCTGAGGTTCCTGCCTCAACTGGAGATGAGGCCCTCTTCCAATGCACCAAACCCAGTGGAGTCCCGAGAGGCCCCTCCCACCTCCAGTTTCCCTGACTTCTCAGAGCCACCATGAGAAGCCCCCTGAGGTCACCTGCACAAGTCGAGGGAACCCAGGGTTTCCTGCCTCAACCCGAGAAAGACCTCGAGAGACCTTCTTCAACACGTCTCGAGGCCAGATTCCCCTACCATGGCTCGGGAGCAATGACGCGCTCCCCTCGCCACTCGCATGGAGACCCGACTTCCCTGGCGCCCCACGAGAGGCTCACTGACCTCGCCGTCGTACCTCGTGAGAAACCGCACACTGGGGCCGCCGCTCGAGAACAACCCCGAGCCTCCCCCGTCATCGAGAGATGAGGGCCTTCGTCTCCTGCATGGCCTAGAGACCAATCTCGCGACCTCTCTCCAAACGCCTCAGGAGGCTTGACTCCCTTGAGTCCACCCAGTGAGCTCCAAGAGATACCCGTCGCGACTCGAGAGCAGAGCGGGGTTCTTTGCTTCCACTCGAGATGAATGCCTGTCTCCCCGGGTGCGTCTGGAATGCAACCCCGAGATCCCTGTCGCCCCTGGAGAGGAACATTGGCTTCTGGACACAAGCCTAGATGAGGTCTATTGGCCCTGCAGTCACTCGAGAGCAATCCCCAGCTTTCCTTCGCAACTCGAATGGAAGATTGGACTTGCCTGGGCCAACACAAGAGGCATCCTGAATTCCCCGTCGTAACTCGAGAATCCCGCCGTAACTCGAGAAAAACCACGTGGCTCCCCCGTCATCGCAAGATGAAGCCCTTTCCCGCTACAGCGTCTCAGGAGAAGTCCCACGTTAGGAATTGGAGGTCGAAAGGGCACTTGGCACCCTTGATGCGACCCACAAAGTTCCCCGAAATCCCGGTCTCCCTCGAGAGGAACACTGAGGTTTTCCGGCACCCCTTCCTCTGAGCCCCTTCTCCCCTCCTGATCTGGACAGGAGGGTCGACTCCCCTGCTTTGTCTGGAAGGGGTTCCCGACCTTCCGGTCGCACCTCAGGATGAGGCCGGTCTCACGAAGACATTCCAGACGTGGCCTCGTGGGTGGTTCCACATTCCGTAGGACCCCGATTTCCCGGTCCCCTCTTGATAAGAACCCGATGCCCGGACACCTCTCCGAACTCCACCCTGTGAATGAAGTCAACACGAAGGGGCAGTGACTCCCCGTGCATCGTCGGAAAAACCCCAGGTTCCAAATACAGCTCGACAAGTGGCCTCTCTCCCCGGGGACATCTCGAGAGGCAAGCGGAGTTCCATGCCTCAACCCAAGACGAGGCCTGACTCTCCTGTCCCCAGTCTGCAGGGACCCTGCGATCGGAGTCTGAAATCAGAGGTACCCTGCGGTTCCTGCCTCAACTGGAGATGAGGCCCTCTTCCAATGCACCAAACCCAGTGGAGTCCCGAGAGGCCCCTCCCACCTCCAGTTTCCCTGGCTTCTCAGAGCCACCATGAGAAGCCCCCTGAGGTCACCTGCACAAGTCGAGGGAACCCAGGGTTTCCTGCCTCAACCCGAGAAAGACCTCGAGAGACCTTCTTCAACACGTCTCGAGGCCAGATTCCCCTACCATGGCTCGGGAGCAATGACGCGCTCCCTCGCCACTCGCATGGAGACCCGACTTCCCTGGCGCCCCACGAGAGGCTCACTGACCTCGCCGTCGTACCTCGTGAGAAACCGCACACTGGGGCCGCCGCTCGAGAACAACCCCGAGATCCCCCGTCATCGAGAGATGAGGGCCTTCGTCTCCTGCATGGCCTAGAGACCAATCTCGCGACCTCTCTCCAAACGCCTCAGGAGGCTTGACTCCCTTGAGTCCACCCAGTGAGCTCCAAGAGATACCCGTCGCGACTCGAGAGCAGAGCGGGGTTCTTTGCTTCCACTCGAGATGAATGCCTGTCTCCCCGGGTGCGTCTGGAATGCAACCCCGAGATCCCTGTCGCCCCTGGAGAGGAACATTGGCTTCTGGACACAAGCCTAGATGAGGTCTATTGGCCCTGCAGTCACTCGAGAGCAATCCCCAGCTGTCCTTCGCAACTCGAATGGAAGATTGGACTTGCCTGGGCCAACACAAGAGGCATCCTGAATTCCCCGTCGTAACTCGAGAATCCCGCCGTAACTCGAGAAAAACCACGTGGCTCCCCCGTCATCGCAAGATGAAGCCCTTTCCCGCTACAGCGTCTCAGGAGAAGTCCCACGTTAGGAATTGGAGGTCGAAAGGGCACTTGGCACCCTTGATGCGACCCACAAAGTTCCCCGAAATCCCGGTCTCCCTCGAGAGGAACACTGAGGTTTTCCGGCACCACTCCTCTGAGCCCTTCTACCCTCCTGATCTGGACAGGAGGGTCGACTCCCCTGCTTTGTCTGGAAGGGGTTCCCGACCTTCCGGTCGCACCTCAGGATGAGGCCGGTCTCACGAAGACATTCCAGACGTGGCCTCGTGGGTGGTTCCACATTCCGTAGGACCCCGACTTCCCGGTCCCCTCTTGATAAGAACCCGATGCCCGGACACCTCTCCGAACTCCACCCTGTGAATGAATTCAACACGAAGGGGCAGTTACTCGCCCGTGCATCGTCGGAAAAACCCCAGGTTCCAAATACAGCTCGACAAGTGGCCTCTCTCCCCGGGGACATCTCGAGAGGCAAGCGGAGTTCCATGCCTCAACCCAAGACGAGGCCTGACTCTCCTGTCCCCAGTCTGCAGGGACCCTGGGATCGGAGTCTGAAATCAGAGGAACCCTGAGGTTCCTGCCTCAACTGGAGATGAGGCCCTCTTCCAATGCCCCAAGCCCAGTGGAGTCCCGAGAGGCCCCTCCCACCTCCAGTTTCCCTGGCTTCTCAGAGCCACCATGAGAAGCCCCCTGAGGTCAACTGCACAAGTCGAGGGAACCCAGGGTTTCCTGCCTCAACCCGAGAAAGACCTCGAGAGACCTTCTTCAACACGTCTCGAGGCCAGATTCCCCTACTGCCGTGAGCCGGCATATTGCATATTGAGTGCATATTGCATATTGAGTGCAGCACTTTCCACAGCATCATCATTCAGGATCTGGAATAGCTCCACTGGAATTCTATCACTGCTGGGAGCCAGTGAGGAACTCCGCCCATGACAAAGGTCATGAGGAAGGAGGCTCGGCATACGCAAAGGCGGGATCGAGCTTCAGGAGTCCCCCTGGAAATTCTCGAGCATATACCCCCAAAACCAGAGTCTGCCTACTTTCTGCTTGTGCTTGCACCTAAACCTCTGACTTTACGGGGGCTCTCCCCCTCCCTCTCTCTGAAAAAAGAGTTGGCTTACAGTTCCAGTTAATAATTCCTGGGTGTGACAGTGTTTAACCTACAAACTCCTTTGGAAATCCTCTAGCCTGCCTGAATAGGTTTTTCCGGCCACATGTGATTGTTCAGAGCCTCCCAACTGTGAGAGGCAGGAGATGTTCTAAACTGTCTAAACACAGATTCTTTTGAGTAGTTACAAGATTGATTAGAAATTGTATTGGTGAATGGTTTTTCACTTGTTGGGCCATTGTTTGCTGCTAAGTTTCCATATCCCTTACCTGCTGTGTCCCTGGCAGTGTATTGATTAATATAATTGGTGTAAGTAGTAGCTTTAATGTTTGTAACCTGGGACCCTTGAGTTAATTCTTTTCTTGTTATAGCCCACCACACCTTTGCTCTGTAGGAATGCAACTTTATCTAATGCTTTTTGGGGGTGGCTCCTGACCAACCACCTTTAGAGAAAAATAAGTTTTCTGAAGAAAAGGTCTTAAAATGTTAACAGGCCTCCGGGCCAGAAGATGATGCAAATCACCTAAGCTTTTGCATATGATAAGTTTGCAGGAAGAAAGCCTGGTTTGCTGCAAGACTCGACCCCTTCCCCCTTATCCTCTATGCATAACTTAAGGTATAAAAACTACTTTGAAAAATAAAGTGCGGGCCTTGTTCACCGAAACTTGGTCTCACCATGTCGTTCTTTCTCTTACCTTCTGGCTGAATTATTCAGCCTCTTTTCGCCACTGAATTTCCTCACTGAGCTATCCTCATTCTATTACTCTTTATATCCTTAATTAACATTTAATTAAGCAGTGGTTTCCTGATCTTCGCCTACGCCGTCTCTCCTCGAAGACCCTGGATCAGCCGGGGCTGGTCCCCGGCACCCTACCATGGCTCGGGAGCAATGACGCGCTCCCCTCGCCACTCGCATGGAGACCCGACTTCCCTGGCGCCCCACGAGAGGCTCACTGACCTCGCCGTCGTACCTCGTGAGAAACCGCACACTGGGGCCGCCGCTCGAGAACAACCCCGAGACTCCCCGTCATCGCGAGATGAGGGCCTTCGTCTCCTGCATGGCCTAGAGACCAATCTCGCGACCTCTCTCCAAACGCCTCAGGAGGCTTGACTCCCTTGAGTCCACCCAGTGAGCTCCAAGAGATACCCGTCGCGACTCGAGAGCAGAGCGGGGTTCTTTGCTTCCACTCGAGATGAATGCCTGTCTCCCGGGTGCGTCTGGAATGCAACCCCGAGATCCCTGTCGCCCCTGGAGAGGAACATTGGCTTCTGGACACAAGCCTAGATGAGGTCTATTGGCCCTGCAGTCACTCGAGAGCAATCCCCAGCTTTCCTTCGCAACTCGAATGGAAGATTGGACTTGCCTGGGCCAACACAAGAAGCAGCCTGAATTCCCCGTCGTAACTCGAGAATCCCGCTAACTCGAGAAAAACCACGTGGCTCCCCCGTCATCGCAAGATGAAGCCCTTCCCGCTACAGCGTCTCAGGAGAAGTCCCACGTTAGGAATTGGAGGTCGAAAGGGCACTTGGCACCCTTGATGCGACCCACAAAGTTCCCCGACATCCCGGTCTCCCTCGAGAGGAACACCGAGGTTTTCCGGCAACACTTCCTCTGAGCCCTTCTACCCTCCTGATCTGGACAGGAGGGTCGACTCCCCTGCTTTGTCTGGAAGGGGTTCCCGACCTGCCGGTCGCACCTCAGGATGAGGCCGGTCTCACGAAGACATTCCAGACGTGGCCTCGTGGGTGGTTCCACATTCCGTAGGACCCCGATTTCCCGGTCCCCTCTTGATAAGAACCCGATGCCCGGACACCTCTCCGAACTCCACCCTGTGAATGAAGTCAACACGAAGGGGCAGTGACTCGCCCGTGCATCGTCGGAAAAACCCCAGGTTCCAAATACAGCTCGACAAGCGGCCTCTCTCCCCGGGGACATCTCGAGAGGCACGCGGAGTTCCATGCCTCAACCCAAGACGAGGCCTGACTCTCCTGTCCCCAGTCTGCAGGGACCCTGCGATCGGAGTCTGAAATCAGAGGTACCCTGAGGTTCCTGCCTCAACTGGAGATGAGGCCCTCTTCCAATGCACCAAACCCAATGGAGTCCCGAGAGGCCCCTCCCACCTCCAGTTTCCCTGGCTTCTCAGAGCCACCATGAGAAGCCCCCTGAGGTCACCCGCACAAGTCGAGGGAACCCAGGGTTTCCTGGCTCAACCCGAGAAAGACCTCGAGAGACCTTCTTCAACACGTCTCGAGGCCAGATTCCCCTACCATGGCTCGAGAGCAGTGACGCGCTGCCCCTCGCCACTCGCATGGAGACCCGACTTCCCTGGCGCCCCACGAGAGGCTCACTGACCTCGCCGTCGTACCTCGTGAGAAACCGCACACTGGGGCCGCCGCTCGAGAACAACCCCGAGATCCCCCGTCATCGAGAGATGAGGGCCTTCGTCTCCTGCATGGCCTAGAGACCAATCTCGCGACCTCTCTCCAAACGCCTCAGGAGGCTTGACTCCCTTGAGTCCACCCAGTGAGCTCCAAGAGATACCCGACGCGACTCGAGAGCAGAGCGGGGTTCTTTGCTTCCACTCGAGATGAATGCCTGTCTCCCCGGGTGCGTCTGGAATGCAACCCCGAGGTCCCTGTCGCCCCTGGAGAGGAACATTGGCTTCTGGACACAAGCCTAGATGAGGTCTATAGGCCCTGCAGTCACTCGAGAGCAATCCCCAGCTTTCCTTCGCAACTCGAATGGAAGATTGGACTTGCCTGGGCCAACACAAGAGGCAGCCTGAATTCCCCGTCGTAACTCGAGAATCCCGCCGTAACTCGAGGAAAACCACGTGGCTCCCCCGTCATCACAAGATGAAGCCCTTTCCCGCTACAGCGTCTCAGGAGAAGTCCCACGTTAGGAACTGGAGGTCGAAAGGGCACTTGGCACCCTTGATGCGACCCACAAAGTTCCCCGAAATCCCGGTCTCCCTCGAGAGGAACACTGAGGTTTTCCGGCACCACTTCCTCTGAGCCCTTTCTCCCTCCTGATCTGGACAGGAGGGTCGACTCCCCTGCTTTGTCTGGAAGGGGTTCCCGACCTTCCGGTCGCACCTCAGGATGAGGCCGGTCTCACGAAGACATTCCAGACGTGGCCTCGTGGGTGGTTCCACATTCCGTAGGACCCCGATTTCCCGGTCCCCTCTTGATAAGAACCCGATGCCCGGACACCTCTCAGAACTCCACCCTGTGAATGAAGTCAACACGAAGGGGCAGTGACTCGCCCGTGCATCGTCGGAAAAACCCCAGGTTCCAAATACAGCTAGACAAGTGGCCTCTCTCCCCGGGGACATCTCGAGAGGCAAGCGGAGTTCCATGCCTCAACCCAAGACGAGGCCTGACTCTCCTGTTCCCAGTCTGCAGGGACCCTGCGATCGGAGTCTGAAATCAGAGGTACCCTGCGGTTCCTGCCTCAACTGGAGATGAGGCCCTCTTCCAATGCACCAAACCCAGTGGAGTCCCGAGAGGCCCCTCCCACCTCCAGTTTCCCTGGCTTCTCAGAGCCACCATGAGAAGCCCCCTGAGGTCACCTGCACAAGTCGAGGGAACCCAGGGTTTCCTGCCTCAACCCGAGAAAGACCTCGAGAGACCTTCTTCAACACGTCTCGAGGCCAGATTCCCCTACCATGGCTCGGGAGCAATGACGCGCTCCCCCTCGCCACTCGCATGGAGACCCGACTTCCCTGGCGCCCCACGAGAGGCTCACTGACCTCGCCGTCGTACCTCGTGAGAAACCGCACACTGGGGCCGCCGCTCGAGAACAACCCCGAGACTCCCCCGTCATCGCGAGATGAGGGCCTTCGTCGCCTGCATGGCCTAGAGACCAATCTCGCGACCTCTCTCCAAACGCCTCAGGAGGCTTGACTCCCTTGAGTCCACCCAGTGAGCTCCAAGAGATACCCGTCGCGATTCGAGAGCAGAGCGGGGTTCTTTGCTTCCACTCGAGATGAATGCCTGTCTCCCCGGGTGCGTCTGGAATGCAACCCCGAGATCCCTGTCGCCCCTGGAGAGGAACATTGGCTTCTGGACACAAGCCTAGATGAGGTCTATTGGCCCTGCAGTCACTCGAGAGCAATCCCCAGCTTTCCTTCGCAACTCGAATGGAAGATTGGACTTGCCTGGGCCAACACAAGAGGCATCCTGAATTCCCCGTCGTAACTCGAGAATCCTGCCGTAACTCGAGAAAAACCACGTGGCTCCCCCGTCATCGCAAGATGAAGCCCTTTCCCGCTACAGCGTCTCAGGAGAAGTCCCACGTTAGGAATTGGAGGTCGAAAGGGCACTTGGCACCCTTGATGCGACCCACAAAGTTCCCCGAGGTCCCGGTCTCCTTCGAGAGGAACACCGAGGTATTCCGGCACCACTTCCTCTGAGCCCCTTCTAGCCTCCTGATCTGGACAGGAGGGTCCACTCCCCTGCTTTGTCTGGAAGGGGTTCCCGACCTTCCGGTCGCACCTCAGGATGAGGCCGGTCTCACGAAGACATTCCAGACGTGGCCTCGTGGGTGGTTCCACATTCCGAAGGACCCCGATTTCCCGGTCCCCTCTTGATAAGAACCCGATGCCCGGACACCTCTCCGAACTCCACCCTGTGAATGAAGTCAACACGAAGGGGCAGTGACTCGCCCGTGCATCGTCGGGAAAAGACCCCAGGTTCCAAATACAGCTCGACAAGTGGCCTCTCTCCCCGGGAACACCTCGAGAGGCAAGCGGAGTTCCATGCCTCAACCCAAGACGAGGCCTGACTCTCCTGTCCCCAGTCTGCAGGGACCCTGCGATCGGAGTCTGAAATCAGAGGAACCCTGAGGTTCCTGCCTCAACTGGAGATGAGGCCCTCTTCCAATGCACCAAACCCAGTGGAGTCCCGAGAGGCCCCTCCCACCTCCAGTTTCCCTGACTTCTCAGAGCCACCATGAGAAGCCCCCTGAGGTCACCTGCACAAGTCGAGGGACCCCAGGGTGTCCTGCCTCAACCCGAGAAAGACCTCGAGAGACCTTCTTCAACACGTCTCGAGGCCAGATTCCCCTACTGCCGTGAGCCGGCATATTGCATATTGAGTGCATATTGCATATTGAGTGCAGCACTTTCCACAGCATCATCATTCAGGATCTGGAATAGCTCCACTGGAATTCTATCACTGCTGGGAGCCAGTGAGGAACTCCGCCCATGACAAAGGTCATGAGGAAGGAGGCTCGGCATACGCAAAGGCGGGATCGAGCTTCAGGAGTCCCCCTGGAAATTCTCGAGCATATACCCCCAAAACCAGAGTCTGCCTACTTTCTGCTTGTGCTTGCACCTAAACCTCTGACTTTACGGGGGCTCTCCCCCACTCCCTCTCTGAAAAAACAGTTAGCTTACAGTTCCAGTTAATAATTCCTGGGTGTGACAGTGTTTAACCTACAAACTCCTTTGGAAATCCTCTAGCCTGCCTGAATAGGTTTTTCCGGCCACATGTGATTGTTCAGAGCCTCCCAACTGTGAGAGGCAGGAGATGTTCTAAACTGTCTAAACACAGATTCTTTTGAGTAGTTACAAGATTGATTAGAAATTGTATTGGTGAATGGTTTTTCACTTGTTGGGCCATTGTTTGCTGCTAAGTTTCCATATCCCTTACCTGCTGTGTCCCTGGCAGTGTATTGATTAATATAATTGGTGTAAGTAGTAGCTTTAATGTTTGTAACCTGGGACCCTTGAGTTAATTCTTTTTTTGTTATAGCCCACCACACCTTTGCTCTGTAGGAATGCAACTTTATCTAATGCTTTTTTGGAGGGTGGCTCCTGACCAACCACCTTTAGAGAAAAATAAGTTTTCTGAAGAAAAGGTCTTAAAATGTTAACAGGCCTCCGGGCCAGAAGAAGATGCAAATCACCTAAGCTTTTGCATATGATAAGTTTGCAGGAAGAAAGCCTGGTTTGCTGCAAGACTCGACCCCTTCCCCCATTATCCTCTATGCATAACTTAAGGTATAAAATCTACTTTGAAAAATAAAGTGCGGGCCTTGTTCACCGAAACTTGGTCTCACCATGTCGTTCTTTCTCTTACCTTCTGGCTGAATTATTCAGCCTCTTTTCCCACTGAATTTCCTCACTGAGCTATCCTCATTCTATTACTCTTTATATCCTTAATTAACATTTAATTAAGCAGTGGTTTCCTGATCTTCGCCTACGCCGTCTCTCCTTCGAAGACCCTGGATCAGCCGGGGCTGGTCCCCGGCACCCTACCATGGCTCGAGAGCAATGACGCGCTCGCCCTCGCCACTCGCATGGAGACCCGACTTCCCTGGCGCCCCACGAGAGGCTCACTGACCTCGCCGTCGTACCTCGTGAGAAACCGCACACTGGGGCCGCCGCTCGAGAACAACCCCGAGACTCCCCCGTCATCGCGAGATGAGGGCCTTCGTCTCCTGCATGGCCTAGAGACCAATCTCGCGACCTCTCTCCAAACGCCTCAGGAGGCTTGACTCCCTTGAGTCCACCCAGTGAGCTCCAAGAGATACCCGTCGCGACTCGAGAGCAGAGCGGGGTTCTTTGCTTCCACTCGAGATGAATGCCTGTCTCCCCGGGTGTGTCTGTAATGCAACCCCGAGATCCCTGTCGCCCCTGGAGAGGAAAATTGGCTTCTGGACACAAGCCTAGATGAGGTCTATTGGCCCTGCAGTCACTCGAGAGCAATCCCCAGCTTTCCTTCGAAACTCGAATGGAAGATTGGGCTTGCCTGGGCCAACACAAGAGGCAGCCTGAATTCCCCGTCGTAACTCGAGAATCCCGCTACACTCGAGAAAAACCACGTGGTTCCCCCGTCATCGCAAGATGAAGCCCTGTCCCGCTACAGCGTCTCAGGAGAAGTCCCACGTTAGGAATTGGAGGTCGAAACGGCACTTGGCACCCTTGATGCGACCCACAAAGTGCCCCGACATCCCGGTCTCCCTCGAGAGGAACACCGAGGTTTTCCGGCAACACTTCCTCTGAGCCTTTCTACCCTCCTGATCTGGACAGGAGGGTCGACTCCCCTGCTTTGTCTGGAAGGGGTTCCCGACCTTCCGGTCGCACCTCAGGATGAGGCCGGTCTCACGACGACATTCCAGACGTGGCCTCGTGGGTGGTTCCACATTCCGAAGGACCCCGATTTCCCGGTCCCCTCTTGATAAGAACCCGATGCCCGGACACCTCTTCGAACTCCACCCTGTGAATGAAGTCAACACGAAGGGGCAGTGACTCGCCCGTGCATCGTCGGGAAAAGACCCCAGGTTCCAAATACAGCTCGACAAGTGGCCTCTCTCCCCGGGAACACCTCGAGAGGCAAGCGGAGTTCCATGCCTCAACCCAAGACGAGGCCTGACTCTCCTGTCCCAAGTCTGCAGGGACCCTGCGATCGGAGTCTGAAATCAGAGGAACCCTGAGGTTCCTGCCTCAACTGGAGATGAGGCCCTCTTCCAATGCACCAAACCCAGTGGAGTCCCGAGAGGCCCCTCCCACCTCCAGTTTCCCTGACTTCTCAGAGCCACCATGAGAAGCCCCCTGAGGTCACCTGCACAAGTCGAGGGACCCCAGGGTGTCCTGCCTCAACCCGAGAAAGACCTCGAGAGACCTTCTTCAACACGTCTCGAGGCCAGATTCCCCTACCATGGCTCGAGAGCAATGACGCGCTCCCCTCGCCACTCGCATGGAGACCCGACTTCCTGGCGCCCCACGAGAGGCTCACTGACCTCGCCGTCGTACCTCGTGAGAAACCGCACCATGGGGCCGCCGCTCGAGAACAACCCCGAGCCTCCCCCGTCATCGAGAGATGAGGGCCTTCGTCTCCTGCATGGCGTAGAGACCAATCTCGCGACCTCTCTCCAAACGCCTCAGGAGGCTTGACTCCCGTTAGTCCACCCAGTGAGCTCCAAGAGATACCCGTCGCGACTCGAGAGCAGAGCGGGGTTCTTTGCTTTCACTCGAGATGAATGCCTGTCTCCCCGGGTGCGTCTGGAATGCAACCCCGAGATCCCGGTCGCCCCTGGAGAGGAACATTGGCTTCTGGACACAAGCCTAGATGAGATCTATTGGCCCTGCAGTCACTCGAGAGCAATCCCCAGCTTTCCTTCGCAACTCAAATGGAAGATTGGACTTGCCTGGGCCAACACATGAGGCATCCTGAATTCCCCCTCGTAACTCGAGAATCCCGCCGCAACTCGAGAAAAACCACGTGGTTCCCCCGTCATCGCAAGATGAAGCCCTTTCCCGCTACAGCGTCTCAGGAGAAGTCCCACGTTAGGAATTGGAGGTCGAAACGGTACTTGGCACCCTTGATGCGACCCACCAAGTTCCCCGGCATCCCGGTCTCCCTCGAGAGGAACACCGAGGTTTTCCCGCACCACTTCCTCTGAGCCCCTTCTACCCTCCTGATCTGGACAGGAGGGTCGACTCCCCTGCTTTGTCTGGAAGGGGTTCCCGACCTTCCGGTCGCACCTCAGGATGAGGCCGGTCTCACGACGACATTCCAGACGTGGCCTCGTGGGTGGTTCCACATTCCGAAGGACCCCGATTTCCCGGTCCCCTCTTGATAAGAACCCGATGCCCGGACACCTCTTCGAACTCCACCCTGTGAATGAAGTCAACACGAAGGGGCAGTGACTCGCCCGTGCATCGTCGGGAAAAGACCCCAGGTTCCAAATACAGCTCGACAAGTGGCCTGTCTCCCCGGGAACACCTCGAGAGGCAAGCGGAGTTCCATGCCTCAACCCAAGACGAGGCCTGACTCTCCTGTCCCAAGTCTGCAGGGACCTTGCGGTCGGAGTCTGAAGTCAGAGGAACCCTGAGGTTCCTGCCTCAACTGGAGATGAGGCCCTCTTCCAATGCACCAAACCCAGTGGAGTGCCGAGAGGCCCCTCCCACCTCCAGTTTCCCTGACTTCTCAGAGCCACCATGAGAAGCCCCCTGAGGTCACCTGCACAAGTCGAGGGACCCCAGGGTGTCCTGCCTCAACCCGAGAAAGACCTCGAGAGACCTTCTTCAACACGTCTCGAGGCCAGATTCCCCTACTGCCGTGAGCCGGCATATTGCATATTGAGTGCATATTGCATATTGAGTGCAGCACTTTCCACAGCATCATCATTCAGGATCTGGAATAGCTCCACTGGAATTCTATCACTGCTGGGAGCCAGTGAGGAACTCCGCCCATGACAAAGGTCATGAGGAAGGAGGCTCGGCATACGCAAAGGCGGGATCGAGCTTCAGGAGTCCCCCTGGAAATTCTCGAGCATATACCCCCAAAACCAGAGTCTGCCTACTTTCTGCTTGTGCTTGCACCTAAACCTCTGACTTTACGGGGGCTCTCCCCCACTACCTCTCTGAAAAAAGAGTTAGCTTACAGTTCCAGTTAATAATTCCTGGGTGTGACAGTGTTTAACCTACAAACTCCTTTGGAAATCCTCTAGCCTGCCTGAATAGGTTTTTCCGGCCACATGTGATTGTTCAGAGCCTCCCAACTGTGAGAGGCAGGAGATGTTCTAAACTGTCTAAACACAGATTCTTTTGAGTAGTTACAAGATTGATTAGAAATTGTATTGGTGAATGGTTTTTCACTTGTTGGGCCATTGTTTGCTGCTAAGTTTCCATATCCCTTACCTGCTGTGTCCCTGGCAGTGTATTGATTAATATAATTGGTGTAAGTAGTAGCTTTAATGTTTGTAACCTGGGACCCTTGAGTTAATTCTTTTTCTTGTTATAGCCCACCACACCTTTGCTCTGTAGGAATGCAACTTTATCTAATGCTTTTTTGGAGGGTGGCTCCTGACCAACCACCTTTAGAGAAAAATAAGTTTTCTGAAGAAAAGGTCTTAAAATGTTAACAGGCCTCCGGGCCAGAAGATGATGCAAATCACCTAAGCTTTTGCATATGATAAGTTTGCAGGAAGAAAGCCTGGTTTGCTGCAAGACTCGACCCCTTCCCCCATTATCCTCTATGCATAACTTAAGGTATAAAAACTACTTTGAAAAATAAAGTGCGGGCCTTGTTCACCGAAACTTGGTCTCACCATGTCGTTCTTTCTCTTACCTTCTGGCTGAATTATTCAGCCTCTTTTCGCCACTGAATTTCCTCACTGAGCTATCCTCATTCTATTACTCTTTATATCCTTAATTAACATTTAATTAAGCAGTGGTTTCCTGATCTTCGCCTACGCCGTCTCTCCTTCGAAGACCCTGGATCAGCCGGGGCTGGTCCCCGGCACCCTACCATGGCTCGAGAGCAATGACGCGCTCCCCTCGCCACTCGCATGGAGACCCGACTTCCCTGGCGCCCCACGAGAGGCTCACTGACCTCGCCGTCGTACCTCGTGAGAAACCGCACACTGGGGCCGCCGCTCGAGAACCACCCCGAGACTCCCCCGTCATCGCGAGATGAGGGCCTTCGTCTCCTGCATGGCCTAGAGACCAATCTCGCGACCTCTCTCCAAACGCCTCAGGAGGCCTGACTCCCTTTAGTCCACCCAGTGAGCTCCAAGAGATACCCGTCGCGACTCGAGAGCAGAGCGGGGTTCTTTGCTTCCACTCGAGATGAATGCCTGTCTCCCCGGGTGCGTCTGGAATGCAACCCCGAGATCACTGTCGCCCCTGGAGAGGAACACTGGCTTCTGGACACAAGCCTAGATGAGGACTATTGGCCCTGCAGTCACTCGAGAGCAATCCCCAGCTTTCCTTCCAAACTCGAATGGAAGATTGAACTTCCCTGGGCCAAAACAAGAGGAATCCTGAATTCCCCGTCGTAACTCGAGAATCCCGCTACACTCGAGAAAAACCACGTGGTTCCCCCGTCATCGCAAGATGAAGCCCTTTCCCGCTACAGCGTCTCAGGAGAAGTCCCACGTGAGGAATTGGAGGTCGAAACGGTACTTGGCACCCTTGATGTGACCCACAAAGTTCCCCGAGGTCCCGGTCTCCCTCGAGAGGAACACCGAGGTATTCCGGCACCACTTCCTCTGAGCCCCTTCTACCCTCCTGATCTCCACAGGAGGGTCGACTCCCCTGCTTTGTCTGGAAGGGGTTCCCGACCTTCCGGTCGCACCTCAGGATGAGGCCGGTCTCACGACGACATTCCAGACGTGGCCTCGTGGGTGGTTCCACATTCCGAAGGACCCCGATTTCCCGGTCCCCTCTTGATAAGAACCCGATGCCCGGACACCTCTTCGAACTCCACCCTGTGAATGAAGTCAACACGAAGGGGCAGTGACTCGCCCGTGCATCGTCGGGAAAAGACCCCAGGTTCCAAATACAGCTCGACAAGTGGCCTGTCTCCCCGGGAACACCTCGAGAGGCAAGCGGAGTTCCATGCCTCAACCCAAGACGAGGCCTGACTCTCCTGTCCCAAGTCTGCAGGGACCTTGCGGTCGGAGTCTGAAATCAGAGGAACCCTGAGGTTCCTGCCTCAACTGGAGATGAGGCCCTCTTCCAATGCACCAAACCCAGTGGAGTGCCGAGAGGCCCCTCCCACCTCCAGTTTCCCTGACTTCTCAGAGCCACCATGAGAAGCCCCCTGAGGTCACCTGCACAAGTCGAGGGACCCCAGGGTGTCCTGCCTCAACCCGAGAAAGACCTCGAGAGACCTTCTTCAACACGTCTCGAGGCCAGATTCCCCTACTGCCGTGAGCCGGCATATTGCATATTGAGTGCATATTGCATATTGAGTGCAGCACTTTCCACAGCATCATCATTCAGGATCTGGAATAGCTCCACTGGAATTCTATCACTGCTGGGAGCCAGTGAGGAACTCCGCCCATGACAAAGGTCATGAGGAAGGAGGCTCGGCATACGCAAAGGCGGGATCGAGCTTCAGGAGTCCCCCTGGAAATTCTCGAGCATATACCCCCAAAACCAGAGTCTGCCTACTTTCTGCTTGTGCTTGCACCTAAACCTCTGACTTTACGGGGGCTCTCCCCCACTACCTCTCTCTGAAAAAAGAGTTAGCTTACAGTTCCAGTTAATAATTCCTGGGTGTGACAGTGTTTAACCTACAAACTCCTTTGGAAATCCTCTAGCCTGCCTGAATAGGTTTTTCCGGCCACATGTGATTGTTCAGAGCCTCCCAACTGTGAGAGGCAGGAGATGTTCTAAACTGTCTAAACACAGATTCTTTTGAGTAGTTACAAGATTGATTAGAAATTGTATTGGTGAATGGTTTTTCACTTGTTGGGCCATTGTTTGCTGCTAAGTTTCCATATCCCTTACCTGCTGTGTCCCTGGCAGTGTATTGATTAATATAATTGGTGTAAGTAGTAGCTTTAATGTTTGTAACCTGGGACCCTTGAGTTAATTCTTTTTCTTGTTATAGCCCACCACACCTTTGCTCTGTAGGAATGCAACTTTATCTAATGCTTTTTTGGAGGGTGGCTCCTGACCAACCACCTTTAGAGAAAAATAAGTTTTCTGAAGAAAAGGTCTTAAAATGTTAACAGGCCTCCGGGCCAGAAGATGATGCAAATCACCTAAGCTTTTGCATATGATAAGTTTGCAGGAAGAAAGCCTGGTTTGCTGCAAGACTCGACCCCTTCCCCCTTATCCTCTATGCATAACTTAAGGTATAAAAACTACTTTGAAAAATAAAGTGCGGGCCTTGTTCACCGAAACTTGGTCTCACCATGTCGTTCTTTCTCTTACCTTCTGGCTGAATTATTCAGCCTCTTTTCGCCACTGAATTTCCTCACTGAGCTATCCTCATTCTATTACTCTTTATATCCTTAATTAACATTTAATTAAGCAGTGGTTTCCTGATCTTCGCCTACGCCGTCTCTCCTTCGAATACCCTGGATCAGCCGGGGCTGGTCCCCGGCACCCTACCATGGCTCGAGAGCAATGACGCGCTCCCCTCGCCACTCGCATGGAGACCCGACTTCCCTGGCGCCCCACGAGAGGCTCACTGACCTCGCCGTCGTACCTCGTGAGAAACCGCACACTGGGGCCGCCGCTCGAGAACAACCCCGAGACTCCCCCGTCATCGCGAGATGAGGGCCTTCGTCTCCTGCATGGCCTAGAGGCCAACGTCGCGACCTCTCTCCAAACGCCTCAGGAGGCTTGATTCCCTTTAGTCCAACCAGTGAGCTCCAAGAGATACCCGTCGCGACTCGAGAGCAGAGCAGGGTTCTTTGCTTCCACTCGAGATGAATGCCTATCTCCCCGGATGCGTCTGGAATGCAACCCCGAGATCCCTGTCGCCCCTGAAGAGGAACACTGGCTTCTGGACACAAGCCTAGATGAGGTCTATTGGCCCTGCAGTCACTAGAGAGCAATCCCCAGCTTTCCTTCGAAACTCGAATGGAAGATTGCACTTCCCTGGGCCAACACAAGAGGCATCCTGAATTCCCCGTCGTAACTCGAGAATCCCGCTACACTCGAGAAAAACCACGTGGGTCCCCCGTCATCGCAAGATGAAGCCCTTTCCCGCTACAGCGTCTCAGGAGAAGTCCCACGTTAGGAATTGGAGGTCAAAACGGTACTTGCCACCCTTGATGCGACCCACCAAGTTCCCCGAAATCCCGGTCTCCCTCGAGAGGAACACCGAGGTTTTCCGGCACCACTTCCTCTGAGCCCTTCTACCCTCCTGATCTGGACAGGAGGGTCGACTCCCCTGCTTTGTCTGGAAGGGGTTCCCGACCTTCCGGTCGCACCTCAGGATGAGGCCGGTCTCACGACGACATTCCAGACGTGGCCTCGTGGGTGGTTCCACATTCCGAAGGACCCCGATTTCCCGGTCCCCTCTTGATAAGAACCCGATGCCCGGACACCTCTTCGAACTCCACCCTGTGAATGAAGTCAACACGAAGGGGCAGTGACTCGCCCGTGCATCGTCGGGAAAAGACCCCAGGTTCCAAATACAGCTCGACAAGTGGCCTCACTCCCTGGGGACACCTCGATAGGCAAGCGGAGTTCCATGCCTCAACCCAAGACGAGGCCTGTCTCTCCTGTCTCAAGTCTGCAGGGACCCTGCGATCGGAGTCTGGAATCAGAGGAACCCTGAGGTTCCTGCCTCAACTGGAGATGAGGCCCTCTTCCAATGCACCAAACCCAGTGGAGTGCCGAGAGGCCCCTCCCACATCCAGTTTCCCTGACTTCTCAGAGCCACCATGAGAAGCCCCCTGAGGTCACCTGCACAAGTCGAGGGAACCTAGGGTTTCCTGCCTCAACCCGAGAAAGACCTCGAGAGACCTTCTTCAACACGTCTCGAGGCCAGATTCCCCTACCATGACTCGAGAGCATGACGCGCTCCCCTCGCCACTCGCATGGAGACCCGACTTCCCTGGCGCCCCACGAGAGGCTCACTGACCTCGCCGTCGTACCTCGTGAGAAACCGCACACTGGGGCCGCCGCTCGAGAACAACCCCGAGCCTCCCCGTCATCGCGAGATGAGGGCCTTCGTCTCCTGCATGGCCTAGAGACCAATCTCGCGACCTCTCTCCAAACGCCTCAGGAGGCTTGACTCCCTTTAGTCCACTCAGTGAGCTCCAAGAGATACCCGTCGCGACTCGAGAGCAGAGCGGGATTCTTTGCTTCCACTCGAGATGAATGCCTGTCTCCCCGGGTGCGTCTGGAATGCAACCCCGAGATCCCTGTTGACCCTGGAGAGGAACATTGACTTCTGGACACAAGTCTAGATGAGGTCTATTGGCCCTGCAGTCACTCGAGAGCAATCCCCAGCTTTCCTTCGCAACTCGAATGGAAGATTGGACTTGCCTGGGCCAACACAAGAGGCATGCTGAATTCCCCGTCGTAACTCGAGAATCCCGCTGCAACTCGAGAAAAACCACGTGGTTCCCCCGTCATCGCAAGATTAAGCCCTTTCCCGCTACAGCGTCTCAGGAGAAGTCCCACGTTAGGAATTGGAGGTCGAAACGGTACTTGGCACCCTTGATGTGACCCACAAAGTTCCCCGACATCCCAGTCTCCCTCGAGAGGAACACCGACGTTTTCCGGCACCACTTCCGCTGAGCCCCTTCTACCCTCCTGATCTGGACAGGAGGGTCGACTCCCCTGCTTTGTCTGGAAGGGGTTCCCGACCTTCCTGTCGCACCTCAGGATGAGGCCGTTCTCACGACGAAATTACAGACGTGGCCTCGTGGATGGTTCCACATTCCGAAGGACCCCGATTTCCCGGTCCCCTCTTGATAAGAACCCGATGCCCGGACACCTCTTTGAACTCCACCCTGTGAATGAAGTCAACAGGAAGGGGCAGTGACTCGCCCGTGCATCGTCGGGAAAAGACCCCAGGTTCCAAATACAGCTCGACAAGTGGCCTGTCTCCCCGGGAACACCTCGAGAGGCAAGCGGAGTTCCATGCCTCAACCCAAGACGAGGCCTGACTCTCCTGTCCCAAGTCTGCAGGGACCTTGCGGTCGGAGTCTGAAGTCAGAGGAACCCTGAGGTTCCTGCCTCAACTGGAGATGAGGCCCTCTTCCAATGCACCAAACCCAGTGGAGTGCCGAGAGGCCCCTCCCACCTCCAGTTTCCCTGACTTCTCAGAGCCACCATGAGAAGCCCCCTGAGGTCACCTGCACAAGTCGAGGGACCCCAGGGTGTCCTGCCTCAACCCGAGAAAGACCTCGAGAGACCTTCTTCAACACGTCTCGAGGCCAGATTCCCCTACTGCCGTGAGCCGGCATATTGCATATTGAGTGCATATTGCATATTGAGTGCAGCACTTTCCACAGCATCATCATTCAGGATCTGGAATAGCTCCACTGGAATTCTATCACTGCTGGGAGCCAGTGAGGAACTCCGCCCATGACAAAGGTCATGAGGAAGGAGGCTCGGCATACGCAAAGGCGGGATCGAGCTTCAGGAGTCCCCCTGGAAATTCTCGAGCATATACCCCCAAAACCAGAGTCTGCCTACTTTCTGCTTGTGCTTGCACCTAAACCTCTGACTTTACGGGGGCTCTCCCCCACTACCCTCTCTGAAAAAGAGTTAGCTTACAGTTCCAGTTAATAATTCCTGGGTGTGACAGTGTTTAACCTACAAACTCCTTTGGAAATCCTCTAGCCTGCCTGAATAGGTTTTTCCGGCCACATGTGATTGTTCAGAGCCTCCCAACTGTGAGAGGCAGGAGATGTTCTAAACTGTCTAAACACAAATTCTTTTGAGTAGTTACAAGATTGATTAGAAATTGTATTGGTGAATGGTTTTTCACTTGTTGGGCCATTGTTTGCTGCTAAGTTTCCATATCCCTTACCTGCTGTGTCCCTGGCAGTGTATTGATTAATATAATTGGTGTAAGTAGTAGCTTTAATGTTTGTAACCTGGGACCCTTGAGTTAATTCTTTTCTTGTTATAGCCCACCACACCTTTGCTCTGTAGGAATGCAACTTTATCTAATGCTTTTTTGGAGGGTGGCTCCTGACCAACCACCTTTAGAGAAAAATAAGTTTTCTGAAGAAAAGGTCTTAAAATGTTAACAGGCCTCCGGGCCAGAAGATGATGCAAATCACCTAAGCTTTTGCATATGATAAGTTTGCAGGAAGAAAGCCTGGTTTGCTGCAAGACTCGACCCCTTCCCCCATTATCCTCTATGCATAACTTAAGGTATAAAAACTACTTTGAAAAATAAAGTGCGGGCCTTGTTCACCGAAACTTGGTCTCACCATGTCGTTCTTTCTCTTACCTTCTGGCTGAATTATTCAGCCTCTTTTCGCCACTGAATTTCCTCACTGAGCTATCCTCATTCTATTACTCTTTATATCCTTAATTAACATTTAATTAAGCAGTGGTTTCCTGATCTTCGCCTACGCCGTCTCTCCTTCGAATACCCTGGATCAGCCGGGGCTGGTCCCCGGCACCCTACCATGGCTCGAGAGCAATGACGCGCTCGCCCTCGCCACTCGCATGGAGACCCGACTTCCCTGGCGCCCCACGAGAGGCTCACTGACCTCGCCGTCGTACCTCGTGAGAAAGCGCACACTGGGGCCGCCGCTCGAGAACAACCCCAAGACTCCCCCGTCATCGCGAGATGAGGGCCTTCGTCTCCTGCATGGCCTAGAGACCAATCTCGCGACCTCTCTCCAAACGCCTCAGGAGGCTTGACTCCCTTTAGTCCACCCAGTGAGCTCCAAGAGATACCCGTCGCGACTCGAGAGCAGAGCGGGGTTCTTTGCTTCCACTCGAGATGGATGCCTGTCTCCCCGGGTGTGTCTGGAATGCAACCCCGAGATCCCTGTCGCCCCTGGAGAGGAACACTGGCTTCTGGACACAAGCCTAGATGAGGTCTATTGGCCCTGCAGTCACTCGAGAGCAATCCCCAGCTTTCCTTCGCAACTCGAATGGAAGATTGGACTTCCCTGGGCCAACACAAGAGGCATCCTGAATTCCCCGTCGTAACTCGAGAATCCCGCTACACTCGAGAAAAACCACGTGGTTCCCCCGTCATCGCAAGATGAAGCCCTGTGCCGCTACAGCGTCTCAGGAGAAGTCCCACGTTAGGAATTGGAGGTCGAAACGGTACTTGGCACCCTTGATGCGACCCACAAAGTGCCCCGACATCCCGGTCTCCCTCGAGAGGAACACCGAGGTTTTCCGGCAACACTTCCTCTGAGCCTCTTCTACCCTCCTGATCTGGACAGGAGGGTCGACTCCCCTGCTTTGTCTGGAAGGGGTTCCCGACCTTCCGGTCGCACCTCAGGATGAGGCCGGTCTCACGACGACATTCCAGACGTGGCCTCGTGGGTGGTTCCACATTCCGAAGGACCCCGATTTCCCGGTCCCCTCTTGATAAGAACCCGATGCCCGGACACCTCTTCGAACTCCACCCTGTGAATGAAGTCAACACGAAGGGGCAGTGACTCGCCCGTGCATCGTCGGAAAAGACCCCAGGTTCCAAATACCGCTCGACAAGTGGCCTGTCTCCCCGGGAACACCTCGAGAGGCAAGCGGAGTTCCATGCCTCAACCCAAGACGAGGCCTGACTCTCCTGTCCCAAGTCTGCAGGGACCTTGCGGTCGGAGTCTGAAGTCAGAGGAACCCTGAGGTTCCTGCCTCAACTGGAGATGAGGCCCTCTTCCAATGCACCAAACCCAGTGGAGTGCCGAGAGGCCCCTCCCACCTCCAGTTTCCCTGACTTCTCAGAGCCACCATGAGAAGCCCCCTGAGGTCACCTGCACAAGTCGAGGGACCCCAGGGTGTCCTGCCTCAACCCGAGAAAGACCTCGAGAGACCTTCTTCAACACGTCTCGAGGCCAGATTCCCCTACTGCCGTGAGCCGGCATATTGCATATTGAGTGCATATTGCATATTGAGTGCAGCACTTTCCACAGCATCATCATTCAGGATCTGGAATAGCTCCACTGGAATTCTATCACTGCTGGGAGCCAGTGAGGAACTCCGCCCATGACAAAGGTCATGAGGAAGGAGGCTCGGCATACGCAAAGGCGGGATCGAGCTTCAGGAGTCCCCCTGGAAATTCTCGAGCATATACCCCCAAAACCAGAGTCTGCCTACTTTCTGCTTGTGCTTGCACCTAAACCTCTGACTTTACGGGGCTCTCCCCACTACTCTCTGAAAAAGAGTTAGCTTACAGTTCCAGTTAATAATTCCTGGGTGTGACAGTGTTTAACCTACAAACTCCTTTGGAAATCCTCTAGCCTGCCTGAATAGGTTTTTCCGGCCACATGTGATTGTTCAGAGCCTCCCAACTGTGAGAGGCAGGAGATGTTCTAAACTGTCTAAACACAGATTCTTTTGAGTAGTTACAAGATTGATTAGAAATTGTATTGGTGAATGGTTTTTCACTTGTTGGGCCATTGTTTGCTGCTAAGTTTCCATATCCCTTACCTGCTGTGTCCCTGGCAGTGTATTGATTAATATAATTGGTGTAAGTAGTAGCTTTAATGTTTGTAACCTGGGACCCTTGAGTTAATTCTTTTTCTTGTTATAGCCCACCACACCTTTGCTCTGTAGGAATGCAACTTTATCTAATGCTTTTTTGGAGGGTGGCTCCTGACCAACCACCTTTAGAGAAAAATAAGTTTTCTGAAGAAAAGGTCTTAAAATGTTAACAGGCCTCCGGGCCAGAAGATGATGCAAATCACCTAAGCTTTTGCATATGATAAGTTTGCAGGAAGAAAGCCTGGTTTGCTGCAAGACTCTACCCCTTCCCCCATTATCCTCTATGCATAACTTAAGGTATAAAAACTACTTTGAAAAATAAAGTGCGGGCCTTGTTCACCGAAACTTGGTCTCACCATGTCGTTCTTTCTCTTACCTTCTGGCTGAATTATTCAGCCTCTTTTCGCCACTGAATTTCCTCACTGAGCTATCCTCATTCTATTACTCTTTATATCCTTAATTAACATTTAATTAAGCAGTGGTTTCCTGATCTTCGCCTACGCCGTCTCTCCTTCGAATACCCTGGATCAGCCGGGGCTGGTCCCCGGCACCCTACCATGGCTCGAGAGCAATGACGCGCTCGCCCTCGCCACTCGCATGGAGACCCGACTTCCCTGGCGCCCCACGAGAGGCTCACTGACCTCGCCGTCGTACCTCGTGAGAAAGCGCACACTGGGGCCGCCGCTCGAGAACAACCCCAAGACTCCCCCGTCATCGCGAGATGAGGGCCTTCGTCTCCTGCATGGCCTAGAGACCAATCTCGCGACCTCTCTCCAAACGCCTCAGGAGGCTTGACTCCCTTTAGTCCACCCAGTGAGCTCCAAGAGATACCCGTCGCGACTCGAGAGCAGAGCGGGGTTCTTTGCTTCCACTCGAGATGAATGCCTGTCTCCCCGGGTGTGTCTGGAATGCAACCCCGAGATCCCTGTCGCCCCTGGAGAGGAACATTGGCTTCTGGACACAAGCCTAGATGAGGTCTATTGGCCCTGCAGTCACTCGAGAGCAATCCCCAGCTTTCCTTCGCAACTCGAATGGAAGATTGGACTTCCCTGGGCCAACACAAGAGGCATCCTGAATTCCCCGTCGTAACTCGAGAATCCCGCTACACTCGAGAAAAACCACGTGGTTCCCCCGTCATCGCAAGATGAAGCCCTGTCCCGCTACAGCGTCTCAGGAGAAGTCCCACGTTAGGAATTGGAGGTCGAAACGGTACTTGGCACCCTTGATGCGACCCACAAAGTGCCCCGACATCCCGGTCTCCCTCGAGAGGAACACCGAGGTTTTCCGGCAACACTTCCTCTGAGCCCTTCTACCCTCCTGATCTGGACAGGAGGGTCGACTCCCCTGCTTTGTCTGGAAGGGGTTCCCGACCTTCCGGTCGCACCTCAGGATGAGGCCGGTCTCACGACGACATTCCAGACGTGGCCTCGTGGGTGGTTCCACATTCCGAAGGACCCCGATTTCCCGGTCCCCTCTTGATAAGAACCCGATGCCCGGACACCTCTTCGAACTCCACCCTGTGAATGAAGTCAACACGAAGGGGCAGTGACTCGCCCGTGCATCGTCGGGAAAAGACCCCAGGTTCCAAATACAGCTCGACAAGTGGCCTGTCTCCCCGGGAACACCTCGAGAGGCAAGCGGAGTTCCATGCCTCAACCCAAGACGAGGCCTGACTCTCCTGTCCCAAGTCTGCAGGGACCTTGCGGTCGGAGTCTGAAGTCAGAGGAACCCTGAGGTTCCTGCCTCAACTGGAGATGAGGCCCTCTTCCAATGCACCAAACCCAGTGGAGTGCCGAGAGGCCCCTCCCACCTCCAGTTTCCCTGACTTCTCAGAGCCACCATGAGAAGCCCCCTGAGGTCACCTGCACAAGTCGAGGGACCCCAGGGTGTCCTGCCTCAACCCGAGAAAGACCTCGAGAGACCTTCTTCAACACGTCTCGAGGCCAGATTCCCCTACTGCCGTGAGCCGGCATATTGCATATTGAGTGCATATTGCATATTGAGTGCAGCACTTTCCACAGCATCATCATTCAGGATCTGGAATAGCTCCACTGGAATTCTATCACTGCTGGGAGCCAGTGAGGAACTCCGCCCATGACAAAGGTCATGAGGAAGGAGGCTCGGCATACGCAAAGGCGGGATCGAGCTTCAGGAGTCCCCCTGGAAATTCTCGAGCATATACCCCCAAAACCAGAGTCTGCCTACTTTCTGCTTGTGCTTGCACCTAAACCTCTGACTTTACGGGGGCTCTCCCCCACTACCTCTCTCTGAAAAAGAGTTAGCTTACAGTTCCAGTTAATAATTCCTGGGTGTGACAGTGTTTAACCTACAAACTCCTTTGGAAATCCTCTAGCCTGCCTGAATAGGTTTTTCCGGCCACATGTGATTGTTCAGAGCCTCCCAACTGTGAGAGGCAGGAGATGTTCTAAACTGTCTAAACACAGATTCTTTTGAGTAGTTACAAGATTGATTAGAAATTGTATTGGTGAATGGTTTTTCACTTGTTGGGCCATTGTTTGCTGCTAAGTTTCCATATCCCTTACCTGCTGTGTCCCTGGCAGTGTATTGATTAATATAATTGGTGTAAGTAGTAGCTTTAATGTTTGTAACCTGGGACCCTTGAGTTAATTCTTTTTCTTGTTATAGCCCACCACACCTTTGCTCTGTAGGAATGCAACTTTATCTAATGCTTTTTGGAGGGTGGCTCCTGACCAACCACCTTTAGAGAAAAATAAGTTTTCTGAAGAAAAGGTCTTAAAATGTTAACAGGCCTCCGGGCCAGAAGATGATGCAAATCACCTAAGCTTTTGCATATGATAAGTTTGCAGGAAGAAAGCCTGGTTTGCTGCAAGACTCTACCCCTTCCCCCATTATCCTCTATGCATAACTTAAGGTATAAAAACTACTTTGAAAAATAAAGTGCGGGCCTTGTTCACCGAAACTTGGTCTCACCATGTCGTTCTTTCTCTTACCTTCTGGCTGAATTATTCAGCCTCTTTTCGCCACTGAATTTCCTCACTGAGCTATCCTCATTCTATTACTCTTTATATCCTTAATTAACATTTAATTAAGCAGTGGTTTCCTGATCTTCGCCTACGCCGTCTCTCCTTCGAATACCCTGGATCAGCCGGGGCTGGTCCCCGGCACCCTACCATGGCTCGAGAGCAATGACGCGCTCGCCCTCGCCACTCGCATGGAGACCCGACTTCCCTGGCGCCCCACGAGAGGCTCACTGACCTCGCCGTCGTACCTCGTGAGAAACCGCACACTGGGGCCGCCGCTCGAGAACAACCCCGAGACTCCCCCGTCATCGCGAGATGAGGGCCTTCGTCTCCTGCATGGCCTAGAGACCAATCTCGCGACCTCTCTCCAAACGCCTCAGGAGGCTTGACTCCCTTTAGTCCACCCAGTGAGCTCCAAGAGATACCCGTCGCGACTCGAGAGCAGAGCGGGGTTCTTTGCTTCCACTCGAGATGGATGCCTGTCTCCCCGGGTGCGTCTGGAATGCAACCCCGAGATCCCTGTCGCCCCTGGAGAGGAACATTGGCTTCTGGACACAAGCCTAGATGAGGTCTATTGGCCCTGCAGTCACTCGAGAGCAATCCCCAGCTTTCCTTCGCAACTCGAATGGAAGATTGGACTTCCCTGGGCCAACACAAGAGGCATCCTGAATTCCCCGTCGTAACTCGAGAATCCCGCTACACCTCGAGAAAAACCACGTGGTTCCCCCGTCATCGCAAGATGAAGCCCTTGCCGCTACAGCGTCTCAGGAGAAGTCCCACGTTAGGAATTGGAGGTCGAAACGGTACTTGGCACCCTTGATGCGACCCACAAAGTGCCCCGACATCCCGGTCTCCCTCGAGAGGAACACCGAGGTTTTCCGGCAACACTTCCTCTGAGCCTCTTCTACCCTCCTGATCTGGACAGGAGGGTCGACTCCCCTGCTTTGTCTGGAAGGGGTTCCCGACCTTCCGGTCGCACCTCAGGATGAGGCCGGTCTCACGACGACATTCCAGACGTGGCCTCGTGGGTGGTTCCACATTCCGAAGGACCCCGATTTCCCGGTCCCCTCTTGATAAGAACCCGATGCCCGGACACCTCTTCGAACTCCACCCTGTGAATGAAGTCAACACGAAGGGGCAGTGACTCGCCCGTGCATCGTCGGGAAAAGACCCCAGGTTCCAAATACCGCTCGACAAGTGGCCTGTCTCCCCGGGAACACCTCGAGAGGCAAGCGGAGTTCCATGCCTCAACCCAAGACGAGGCCTGACTCTCCTGTCCCAAGTCTGCAGGGACCTTGCGGTCGGAGTCTGAAGTCAGAGGAACCCTGAGGTTCCTGCCTCAACTGGAGATGAGGCCCTCTTCCAATGCACCAAACCCAGTGGAGTGCCGAGAGGCCCCTCCCACCTCCAGTTTCCCTGACTTCTCAGAGCCACCATGAGAAGCCCCCTGAGGTCACCTGCACAAGTCGAGGGACCCCAGGGTGTCCTGCCTCAACCCGAGAAAGACCTCGAGAGACCTTCTTCAACACGTCTCGAGGCCAGATTCCCCTACTGCCGTGAGCCGGCATATTGCATATTGAGTGCATATTGCATATTGAGTGCAGCACTTTCCACAGCATCATCATTCAGGATCTGGAATAGCTCCACTGGAATTCTATCACTGCTGGGAGCCAGTGAGGAACTCCGCCCATGACAAAGGTCATGAGGAAGGAGGCTCGGCATACGCAAAGGCGGGATCGAGCTTCAGGAGTCCCCCTGGAAATTCTCGAGCATATACCCCCAAAACCAGAGTCTGCCTACTTTCTGCTTGTGCTTGCACCTAAACCTCTGACTTTACGGGGGCTCTCCCCCACTACCTCTCTCTGAAAAAGAGTTAGCTTACAGTTCCAGTTAATAATTCCTGGGTGTGACAGTGTTTAACCTACAAACTCCTTTGGAAATCCTCTAGCCTGCCTGAATAGGTTTTTCCGGCCACATGTGATTGTTCAGAGCCTCCCAACTGTGAGAGGCAGGAGATGTTCTAAACTGTCTAAACACAGATTCTTTTGAGTAGTTACAAGATTGATTAGAAATTGTATTGGTGAATGGTTTTTCACTTGTTGGGCCATTGTTTGCTGCTAAGTTTCCATATCCCTTACCTGCTGTGTCCCTGGCAGTGTATTGATTAATATAATTGGTGTAAGTAGTAGCTTTAATGTTTGTAACCTGGGACCCTTGAGTTAATTCTTTTTCTTGTTATAGCCCACCACACCTTTGCTCTGTAGGAATGCAACTTTATCTAATGCTTTTTTGGAGGGTGGCTCCTGACCAACCACCTTTAGAGAAAAATAAGTTTTCTGAAGAAAAGGTCTTAAAATGTTAACAGGCCTCCGGGCCAGAAGATGATGCAAATCACCTAAGCTTTTGCATATGATAAGTTTGCAGGAAGAAAGCCTGGTTTGCTGCAAGACTCGACCCCTTCCCCCATTATCCTCTATGCATAACTTAAGGTATAAAAACTACTTTGAAAAATAAAGTGCGGGCCTTGTTCACCGAAACTTGGTCTCACCATGTCGTTCTTTCTCTTACCTTCTGGCTGAATTATTCAGCCTCTTTTCGCCACTGAATTTCCTCACTGAGCTATCCTCATTCTATTACTCTTTATATCCTTAATTAACATTTAATTAAGCAGTGGTTTCCTGATCTTCGCCTACGCCGTCTCTCCTTCGAATACCCTGGATCAGCCGGGGCTGGTCCCCGGCACCCTACCATGGCTCGAGAGCAATGACGCGCTCGCCCTCGCCACTCGCATGGAGACCCGACTTCCCTGGCGCCCCACGAGAGGCTCACTGACCTCGCCGTCGTACCTCGTGAGAAACCGCACACTGGGGCCGCCGCTCGAGAACAACCCCGAGACTCCCCCGTCATCGCGAGATGAGGGCCTTCGTCTCCTGCATGGCCTAGAGACCAATCTCGCGACCTCTCTCCAAACGCCTCAGGAGGCTTGACTCCCTTTAGTCCACCCAGTGAGCTCCAAGAGATACCCGTCGCGACTCGAGAGCAGAGCGGGGTTCTTTGCTTCCACTCGAGATGGATGCCTGTCTCCCCGGGTGTGTCTGGAATGCAACCCCGAGATCCCTGTCGCCCCTGGAGAGGAACACTGGCTTCTGGACACAAGCCTAGATGAGGTCTATTGGCCCTGCAGTCACTCGAGAGCAATCCCCAGCTTTCCTTCGCAACTCGAATGGAAGATTGGACTTCCCTGGGCCAACACAAGAGGCATCCTGAATTCCCCGTCGTAACTCGAGAATCCCGCTACACTCGAGAAAAACCACGTGGTTCCCCCGTCATCGCAAGATGAAGCCCTGTGCCGCTACAGCGTCTCAGGAGAAGTCCCACGTTAGGAATTGGAGGTCGAAACGGTACTTGGCACCCTTGATGCGACCCACAAAGTGCCCCGACATCCCGGTCTCCCTCGAGAGGAACACCGAGGTTTTCCGGCAACACTTCCTCTGAGCCTCTTCTACCCTCCTGATCTGGACAGGAGGGTCGACTCCCCTGCTTTGTCTGGAAGGGGTTCCCGACCTTCCGGTCGCACCTCAGGATGAGGCCGGTCTCACGACGACATTCCAGACGTGGCCTCGTGGGTGGTTCCACATTCCGAAGGACCCCGATTTCCCGGTCCCCTCTTGATAAGAACCCGATGCCCGGACACCTCTTCGAACTCCACCCTGTGAATGAAGTCAACACGAAGGGGCAGTGACTCGCCCGTGCATCGTCGGGAAAAGACCCCAGGTTCCAAATACCGCTCGACAAGTGGCCTGTCTCCCCGGGAACACCTCGAGAGGCAAGCGGAGTTCCATGCCTCAACCCAAGACGAGGCCTGACTCTCCTGTCCCAAGTCTGCAGGGACCTTGCGGTCGGAGTCTGAAGTCAGAGGAACCCTGAGGTTCCTGCCTCAACTGGAGATGAGGCCCTCTTCCAATGCACCAAACCCAGTGGAGTGCCGAGAGGCCCCTCCCACCTCCAGTTTCCCTGACTTCTCAGAGCCACCATGAGAAGCCCCCTGAGGTCACCTGCACAAGTCGAGGGACCCCAGGGTGTCCTGCCTCAACCCGAGAAAGACCTCGAGAGACCTTCTTCAACACGTCTCGAGGCCAGATTCCCCTACTGCCGTGAGCCGGCATATTGCATATTGAGTGCATATTGCATATTGAGTGCAGCACTTTCCACAGCATCATCATTCAGGATCTGGAATAGCTCCACTGGAATTCTATCACTGCTGGGAGCCAGTGAGGAACTCCGCCCATGACAAAGGTCATGAGGAAGGAGGCTCGGCATACGCAAAGGCGGGATCGAGCTTCAGGAGTCCCCCTGGAAATTCTCGAGCATATACCCCCAAAACCAGAGTCTGCCTACTTTCTGCTTGTGCTTGCACCTAAACCTCTGACTTTACGGGGGCTCTCCCCCACTACCTCTCTCTGAAAAAAGAGTTAGCTTACAGTTCCAGTTAATAATTCCTGGGTGTGACAGTGTTTAACCTACAAACTCCTTTGGAAATCCTCTAGCCTGCCTGAATAGGTTTTTCCGGCCACATGTGATTGTTCAGAGCCTCCCAACTGTGAGAGGCAGGAGATGTTCTAAACTGTCTAAACACAAATTCTTTTGAGTAGTTACAAGATTGATTAGAAATTGTATTGGTGAATGGTTTTTCACTTGTTGGGCCATTGTTTGCTGCTAAGTTTCCATATCCCTTACCTGCTGTGTCCCTGGCAGTGTATTGATTAATATAATTGGTGTAAGTAGTAGCTTTAATGTTTGTAACCTGGGACCCTTGAGTTAATTCTTTTTCTTGTTATAGCCCACCACACCTTTGCTCTGTAGGAATGCAACTTTATCTAATGCTTTTTTGGAGGGTGGCTCCTGACCAACCACCTTTAGAGAAAAATAAGTTTTCTGAAGAAAAGGTCTTAAAATGTTAACAGGCCTCCGGGCCAGAAGATGATGCAAATCACCTAAGCTTTTGCATATGATAAGTTTGCAGGAAGAAAGCCTGGTTTGCTGCAAGACTCGACCCCTTCCCCCATTATCCTCTATGCATAACTTAAGGTATAAAAACTACTTTGAAAAATAAAGTGCGGGCCTTGTTCACCGAAACTTGGTCTCACCATGTCGTTCTTTCTCTTACCTTCTGGCTGAATTATTCAGCCTCTTTTCGCCACTGAATTTCCTCACTGAGCTATCCTCATTCTATTACTCTTTATATCCTTAATTAACATTTAATTAAGCAGTGGTTTCCTGATCTTCGCCTACGCCGTCTCTCCTTCGAATACCCTGGATCAGCCGGGGCTGGTCCCCGGCACCCTACCATGGCTCGAGAGCAATGACGCGCTCGCCCTCGCCACTCGCATGGAGACCCGACTTCCCTGGCGCCCCACGAGAGGCTCACTGACCTCGCCGTCGTACCTCGTGAGAAACCGCACACTGGGGCCGCCGCTCGAGAACAACCCCGAGACTCCCCCGTCATCGCGAGATGAGGGCCTTCGTCTCCTGCATGGCCTAGAGACCAATCTCGCGACCTCTCTCCAAACGCCTCAGGAGGCTTGACTCCCTTTAGTCCACCCAGTGAGCTCCAAGAGATACCCGTCGCGACTCGAGAGCAGAGCGGGGTTCTTTGCTTCCACTCGAGATGGATGCCTGTCTCCCCGGGTGCGTCTGGAATGCAACCCCGAGATCCCTGTCGCCCCTGGAGAGGAACACTGGCTTCTGGACACAAGCCTAGATGAGGTCTATTGGCCCTGCAGTCACTCGAGAGCAATCCCCAGCTTTCCTTCGCAACTCGAATGGAAGATTGGACTTCCCTGGGCCAACACAAGAGGCATCCTGAATTCCCCGTCGTAACTCGAGAATCCCGCTACACTCGAGAAAAACCACGTGGTTCCCCCGTCATCGCAAGATGAAGCCCTGTGCCGCTACAGCGTCTCAGGAGAAGTCCCACGTTAGGAATTGGAGGTCGAAACGGTACTTGGCACCCTTGATGCGACCCACAAAGTGCCCCGACATCCCGGTCTCCCTCGAGAGGAACACCGAGGTTTTCCGGCAACACTTCCTCTGAGCCTCTTCTACCCTCCTGATCTGGACAGGAGGGTCGACTCCCCTGCTTTGTCTGGAAGGGGTTCCCGACCTTCCGGTCGCACCTCAGGATGAGGCCGGTCTCACGACGACATTCCAGACGTGGCCTCGTGGGTGGTTCCACATTCCGAAGGACCCCGATTTCCCGGTCCCCTCTTGATAAGAACCCGATGCCCGGACACCTCTTCGAACTCCACCCTGTGAATGAAGTCAACACGAAGGGGCAGTGACTCGCCCGTGCATCGTCGGGAAAAGACCCCAGGTTCCAAATACCGCTCGACAAGTGGCCTGTCTCCCCGGGAACACCTCGAGAGGCAAGCGGAGTTCCATGCCTCAACCCAAGACGAGGCCTGACTCTCCTGTCCCAAGTCTGCAGGGACCTTGCGATCGGAGTCTGAAATCAGAGGAACCCTGAGGTTCCTGCCTCAACTGGAGATGAGGCCCTCTTCCAATGCACCAAACCCAGTGGAGTGCCGAGAGGCCCCTCCCACCTCCAGTTTCCCTGACTTCTCAGAGCCACCATGAGAAGCCCCCTGAGGTCACCTGCACAAGTCGAGGGACCCCAGGGTGTCCTGCCTCAACCCGAGAAAGACCTCGAGAGACCTTCTTCAACACGTCTCGAGGCCAGATTCCCCTACTGCCGTGAGCCGGCATATTGCATATTGAGTGCATATTGCATATTGAGTGCAGCACTTTCCACAGCATCATCATTCAGGATCTGGAATAGCTCCACTGGAATTCTATCACTGCTGGGAGCCAGTGAGGAACTCCGCCCATGACAAAGGTCATGAGGAAGGAGGCTCGGCATACGCAAAGGCGGGATCGAGCTTCAGGAGTCCCCCTGGAAATTCTCGAGCATATACCCCCAAAACCAGAGTCTGCCTACTTTCTGCTTGTGCTTGCACCTAAACCTCTGACTTTACGGGGGCTCTCCCCCACTACCTCTCTCTGAAAAAGAGTTAGCTTACAGTTCCAGTTAATAATTCCTGGGTGTGACAGTGTTTAACCTACAAACTCCTTTGGAAATCCTCTAGCCTGCCTGAATAGGTTTTTCCGGCCACATGTGATTGTTCAGAGCCTCCCAACTGTGAGAGGCAGGAGATGTTCTAAACTGTCTAAACACAGATTCTTTTGAGTAGTTACAAGATTGATTAGAAATTGTATTGGTGAATGGTTTTTCACTTGTTGGGCCATTGTTTGCTGCTAAGTTTCCATATCCCTTACCTGCTGTGTCCCTGGCAGTGTATTGATTAATATAATTGGTGTAAGTAGTAGCTTTAATGTTTGTAACCTGGGACCCTTGAGTTAATTCTTTTTCTTGTTATAGCCCACCACACCTTTGCTCTGTAGGAATGCAACTTTATCTAATGCTTTTTTGGAGGGTGGCTCCTGACCAACCACCTTTAGAGAAAAATAAGTTTTCTGAAGAAAAGGTCTTAAAATGTTAACAGGCCTCCGGGCCAGAAGATGATGCAAATCACCTAAGCTTTTGCATATGATAAGTTTGCAGGAAGAAAGCCTGGTTTGCTGCAAGACTCGACCCCTTCCCCCATTATCCTCTATGCATAACTTAAGGTATAAAAACTACTTTGAAAAATAAAGTGCGGGCCTTGTTCACCGAAACTTGGTCTCACCATGTCGTTCTTTCTCTTACCTTCTGGCTGAATTATTCAGCCTCTTTTCGCCACTGAATTTCCTCACTGAGCTATCCTCATTCTATTACTCTTTATATCCTTAATTAACATTTAATTAAGCAGTGGTTTCCTGATCTTCGCCTACGCCGTCTCTCCTTCGAAGACCCTGGATCAGCCGGGGCTGGTCCCCGGCACCCTACCATGGCTCGAGAGCAATGACGCGCTCCCCTCGCCACTCGCATGGAGACCCGACTTCCCTGGCGCCCCACGAGAGGCTCACTGACCTCGCCGTCGTACCTCGTGAGAAACCGCACACTGGGGCCGCCGCTCGAGAACAACCCCGAGACTCCCCCGTCATCGCGAGATGAGGGCCTTCGTCTCCTGCATGGCCTAGAGACCAATCTCGCGACCTCTCTCCAAACGCCTCAGGAGGCTTGACTCCCTTTAGTCCACCCAGTGAGCTCCAAGAGATACCCGTCGCGACTCGAGAGCAGAGCGGGGTTCTTTGCTTCCACTCGAGATGAATGCCTGTCTCCCCGGGTGCGTCTGGAATGCAACCCCGAGATCCCTGTCGCCCCTGGAGAGGAACATTGGCTTCTGGACACAAGCCTAGATGAGGTCTATTGGCCCTGCAGTCACTCGAGAGCAATCCCCAGCTTTCCTTCGCAACTCGAATGGAAGATTGGACTTCCCTGGGCCAACACAAGAGGCATCCTGAATTCCCCGTCGTAACTCGAGAATCCCGCTACACTCGAGAAAAACCACGTGGTTCCCCCGTCATCGCAAGATGAAGCCCTTCCCGCTACAGCGTCTCAGGAGAAGTCCCACGTTAGGAATTGGAGGTCGAAACGGCACTTGGCACCCTTGATGCGACCCACAAAGTGCCCCGACATCCCGGTCTCCCTCGAGAGGAACACCGAGGTTTTCCGGCACCACTTCCTCTGAGCCCTTCTACCCTCCTGATCTGGACAGGAGGGTCGACTCCCCTGCTTTGTCTGGAAGGGGTTCCCGACCTTCCGGTCGCACCTCAGGATGAGGCCGGTCTCACGACGACATTCCAGACGTGGCCTCGTGGGTGGTTCCACATTCCGAAGGACCCCGATTTCCCGGTCCCCTCTTGATAAGAACCCGATGCCCGGACACCTCTTCGAACTCCACCCTGTGAATGAAGTCAACACGAAGGGGCAGTGACTCGCCCGTGCATCGTCGGGAAAAGACCCCCAGGTTCCAAATACAGCTCGACAAGTGGCCTGTCTCCCCGGGAACACCTCGAGAGGCAAGCGGAGTTCCATGCCTCAACCCAAGACGAGGCCTGACTCTCCTGTCCCAAGTCTGCAGGGACCTTGCGGTCGGAGTCTGAAATCAGAGGAACCCTGAGGTTCCTGCCTCAACTGGAGATGAGGCCCTCTTCCAATGCACCAAACCCAGTGGAGTGCCGAGAGGCCCCTCCCACCTCCAGTTTCCCTGACTTCTCAGAGCCACCATGAGAAGCCCCCTGAGGTCACCTGCACAAGTCGAGGGACCCCAGGGTGTCCTGCCTCAACCCGAGAAAGACCTCGAGAGACCTTCTTCAACACGTCTCGAGGCCAGATTCCCCTACTGCCGTGAGCCGGCATATTGCATATTGAGTGCATATTGCATATTGAGTGCAGCACTTTCCACAGCATCATCATTCAGGATCTGGAATAGCTCCACTGGAATTCTATCACTGCTGGGAGCCAGTGAGGAACTCCGCCCATGACAAAGGTCATGAGGAAGGAGGCTCGGCATACGCAAAGGCGGGATCGAGCTTCAGGAGTCCCCCTGGAAATTCTCGAGCATATACCCCCAAAACCAGAGTCTGCCTACTTTCTGCTTGTGCTTGCACCTAAACCTCTGACTTTACGGGGGCTCTCCCCCACTACCTCTCTCTGAAAAAGAGTTAGCTTACAGTTCCAGTTAATAATTCCTGGGTGTGACAGTGTTTAACCTACAAACTCCTTTGGAAATCCTCTAGCCTGCCTGAATAGGTTTTTCCGGCCACATGTGATTGTTCAGAGCCTCCCAACTGTGAGAGGCAGGAGATGTTCTAAACTGTCTAAACACAAATTCTTTTGAGTAGTTACAAGATTGATTAGAAATTGTATTGGTGAATGGTTTTTCACTTGTTGGGCCATTGTTTGCTGCTAAGTTTCCATATCCCTTACCTGCTGTGTCCCTGGCAGTGTATTGATTAATATAATTGGTGTAAGTAGTAGCTTTAATGTTTGTAACCTGGGACCCTTGAGTTAATTCTTTTTCTTGTTATAGCCCACCACACCTTTGCTCTGTAGGAATGCAACTTTATCTAATGCTTTTTTGGAGGGTGGCTCCTGACCAACCACCTTTAGAGAAAAATAAGTTTTCTGAAGAAAAGGTCTTAAAATGTTAACAGGCCTCCGGGCCAGAAGATGATGCAAATCACCTAAGCTTTTGCATATGATAAGTTTGCAGGAAGAAAGCCTGGTTTGCTGCAAGACTCTACCCCTTCCCCCTTATCCTCTATGCATAACTTAAGGTATAAAAACTACTTTGAAAAATAAAGTGCGGGCCTTGTTCACCGAAACTTGGTCTCACCATGTCGTTCTTTCTCTTACCTTCTGGCTGAATTATTCAGCCTCTTTTCGCCACTGAATTTCCTCACTGAGCTATCCTCATTCTATTACTCTTTATATCCTTAATTAACATTTAATTAAGCAGTGGTTTCCTGATCTTCGCCTACGCCGTCTCTCCTTCGAATACCCTGGATCAGCCGGGGCTGGTCCCCGGCACCTACCATGGCTCGAGAGCAATGACGCGCTCGCCCTCGCCACTCGCATGGAGACCCGACTTCCCTGGCGCCCCACGAGAGGCTCACTGACCTCGCCGTCGTACCTCGTGAGAAACCGCACACTGGGGCCGCCGCTCGAGAACAACCCCGAGACTCCCCCGTCATCGCGAGATGAGGGCCTTCGTCTCCTGCATGGCCTAGAGACCAATCTCGCGACCTCTCTCCAAACGCCTCAGGAGGCTTGACTCCCTTTAGTCCACCCAGTGAGCTCCAAGAGATACCCGTCGCGACTCGAGAGCAGAGCGGGGTTCTTTGCTTCCACTCGAGATGAATGCCTGTCTCCCCGGGTGTGTCTGGAATGCAACCCCGAGATCCCTGTCGCCCCTGGAGAGGAACACTGGCTTCTGGACACAAGCCTAGATGAGGTCTATTGGCCCTGCAGTCACTCGAGAGCAATCCCCAGCTTTCCTTCGCAACTCGAATGGAAGATTGGACTTCCCTGGGCCAACACAAGAGGCATCCTGAATTCCCCGTCGTAACTCGAGAATCCCGCTACACTCGAGAAAAACCACGTGGTTCCCCCGTCATCGCAAGATGAAGCCCTGTGCCGCTACAGCGTCTCAGGAGAAGTCCCACGTTAGGAATTGGAGGTCGAAACGGCACTTGGCACCCTTGATGCGACCCACAAAGTTCCCCGACATCCCGGTCTCCCTCGAGAGGAACACCGAGGTTTTCCGGCAACACTTCCTCTGAGCCTCTTCTACCCTCCTGATCTGGACAGGAGGGTCGACTCCCCTGCTTTGTCTGGAAGGGGTTCCCGACCTTCCGGTCGCACCTCAGGATGAGGCCGGTCTCACGACGACATTCCAGACGTGGCCTCGTGGGTGGTTCCACATTCCGAAGGACCCCGATTTCCCGGTCCCCTCTTGATAAGAACCCGATGCCCGGACACCTCTCGAACTCCACCCTGTGAATGAAGTCAACACGAAGGGGCAGTGACTCGCCCGTGCATCGTCGGGAAAAGACCCCAGGTTCCAAATACAGCTCGACAAGTGGCCTGTCTCCCCGGGGACACCTCGAGAGGCAAGCGGAGTTCCATGCCTCAACCCAAGACGAGGCCTGACTCTCCTGTCCCAAGTCTGCAGGGACCGTGCGATTGGAGTCTGAAATCAGAGGAACCCTGAGGTTCCTGCCTCAACTGGATATGAGGCCCTCTTCCAATACACCACACCCAGTGGAGTCCCGAGAGGCCCCTCCCACCTCCAGTTTCCCTGACTTCTCAGAGCCACCATGAGTAGCCCCCTGAGGTCACCTGCACAAGTCGAAGGAACCCAGGGTTTCCTGCCTCAACCCGAGAAAGACCTCGAGAGACCTTCTTCAACACGTCTCGAGGCCAGATTCCCCTACCATGACTCGAGAGCAATGACGCGCTCCCCCTCGCCACTGGCATGGAGACCCGACTTCCCTGGCGCCCCACGAGAGGCTCACTGACCTCGCCGTCGTACCTCGTGAGAAACCGCACACTGGGGCCGCCGCTCGAGAACAACCCCGAGACTCCCCCGTCATCGAGAGATGAGGGCCTTCGTCTCCTGCATGGCCTAGAGACCAATCTCGCGACCTCTCTCCAGACGCCTCAGGAGGCTTGACTCCCGTTAGTCCACCCAGTGAGCTCCAAGAGATACCCGTCGCGACTCGAGAGCAGAGCGGGATTCTTTGCTTCCACTCGAGATGAATGCCTGTCTCCCCGGGTGCGTCTGGAATGCAACCCCGAGATCCCTGTCGCCCCTGGAGAGGAACATTGGCTTCTGGACACAAGCCTAGATGAGGTCTATTGGCCCTGCAGTCACTCGAGAGCAATCCCCAGCTTTCCTTCGCAACTCGAATGGAAGATTGGACTTCCCTGGGCCAACACAAGAGGCATCCTGAATTCCCCGTCGTAACTCGAGAATCCCGCCGTAACTCGAGAAAAACCACGTGGCTCCCCCGTCATCGCAAGATGAAGCCCTTTCCCGCTACAGCGTCTCAGGAGAAGTCCCACGTTAGGAATTGGAGGTCGAAAGGGCACTTGGCACCCTTGATGCGACCCACAAAGTTCCCCGACATCCCGGTCTCCCTCGAGAGGAACACCGAGGTTTTCCGGCACCACTTCCTCTGAGCCCTTCTACCCTCCTGATCTGGACAGGAGGGTCGACTCCCCTGCTTTGTCTGGAAGGGGTTCCCGACCTTCCGGTCGCACCTCAGGATGAGGCCGGTCTCACGACGACATTCCAGACGTGGCCTCGTGGGTGGTTCCACATTCCGAAGGACCCCGATTTCCCGGTCCCCTCTTGATAAGAACCCGATGCCCGGACACCTCTTCGAACTCCACCCTGTGAATGAAGTCAACACGAAGGGGCAGTGACTCGCCCGTGCATCGTCGGGAAAAACCCCAGGTTCCAAATACAGCTCGACAAGTGGCCTGTCTCCCCGGGAACACCTCGAGAGGCAAGCGGAGTTCCATGCCTCAACCCAAGACGAGGCCTGACTCTCCTGTCCCAAGTCTGCAGGGACCCTGCGATCGGAGTCTGAAATCAGAGGAACCCTGAGGTTCCTGCCTCAACTGGAGATGAGGCCCTCTTCCAATGCACCAAACCCAGTGGAGTCCCGAGAGGCCCCTCCCACCTCCAGTTTCCCTGACTTCTCAGAGCCACCATGAGAAGCCCCCTGAGGTCACCTGCACAAGTCGAGGGACCCCAGGGTGTCCTGCCTCAACCCGAGAAAGACCTCGAGAGACCTTCTTCAACACGTCTCGAGGCCAGATTCCCCTACTGCCGTGAGCCGGCATATTGCATATTGAGTGCATATTGCATATTGAGTGCAGCACTTTCCACAGCATCATCATTCAGGATCTGGAATAGCTCCACTGGAATTCTATCACTGCTGGGAGCCAGTGAGGAACTCCGCCCATGACAAAGGTCATGAGGAAGGAGGCTCGGCATACGCAAAGGCGGGATCGAGCTTCAGGAGTCCCCCTGGAAATTCTCGAGCATATACCCCCAAAACCAGAGTCTGCCTACTTTCTGCTTGTGCTTGCACCTAAACCTCTGACTTTACGGGGGCTCTCCCCCACTACCTCTCTCTGAAAAAAGAGTTAGCTTACAGTTCCAGTTAATAATTCCTGGGTGTGACAGTGTTTAACCTACAAACTCCTTTGGAAATCCTCTAGCCTGCCTGAATAGGTTTTTCCGGCCACATGTGATTGTTCAGAGCCTCCCAACTGTGAGAGGCAGGAGATGTTCTAAACTGTCTAAACACAGATTCTTTTGAGTAGTTACAAGATTGATTAGAAATTGTATTGGTGAATGGTTTTTCACTTGTTGGGCCATTGTTTGCTGCTAAGTTTCCATATCCCTTACCTGCTGTGTCCCTGGCAGTGTATTGATTAATATAATTGGTGTAAGTAGTAGCTTTAATGTTTGTAACCTGGGACCCTTGAGTTAATTCTTTTTCTTGTTATAGCCCACCACACCTTTGCTCTGTAGGAATGCAACTTTATCTAATGCTTTTTTGGAGGGTGGCTCCTGACCAACCACCTTTAGAGAAAAATAAGTTTTCTGAAGAAAAGGTCTTAAAATGTTAACAGGCCTCCGGGCCAGAAGATGATGCAAATCACCTAAGCTTTTGCATATGATAAGTTTGCAGGAAGAAAGCCTGGTTTGCTGCAAGACTCGACCCCTTCCCCCTTATCCTCTATGCATAACTTAAGGTATAAAAACTACTTTGAAAAATAAAGTGCGGGCCTTGTTCACCGAAACTTGGTCTCACCATGTCGTTCTTTCTCTTACCTTCTGGCTGAATTATTCAGCCTCTTTTCGCCACTGAATTTCCTCACTGAGCTATCCTCCTTCTATTACTCTTTATATCCTTAATTAACATTTAATTAAGCAGTGGTTTCCTGATCTTCGCCTACGCCGTCTCTCCTTCGAATACCCTGGATCAGCCGGGGCTGGTCCCCGGCACCTACCATGGCTCGAGAGCAATGACGCGCTCGCCCTCGCCACTCGCATGGAGACCCGACTTCCCTGGCGCCCCACGAGAGGCTCACTGACCTCGCCGTCGTACCTCGTGAGAAACCGCACACTGGGGCCGCCGCTCGAGAACAACCCCGAGATTCCCCCGTCATCGCGAGATGAGGGCCTTCGTCTCCTGCATGGCCTAGAGACCAATCTCGCGACCTCTCTCCAAACGCCTCAGGAGGCTTGACTCCCTTTAGTCCACCCAGTGAGCTCCAAGAGATACCCGTCGCGACTCGAGAGCAGAGCGGGGTTCTTTGCTTCCACTCGAGATGAATGCCTGTCTCCCCGGGTGTGTCTGGAATGCAACCCCGAGATCCCTGTCGCCCCTGGAGAGGAACACTGGCTTCTGGACACAAGCCTAGATGAGGTCTATTGGCCCTGCAGTCACTCGAGAGCAATCCCCAGCTTTCCTTCGCAACTCGAATGGAAGATTGGACTTCCTGGGCCAACACAAGAGGCATCCTGAATTCCCCGTCGTAACTCGAGAATCCTGCTACACTCGAGAAAAACCACGTGGTTCCCCCGTCATCGCAAGATGAAGCCCTGTGCTACAGCGTCTCAGGAGAAGTCCCACGTTAGGAATTGGAGTTCGAAACGGCACTTGGCACCCTTGATGCGACCCACAAAGTTCCCCGACATCCCGGTCTCCCTCGAGAGGAACACCGAGGTTTTCCGGCAACACTTCCTCTGAGCCTCTTCTACCCTCCTGATCTGGACAGGAGGGTCGACTCCCCTGCTTTGTCTGGAAGGGGTTCCCGACCTTCCGGTCGCACCTCAGGATGAGGCCGGTCTCACGACGACATTCCAGACGTGGCCTCGTGGATGGTTCCACATTCCGAAGGACCCCGATTTCCCGGTCCCCTCTTGATAAGAACCCGATGCCCGGACACCTCTTCGAACTCGACCCTGTGAATGAAGTCAACACGAAGGGGCAGTGACTCGCCCGTGCATCGTCGGGAAAAGACCCCAGGTTCCAAATACAGCTCGACAAGTGGCCTGTCTCCCCGGGAACACCTCGAGAGGCAAGCGGAGTTCCATGCCTCAACCCAAGACGAGGCCTGACTCTCCTGTCCCAAGTCTGCAAGGACCCTGCGATCGGAGTCTGAAATCAGAGGAACCCTGAGGTTCCTGCCTCAACTGGAGATGAGGCCCTCTTCCAATGCACCAAACCCAGTGGAGTCCCGAGAGGCCCCTCCCACCTCCAGTTTCCCTGACTTCTCAGAGCCACCATGAGAAGCCCCCTGAGGTCACCTGCACAAGTCGAGGGACCCCAGGGTTTCCTGCCTCAACCCGAGAAAGACCTCGAGAGACCTTCTTCAACACGTCTCGAGGCCAGATTCCCCTACCATGGCTCGAGAGCAATGACGCGCTCCCCTCGCCACTCGCATGGAGACCCGACTTCCCTGGCGCCCCACGAGAGGCTCACTGACCTCGCCGTCGTACCTCGTGAGAAACCGCACACTGGGGCCGCCGCTCGAGAACAACCCCGAGAATCCCCCGTCATCGAGAGATGAGGGCCTTCGTCTCCTGCATGGCCTAGAGACCAATCTCGCGACCTCTCTCCAAACGCCTCAGGAGGCTTGACTCCCTTTAGTCCACCCAGCGAGCTCCAAGAGATACCCGTCGCGACTCGAGAGCAGAGCGGGGTTCTTTGCTTCCACTCGAGATGAATGCCTGTCTCCCCGGGTGCGTCTGGAATGCAACCCCCAGATCCCTGTCGCCCCTGGAGAGGAACATTGGCTTCTGGACACAAGCCTAGATGAGGTCTATTGGCCCTGCAGTCACTCGAGAGCAATCCCCATCTTTCCTTCGCAACTCGAATGGAAGATTGGACTTCCCTGGGCCAACACAAGAGGCATCCTGAATTCCCCGTCGTAACTCGAGAATCCCGCCGTAACTCGAGAAAAACCACGTGGCTCCCCCGTCATCGCAAGATGAAGCCCTTTCCCGCTACAGCGCCTCAGGAGAAGTCCCACGTTAGGAATTGGAGGTCGAAACGGCACTTGGCACCCTTGATGCGACCCACAAAGTTCCCCGACATCCCGGTCTCCCTCGAGAGGAACACTGAGGTTTTCCGGCACCACTTCCTCTGAGCCCTTCTACCCTCCTGATCTGGACAGGAGGGTCGACTCCCCTGCTTTGTCTGGAAGGGGTTCCCGACCTTCCGGTCGCACCTCAGGATGAGGCCGGTCTCACGACGACATTCCAGACGTGGCCTCGTGGGTGGTTCCACATTCCGAAGGACCCCGATTTCCCGGTCCCCTCTTGATAAGAACCCGATGCCCGGACACCTCTTCGAACTCCACCCTGTGAATGAAGTCAACACGAAGGGGCAGTGACTCGCCCGTGCATCGTCGGGAAAAGACCCCAGGTTCCAAATACAGCTCGACAAGTGGCCTGTCTCCCCGGGAACACCTCGAGAGGCAAGCGGAGTTCCATGCCTCAACCCAAGACGAGGCCTGACTCTCCTGTCCCAAGTCTGCAGGGACCCTGCGATCGGAGTCTGAAATCAGAGGAACCCTGAGGTTCCTGCCTCAACTGGAGATGAGGCCCTCTTCCAATGCACCAAACCCAGTGGAGTCCCGAGAGGCCCCTCCCACCTCCAGTTTCCCTGACTTCTCAGAGCCACCATGAGAAGCCCCCTGAGGTCACCTGCACAAGTCGAGGGACCCCAGGGTGTCCTGCCTCAACCCGAGAAAGACCTCGAGAGACCTTCTTCAACACGTCTCGAGGCCAGATTCCCCTACTGCCGTGAGCCGGCATATTGCATATTGAGTGCATATTGCATATTGAGTGCAGCACTTTCCACAGCATCATCATTCAGGATCTGGAATAGCTCCACTGGAATTCTATCACTGCTGGGAGCCAGTGAGGAACTCCGCCCATGACAAAGGTCATGAGGAAGGAGGCTCGGCATACGCAAAGGCGGGATCGAGCTTCAGGAGTCCCCCTGGAAATTCTCGAGCATATACCCCCAAAACCAGAGTCTGCCTACTTTCTGCTTGTGCTTGCACCTAAACCTCTGACTTTACGGGGGCTCTCCCCCACTACCTCTCTCTGAAAAAGAGTTAGCTTACAGTTCCAGTTAATAATTCCTGGGTGTGACAGTGTTTAACCTACAAACTCCTTTGGAAATCCTCTAGCCTGCCTGAATAGGTTTTTCCGGCCACATGTGATTGTTCAGAGCCTCCCAACTGTGAGAGGCAGGAGATGTTCTAAACTGTCTAAACACAAATTCTTTTGAGTAGTTACAAGATTGATTAGAAATTGTATTGGTGAATGGTTTTTCACTTGTTGGGCCATTGTTTGCTGCTAAGTTTCCATATCCCTTACCTGCTGTGTCCCTGGCAGTGTATTGATTAATATAATTGGTGTAAGTAGTAGCTTTAATGTTTGTAACCTGGGACCCTTGAGTTAATTCTTTTTCTTGTTATAGCCCACCACACCTTTGCTCTGTAGGAATGCAACTTTATCTAATGCTTTTTGGAGGGTGGCTCCTGACCAACCACCTTTAGAGAAAAATAAGTTTTCTGAAGAAAAGGTCTTAAAATGTTAACAGGCCTCCGGGCCAGAAGATGATGCAAATCACCTAAGCTTTTGCATATGATAAGTTTGCAGGAAGAAAGCCTGGTTTGCTGCAAGACTCTACCCCTTCCCCCATTATCCTCTATGCATAACTTAAGGTATAAAAACTACTTTGAAAAATAAAGTGCGGGCCTTGTTCACCGAAACTTGGTCTCACCATGTCGTTCTTTCTCTTACCTTCTGGCTGAATTATTCAGCCTCTTTTCGCCACTGAATTTCCTCACTGAGCTATCCTCATTCTATTACTCTTTATATCCTTAATTAACATTTAATTAAGCAGTGGTTTCCTGATCTTCGCCTACGCCGTCTCTCCTTCGAATACCCTGGATCAGCCGGGGCTGGTCCCCGGCACCTACCATGGCTCGAGAGCAATGACGCGCTCCCCCTCGCCACTGGCATGGAGACCCGACTTCCCTGGCGCCCCACCAGAGGCTCACTGACCTCGCCGTCGTACCTCGTGAGAAACCTCACACTGGGGCCGCCGCTCGAGAACAACCCCAAGACTCCCCCGTCATCCCGAGATGAGGGCCTTCGTCTCCTGCATGGCCTAGAGACCAATCTCGCGACCTCTTTCCAAACGCCTCAGGAGGCTTGACTCCCTTAAGTCCACCCAGTGAGCTCCAAGAGATACCCGTCGCGACTCGAGAGCAGAGCGGGGTTCTTTGCTTCCACTCGAGATGAATGCCTGTCTCCCCGGGTGCGTCTGGAATGCAACCCCGAGATCCCTGTCGCCCCTGGAGAGGAACACTGGCTTCTGGACACAAGCCTAGATGAGGTCTATCGGCCCTGCAGTCACTCGAGAGCAATCCCCAGCTTTCCTTCGCAACTCGAATGGAAGATTGGACTTCCCTGGGCCAACACAAGAGGCATCCTGAATTCCCCGTCGTAACTCGAGAATCCCGCTACACTCGAGAAAAACCACGTGGTTCCCCCGTCATCGCAAGATGAAGCCCTGTGCCGCTACAGCGTCTCAGGAGAAGTCCCACGTTAGGAATTGGAGGTCGAAACGGTACTTGGCACCCTTGATGCGACCCACAAAGTGCCCCGACATCCCGGTCTCCCTCGAGAGGAACACCGAGGTTTTCCGGCAACACTTCCTCTGAGCCCTTCTACCCTCCTGATCTGGACAGGAGGGTCGACTCCCCTGCTTTGTCTGGAAGGGGTTCCCGACCTTCCGGTCGCACCTCAGGATGAGGCCGGTCTCACGACGACATTCCAGACGTGGCCTCGTGGGTGGTTCCACATTCCGAAGGACCCCGATTTCCCGGTCCCCTCTTGATAAGAACCCGATGCCCGGACACCTCTTCGAACTCCACCCTGTGAATGAAGTCAACACGAAGGGGCAGTGACTCGCCCGTGCATCGTCGGGAAAAGACCCCAGGTTCCAAATACAGCTCGACAAGTGGCCTGTCTCCCCGGGAACACCTCGAGAGGCAAGCGGAGTTCCATGCCTCAACCCAAGACGAGGCCTGACTCTCCTGTCCCAAGTCTGCAGGGACCTTGCGGTCGGAGTCTGAAATCAGAGGAACCCTGAGGTTCCTGCCTCAACTGGAGATGAGGCCCTCTTCCAATGCACCAAACCCAGTGGAGTGCCGAGAGGCCCCTCCCACCTCCAGTTTCCCTGACTTCTCAGAGCCACCATGAGAAGCCCCCTGAGGTCACCTGCACAAGTCGAGGGACCCCAGGGTGTCCTGCCTCAACCCGAGAAAGACCTCGAGAGACCTTCTTCAACACGTCTCGAGGCCAGATTCCCCTACTGCCGTGAGCCGGCATATTGCATATTGAGTGCATATTGCATATTGAGTGCAGCACTTTCCACAGCATCATCATTCAGGATCTGGAATAGCTCCACTGGAATTCTATCACTGCTGGGAGCCAGTGAGGAACTCCGCCCATGACAAAGGTCATGAGGAAGGAGGCTCGGCATACGCAAAGGCGGGATCGAGCTTCAGGAGTCCCCCTGGAAATTCTCGAGCATATACCCCCAAAACCAGAGTCTGCCTACTTTCTGCTTGTGCTTGCACCTAAACCTCTGACTTTACGGGGGCTCTCCCCCACTACCTCTCTCTGAAAAAGAGTTAGCTTACAGTTCCAGTTAATAATTCCTGGGTGTGACAGTGTTTAACCTACAAACTCCTTTGGAAATCCTCTAGCCTGCCTGAATAGGTTTTTCCGGCCACATGTGATTGTTCAGAGCCTCCCAACTGTGAGAGGCAGGAGATGTTCTAAACTGTCTAAACACAAATTCTTTTGAGTAGTTACAAGATTGATTAGAAATTGTATTGGTGAATGGTTTTTCACTTGTTGGGCCATTGTTTGCTGCTAAGTTTCCATATCCCTTACCTGCTGTGTCCCTGGCAGTGTATTGATTAATATAATTGGTGTAAGTAGTAGCTTTAATGTTTGTAACCTGGGACCCTTGAGTTAATTCTTTTTCTTGTTATAGCCCACCACACCTTTGCTCTGTAGGAATGCAACTTTATCTAATGCTTTTTTGGAGGGTGGCTCCTGACCAACCACCTTTAGAGAAAAATAAGTTTTCTGAAGAAAAGGTCTTAAAATGTTAACAGGCCTCCGGGCCAGAAGATGATGCAAATCACCTAAGCTTTTGCATATGATAAGTTTGCAGGAAGAAAGCCTGGTTTGCTGCAAGACTCGACCCCTTCCCCCATTATCCTCTATGCATAACTTAAGGTATAAAAACTACTTTGAAAAATAAAGTGCGGGCCTTGTTCACCGAAACTTGGTCTCACCATGTCGTTCTTTCTCTTACCTTCTGGCTGAATTATTCAGCCTCTTTTCGCCACTGAATTTCCTCACTGAGCTATCCTCATTCTATTACTCTTTATATCCTTAATTAACATTTAATTAAGCAGTGGTTTCCTGATCTTCGCCTACGCCGTCTCTCCTTCGAATACCCTGGATCAGCCGGGGCTGGTCCCCGGCACGCTACCATGGCTCGAGAGCAATGACGCGCTCGCCCTCGCCACTCGCATGGAGACCCGACTTCCCTGGCGCCCCACGAGAGGCTCACTGACCTCGCCGTCGTACCTCGTGAGAAAGCGCACACTGGGGCCGCCGCTCGAGAACAACCCCAAGACTCCCCCGTCATCGCGAGATGAGGGCCTTCGTCTCCTGCATGGCCTAGAGACCAATCTCGCGACCTCTCTCCAAACGCCTCAGGAGGCTTGACTCCCTTTAGTCCACCCAGTGAGCTCCAAGAGATACCCGTCGCGACTCGAGAGCAGAGCGGGGTTCTTTGCTTCCACTCGAGATGGATGCCTGTCTCCCCGGGTGTGTCTGGAATGCAACCCCGAGATCCCTGTCGCCCCTGGAGAGGAACACTGGCTTCTGGACACAAGCCTAGATGAGGTCTATTGGCCCTGCAGTCACTCGAGAGCAATCCCCAGCTTTCCTTCGCAACTCGAATGGAAGATTGGACTTCCCTGGGCCAACACAAGAGGCATCCTGAATTCCCCGTCGTAACTCGAGAATCCCGCTACACTCGAGAAAAACCACGTGGTTCCCCCGTCATCGCAAGATGAAGCCCTGTGCCGCTACAGCGTCTCAGGAGAAGTCCCACGTTAGGAATTGGAGGTCGAAACGGTACTTGGCACCCTTGATGCGACCCACAAAGTGCCCCGACATCCCGGTCTCCCTCGAGAGGAACACCGAGGTTTTCCGGCAACACTTCCTCTGAGCCTCTTCTACCCTCCTGATCTGGACAGGAGGGTCGACTCCCCTGCTTTGTCTGGAAGGGGTTCCCGACCTTCCGGTCGCACCTCAGGATGAGGCCGGTCTCACGACGACATTCCAGACGTGGCCTCGTGGGTGGTTCCACATTCCGAAGGACCCCGATTTCCCGGTCCCCTCTTGATAAGAACCCGATGCCCGGACACCTCTTCGAACTCCACCCTGTGAATGAAGTCAACACGAAGGGGCAGTGACTCGCCCGTGCATCGTCGGGAAAAGACCCCCAGGTTCCAAATACCGCTCGACAAGTGGCCTGTCTCCCCGGGAACACCTCGAGAGGCAAGCGGAGTTCCATGCCTCAACCCAAGACGAGGCCTGACTCTCCTGTCCCAAGTCTGCAGGGACCTTGCGGTCGGAGTCTGAAATCAGAGGAACCCTGAGGTTCCTGCCTCAACTGGAGATGAGGCCCTCTTCCAATGCACCAAACCCAGTGGAGTGCCGAGAGGCCCCTCCCACCTCCAGTTTCCCTGACTTCTCAGAGCCACCATGAGAAGCCCCCTGAGGTCACCTGCACAAGTCGAGGGACCCCAGGGTGTCCTGCCTCAACCCGAGAAAGACCTCGAGAGACCTTCTTCAACACGTCTCGAGGCCAGATTCCCCTACTGCCGTGAGCCGGCATATTGCATATTGAGTGCATATTGCATATTGAGTGCAGCACTTTCCACAGCATCATCATTCAGGATCTGGAATAGCTCCACTGGAATTCTATCACTGCTGGGAGCCAGTGAGGAACTCCGCCCATGACAAAGGTCATGAGGAAGGAGGCTCGGCATACGCAAAGGCGGGATCGAGCTTCAGGAGTCCCCCTGGAAATTCTCGAGCATATACCCCCAAAACCAGAGTCTGCCTACTTTCTGCTTGTGCTTGCACCTAAACCTCTGACTTTACGGGGGCTCTCCCCCACTACCTCTCTCTGAAAAAGAGTTAGCTTACAGTTCCAGTTAATAATTCCTGGGTGTGACAGTGTTTAACCTACAAACTCCTTTGGAAATCCTCTAGCCTGCCTGAATAGGTTTTTCCGGCCACATGTGATTGTTCAGAGCCTCCCAACTGTGAGAGGCAGGAGATGTTCTAAACTGTCTAAACACAGATTCTTTTGAGTAGTTACAAGATTGATTAGAAATTGTATTGGTGAATGGTTTTTCACTTGTTGGGCCATTGTTTGCTGCTAAGTTTCCATATCCCTTACCTGCTGTGTCCCTGGCAGTGTATTGATTAATATAATTGGTGTAAGTAGTAGCTTTAATGTTTGTAACCTGGGACCCTTGAGTTAATTCTTTTTCTTGTTATAGCCCACCACACCTTTGCTCTGTAGGAATGCAACTTTATCTAATGCTTTTTGGAGGGTGGCTCCTGACCAACCACCTTTAGAGAAAAATAAGTTTTCTGAAGAAAAGGTCTTAAAATGTTAACAGGCCTCCGGGCCAGAAGATGATGCAAATCACCTAAGCTTTTGCATATGATAAGTTTGCAGGAAGAAAGCCTGGTTTGCTGCAAGACTCTACCCCTTCCCCCATTATCCTCTATGCATAACTTAAGGTATAAAAACTACTTTGAAAAATAAAGTGCGGGCCTTGTTCACCGAAACTTGGTCTCACCATGTCGTTCTTTCTCTTACCTTCTGGCTGAATTATTCAGCCTCTTTTCGCCACTGAATTTCCTCACTGAGCTATCCTCATTCTATTACTCTTTATATCCTTAATTAACATTTAATTAAGCAGTGGTTTCCTGATCTTCGCCTACGCCGTCTCTCCTTCGAATACCCTGGATCAGCCGGGGCTGGTCCCCGGCACCTACCATGGCTCGAGAGCAATGACGCGCTCGCCCTCGCCACTCGCATGGAGACCCGACTTCCCTGGCGCCCCACGAGAGGCTCACTGACCTCGCCGTCGTACCTCGTGAGAAACCGCACACTGGGGCCGCCGCTCGAGAACAACCCCAAGACTCCCCCGTCATCGCGAGATGAGGGCCTTCGTCTCCTGCATGGCCTAGAGACCAATCTCGCGACCTCTCTCCAAACGCCTCAGGAGGCTTGACTCCCTTTAGTCCACCCAGTGAGCTCCAAGAGATACCCGTCGCGACTCGAGAGCAGAGCGGGGTTCTTTGCTTCCACTCGAGATGGATGCCTGTCTCCCCGGGTGTGTCTGGAATGCAACCCCGAGATCCCTGTCGCCCCTGGAGAGGAACACTGGCTTCTGGACACAAGCCTAGATGAGGTCTATTGGCCCTGCAGTCACTCGAGAGCAATCCCCAGCTTTCCTTCGCAACTCGAATGGAAGATTGGACTTCCCTGGGCCAACACAAGAGGCATCCTGAATTCCCCGTCGTAACTCGAGAATCCCGCTACACTCGAGAAAAACCACGTGGTTCCCCCGTCATCGCAAGATGAAGCCCTGTCCCGCTACAGCGTCTCAGGAGAAGTCCCACGTTAGGAATTGGAGGTCGAAACGGTACTTGGCACCCTTGATGCGACCCACAAAGTGCCCCGACATCCCGGTCTCCCTCGAGAGGAACACCGAGGTTTTCCGGCAACACTTCCTCTGAGCCCTTCTACCCTCCTGATCTGGACAGGAGGGTCGACTCCCCTGCTTTGTCTGGAAGGGGTTCCCGACCTTCCGGTCGCACCTCAGGATGAGGCCGGTCTCACGACGACATTCCAGACGTGGCCTCGTGGGTGGTTCCACATTCCGAAGGACCCCGATTTCCCGGTCCCCTCTTGATAAGAACCCGATGCCCGGACACCTCTTCGAACTCCACCCTGTGAATGAAGTCAACACGAAGGGGCAGTGACTCGCCCGTGCATCGTCGGGAAAAGACCCCCAGGTTCCAAATACCGCTCGACAAGTGGCCTGTCTCCCCGGGAACACCTCGAGAGGCAAGCGGAGTTCCATGCCTCAACCCAAGACGAGGCCTGACTCTCCTGTCCCAAGTCTGCAGGGACCTTGCGGTCGGAGTCTGAAGTCAGAGGAACCCTGAGGTTCCTGCCTCAACTGGAGATGAGGCCCTCTTCCAATGCACCAAACCCAGTGGAGTGCCGAGAGGCCCCTCCCACCTCCAGTTTCCCTGACTTCTCAGAGCCACCATGAGAAGCCCCCTGAGGTCACCTGCACAAGTCGAGGGACCCCAGGGTGTCCTGCCTCAACCCGAGAAAGACCTCGAGAGACCTTCTTCAACACGTCTCGAGGCCAGATTCCCCTACTGCCGTGAGCCGGCATATTGCATATTGAGTGCATATTGCATATTGAGTGCAGCACTTTCCACAGCATCATCATTCAGGATCTGGAATAGCTCCACTGGAATTCTATCACTGCTGGGAGCCAGTGAGGAACTCCGCCCATGACAAAGGTCATGAGGAAGGAGGCTCGGCATACGCAAAGGCGGGATCGAGCTTCAGGAGTCCCCCTGGAAATTCTCGAGCATATACCCCCAAAACCAGAGTCTGCCTACTTTCTGCTTGTGCTTGCACCTAAACCTCTGACTTTACGGGGGCTCTCCCCCACTACCTCTCTCTGAAAAAAGAGTTAGCTTACAGTTCCAGTTAATAATTCCTGGGTGTGACAGTGTTTAACCTACAAACTCCTTTGGAAATCCTCTAGCCTGCCTGAATAGGTTTTTCCGGCCACATGTGATTGTTCAGAGCCTCCCAACTGTGAGAGGCAGGAGATGTTCTAAACTGTCTAAACACAAATTCTTTTGAGTAGTTACAAGATTGATTAGAAATTGTATTGGTGAATGGTTTTTCACTTGTTGGGCCATTGTTTGCTGCTAAGTTTCCATATCCCTTACCTGCTGTGTCCCTGGCAGTGTATTGATTAATATAATTGGTGTAAGTAGTAGCTTTAATGTTTGTAACCTGGGACCCTTGAGTTAATTCTTTTTCTTGTTATAGCCCACCACACCTTTGCTCTGTAGGAATGCAACTTTATCTAATGCTTTTTTGGAGGGTGGCTCCTGACCAACCACCTTTAGAGAAAAATAAGTTTTCTGAAGAAAAGGTCTTAAAATGTTAACAGGCCTCCGGGCCAGAAGATGATGCAAATCACCTAAGCTTTTGCATATGATAAGTTTGCAGGAAGAAAGCCTGGTTTGCTGCAAGACTCTACCCCTTCCCCCATTATCCTCTATGCATAACTTAAGGTATAAAAACTACTTTGAAAAATAAAGTGCGGGCCTTGTTCACCGAAACTTGGTCTCACCATGTCGTTCTTTCTCTTACCTTCTGGCTGAATTATTCAGCCTCTTTTCGCCACTGAATTTCCTCACTGAGCTATCCTCATTCTATTACTCTTTATATCCTTAATTAACATTTAATTAAGCAGTGGTTTCCTGATCTTCGCCTACGCCGTCTCTCCTTCGAATACCCTGGATCAGCCGGGGCTGGTCCCCGGCACGCTACCATGGCTCGAGAGCAATGACGCGCTCGCCCTCGCCACTCGCATGGAGACCCGACTTCCCTGGCGCCCCACGAGAGGCTCACTGACCTCGCCGTCGTACCTCGTGAGAAAGCGCACACTGGGGCCGCCGCTCGAGAACAACCCCAAGACTCCCCCGTCATCGCGAGATGAGGGCCTTCGTCTCCTGCATGGCCTAGAGACCAATCTCGCGACCTCTCTCCAAAAGCCTCAGGAGGCTTGACTCCCTTTAGTCCACCCAGTGAGCTCCAAGAGATACCCGTCGCGACTCGAGAGCAGAGCGGGGTTCTTTGCTTCCACTCGAGATGGATGCCTGTCTCCCCGGGTGTGTCTGGAATGCAACCCCGAGATCCCTGTCGCCCCTGGAGAGGAACACTGGCTTCTGGACACAAGCCTAGATGAGGTCTATTGGCCCTGCAGTCACTCGAGAGCAATCCCCAGCTTTCCTTCGCAACTCGAATGGAAGATTGGACTTCCCTGGGCCAACACAAGAGGCATCCTGAATTCCCCGTCGTAACTCGAGAATCCTGCTACACCTCGAGAAAAACCACGTGGTTCCCCCGTCATCGCAAGATGAAGCCCTGTGCCGCTACAGCGTCTCAGGAGAAGTCCCACGTTAGGAATTGGAGTTCGAAACGGTACTTGGCACCCTTGATGCGACCCACAAAGTGCCCCGACATCCCGGTCTCCCTCGAGAGGAACACCGAGGTTTTCTGGCAACACTTCCTCTGAGCCTCTTCTACCCTCCTGATCTGGACAGGAGGGTCGACTCCCCTGCTTTGTCTGGAAGGGGTTCCCGGCCTTCCGGTCGCACCTCAGGATGAGGCCGGTCTCACGACGACATTCCAGACGTGGCCTCGTGGGTGGTTCCACATTCCGAAGGACCCCGATTTCCCGGTCCCCTCTTGATAAGAACCCGATGCCCGGACACCTCTTCGAACTCCACCCTGTGAATGAAGTCAACACGAAGGGGCAGTGACTCGCCCGTGCATCGTCGGGAAAAGACCCCAGGTTCCAAATACCGCTCGACAAGTGGCCTGTCTCCCCGGGAACACCTCGAGAGGCAAGCGGAGTTCCATGCCTCAACCCAAGACGAGGCCTGACTCTCCTGTCCCAAGTCTGCAGGGACCTTGCGGTCGGAGTCTGAAGTCAGAGGAACCCTGAGGTTCCTGCCTCAACTGGAGATGAGGCCCTCTTCCAATGCACCAAACCCAGTGGAGTGCCGAGAGGCCCCTCCCACCTCCAGTTTCCCTGACTTCTCAGAGCCACCATGAGAAGCCCCCTGAGGTCACCTGCACAAGTCGAGGGACCCCAGGGTGTCCTGCCTCAACCCGAGAAAGACCTCGAGAGACCTTCTTCAACACGTCTCGAGGCCAGATTCCCCTACTGCCGTGAGCCGGCATATTGCATATTGAGTGCATATTGCATATTGAGTGCAGCACTTTCCACAGCATCATCATTCAGGATCTGGAATAGCTCCACTGGAATTCTATCACTGCTGGGAGCCAGTGAGGAACTCCGCCCATGACAAAGGTCATGAGGAAGGAGGCTCGGCATACGCAAAGGCGGGATCGAGCTTCAGGAGTCCCCCTGGAAATTCTCGAGCATATACCCCCAAAACCAGAGTCTGCCTACTTTCTGCTTGTGCTTGCACCTAAACCTCTGACTTTACGGGGGCTCTCCCCCACTACCTCTCTCTGAAAAAAGAGTTAGCTTACAGTTCCAGTTAATAATTCCTGGGTGTGACAGTGTTTAACCTACAAACTCCTTTGGAAATCCTCTAGCCTGCCTGAATAGGTTTTTCCGGCCACATGTGATTGTTCAGAGCCTCCCAACTGTGAGAGGCAGGAGATGTTCTAAACTGTCTAAACACAGATTCTTTTGAGTAGTTACAAGATTGATTAGAAATTGTATTGGTGAATGGTTTTTCACTTGTTGGGCCATTGTTTGCTGCTAAGTTTCCATATCCCTTACCTGCTGTGTCCCTGGCAGTGTATTGATTAATATAATTGGTGTAAGTAGTAGCTTTAATGTTTGTAACCTGGGACCCTTGAGTTAATTCTTTTTCTTGTTATAGCCCACCACACCTTTGCTCTGTAGGAATGCAACTTTATCTAATGCTTTTTTGGAGGGTGGCTCCTGACCAACCACCTTTAGAGAAAAATAAGTTTTCTGAAGAAAAGGTCTTAAAATGTTAACAGGCCTCCGGGCCAGAAGATGATGCAAATCACCTAAGCTTTTGCATATGATAAGTTTGCAGGAAGAAAGCCTGGTTTGCTGCAAGACTCTACCCCTTCCCCCATTATCCTCTATGCATAACTTAAGGTATAAAAACTACTTTGAAAAATAAAGTGCGGGCCTTGTTCACCGAAACTTGGTCTCACCATGTCGTTCTTTCTCTTACCTTCTGGCTGAATTATTCAGCCTCTTTTCGCCACTGAATTTCCTCACTGAGCTATCCTCATTCTATTACTCTTTATATCCTTAATTAACATTTAATTAAGCAGTGGTTTCCTGATCTTCGCCTACGCCGTCTCTCCTTCGAATACCCTGGATCAGCCGGGGCTGGTCCCCGGCACCTACCATGGCTCGAGAGCAATGACGCGCTCGCCCTCGCCACTCGCATGGAGACCCGACTTCCCTGGCGCCCCACGAGAGGCTCACTGACCTCGCCGTCGTACCTCGTGAGAAACCGCACACTGGGGCCGCCGCTCGAGAACAACCCCGAGACTCCCCCGTCATCGCGAGATGAGGGCCTTCGTCTCCTGCATGGCCTAGAGACCAATCTCGCGACCTCTCTCCAAACGCCTCAGGAGGCTTGACTCCCTTTAGTCCACCCAGTGAGCTCCAAGAGATACCCGTCGCGACTCGAGAGCAGAGCGGGGTTCTTTGCTTCCACTCGAGATGGATGCCTGTCTCCCCGGGTGTGTCTGGAATGCAACCCCGAGATCCCTGTCGCCCCTGGAGAGGAACACTGGCTTCTGGACACAAGCCTAGATGAGGTCTATTGGCCCTGCAGTCACTCGAGAGCAATCCCCAGCTTTCCTTCGCAACTCGAATGGAAGATTGGACTTCCCTGGGCCAACACAAGAGGCATCCTGAATTCCCCGTCGTAACTCGAGAATCCCGCTACACTCGAGAAAAACCACGTGGTTCCCCCGTCATCGCAAGATGAAGCCCTGTCCCGCTACAGCGTCTCAGGAGAAGTCCCACGTTAGGAATTGGAGGTCGAAACGGTACTTGGCACCCTTGATGCGACCCACAAAGTGCCCCGACATCCCGGTCTCCCTCGAGAGGAACACCGAGGTTTTCTGGCAACACTTCCTCTGAGCCTCCTTCTACCCTCCTGATCTGGACAGGAGGGTCGACTCCCCTGCTTTGTCTGGAAGGGGTTCCCGACCTTCCGGTCGCACCTCAGGATGAGGCCGGTCTCACGACGACATTCCAGACGTGGCCTCGTGGGTGGTTCCACATTCCGAAGGACCCCGATTTCCCGGTCCCCTCTTGATAAGAACCCGATGCCCGGACACCTCTTCGAACTCCACCCTGTGAATGAAGTCAACACGAAGGGGCAGTGACTCGCCCGTGCATCGTCGGGAAAAGACCCCCAGGTTCCAAATACAGCTCGACAAGTGGCCTGTCTCCCCGGGAACACCTCGAGAGGCAAGCGGAGTTCCATGCCTCAACCCAAGACGAGGCCTGACTCTCCTGTCCCAAGTCTGCAGGGACCTTGCGATCGGAGTCTGAAGTCAGAGGAACCCTGAGGTTCCTGCCTCAACTGGAGATGAGGCCCTCTTCCAATGCACCAAACCCAGTGGAGTGCCGAGAGGCCCCTCCCACCTCCAGTTTCCCTGACTTCTCAGAGCCACCATGAGAAGCCCCCTGAGGTCACCTGCACAAGTCGAGGGACCCCAGGGTGTCCTGCCTCAACCCGAGAAAGACCTCGAGAGACCTTCTTCAACACGTCTCGAGGCCAGATTCCCCTACTGCCGTGAGCCGGCATATTGCATATTGAGTGCATATTGCATATTGAGTGCAGCACTTTCCACAGCATCATCATTCAGGATCTGGAATAGCTCCACTGGAATTCTATCACTGCTGGGAGCCAGTGAGGAACTCCGCCCATGACAAAGGTCATGAGGAAGGAGGCTCGGCATACGCAAAGGCGGGATCGAGCTTCAGGAGTCCCCCTGGAAATTCTCGAGCATATACCCCCAAAACCAGAGTCTGCCTACTTTCTGCTTGTGCTTGCACCTAAACCTCTGACTTTACGGGGGCTCTCCCCCACTACCTCTCTCTGAAAAAAGAGTTAGCTTACAGTTCCAGTTAATAATTCCTGGGTGTGACAGTGTTTAACCTACAAACTCCTTTGGAAATCCTCTAGCCTGCCTGAATAGGTTTTTCCGGCCACATGTGATTGTTCAGAGCCTCCCAACTGTGAGAGGCAGGAGATGTTCTAAACTGTCTAAACACAAATTCTTTTGAGTAGTTACAAGATTGATTAGAAATTGTATTGGTGAATGGTTTTTCACTTGTTGGGCCATTGTTTGCTGCTAAGTTTCCATATCCCTTACCTGCTGTGTCCCTGGCAGTGTATTGATTAATATAATTGGTGTAAGTAGTAGCTTTAATGTTTGTAACCTGGGACCCTTGAGTTAATTCTTTTTCTTGTTATAGCCCACCACACCTTTGCTCTGTAGGAATGCAACTTTATCTAATGCTTTTTGGAGGGTGGCTCCTGACCAACCACCTTTAGAGAAAAATAAGTTTTCTGAAGAAAAGGTCTTAAAATGTTAACAGGCCTCCGGGCCAGAAGATGATGCAAATCACCTAAGCTTTTGCATATGATAAGTTTGCAGGAAGAAAGCCTGGTTTGCTGCAAGACTCTACCCCTTCCCCCATTATCCTCTATGCATAACTTAAGGTATAAAAACTACTTTGAAAAATAAAGTGCGGGCCTTGTTCACCGAAACTTGGTCTCACCATGTCGTTCTTTCTCTTACCTTCTGGCTGAATTATTCAGCCTCTTTTCGCCACTGAATTTCCTCACTGAGCTATCCTCATTCTATTACTCTTTATATCCTTAATTAACATTTAATTAAGCAGTGGTTTCCTGATCTTCGCCTACGCCGTCTCTCCTTCGAATACCCTGGATCAGCCGGGGCTGGTCCCCGGCACGCTACCATGGCTCGAGAGCAATGACGCGCTCGCCCTCGCCACTCGCATGGAGACCCGACTTCCCTGGCGCCCCACGAGAGGCTCACTGACCTCGCCGTCGTACCTCGTGAGAAACCGCACACTGGGGCCGCCGCTCGAGAACAACCCCAAGACTCCCCCGTCATCGCGAGATGAGGGCCTTCGTCTCCTGCATGGCCTAGAGACCAATCTCGCGACCTCTCTCCAAACGCCTCAGGAGGCTTGACTCCCTTTAGTCCACCCAGTGAGCTCCAAGAGATACCCGTCGCGACTCGAGAGCAGAGCGGGGTTCTTTGCTTCCACTCGAGATGGATGCCTGTCTCCCCGGGTGTGTCTGGAATGCAACCCCGAGATCCCTGTCGCCCCTGGAGAGGAACACTGGCTTCTGGACACAAGCCTAGATGAGGTCTATTGGCCCTGCAGTCACTCGAGAGCAATCCCCAGCTTTCCTTCGCAACTCGAATGGAAGATTGGACTTCCCTGGGCCAACACAAGAGGCATCCTGAATTCCCCGTCGTAACTCGAGAATCCCGCTACACTCGAGAAAAACCACGTGGTTCCCCCGTCATCGCAAGATGAAGCCCTGTGCCGCTACAGCGTCTCAGGAGAAGTCCCACGTTAGGAATTGGAGGTCGAAACGGCACTTGGCACCCTTGATGCGACCCACAAAGTGCCCCGACATCCCGGTCTCCCTCGAGAGGAACACCGAGGTTTTCTGGCAACACTTCCTCTGAGCCCTTCTACCCTCCTGATCTGGACAGGAGGGTCGACTCCCCTGCTTTGTCTGGAAGGGGTTCCCGGCCTTCCGGTCGCACCTCAGGATGAGGCCGGTCTCACGACGACATTCCAGACGTGGCCTCGTGGGTGGTTCCACATTCCGAAGGACCCCGATTTCCCGGTCCCCTCTTGATAAGAACCCGATGCCCGGACACCTCTTCGAACTCCACCCTGTGAATGAAGTCAACACGAAGGGGCAGTGACTCGCCCGTGCATCGTCGGGAAAAGACCCCAGGTTCCAAATACAGCTCGACAAGTGGCCTGTCTCCCCGGGAACACCTCGAGAGGCAAGCGGAGTTCCATGCCTCAACCCAAGACGAGGCCTGACTCTCCTGTCCCAAGTCTGCAGGGACCTTGCGATCGGAGTCTGAAGTCAGAGGAACCCTGAGGTTCCTGCCTCAACTGGAGATGAGGCCCTCTTCCAATGCACCAAACCCAGTGGAGTGCCGAGAGGCCCCTCCCACCTCCAGTTTCCCTGACTTCTCAGAGCCACCATGAGAAGCCCCCTGAGGTCACCTGCACAAGTCGAGGGACCCCAGGGTGTCCTGCCTCAACCCGAGAAAGACCTCGAGAGACCTTCTTCAACACGTCTCGAGGCCAGATTCCCCTACTGCCGTGAGCCGGCATATTGCATATTGAGTGCATATTGCATATTGAGTGCAGCACTTTCCACAGCATCATCATTCAGGATCTGGAATAGCTCCACTGGAATTCTATCACTGCTGGGAGCCAGTGAGGAACTCCGCCCATGACAAAGGTCATGAGGAAGGAGGCTCGGCATACGCAAAGGCGGGATCGAGCTTCAGGAGTCCCCCTGGAAATTCTCGAGCATATACCCCCAAAACCAGAGTCTGCCTACTTTCTGCTTGTGCTTGCACCTAAACCTCTGACTTTACGGGGGCTCTCCCCCACTACCTCTCTCTGAAAAAGAGTTAGCTTACAGTTCCAGTTAATAATTCCTGGGTGTGACAGTGTTTAACCTACAAACTCCTTTGGAAATCCTCTAGCCTGCCTGAATAGGTTTTTCCGGCCACATGTGATTGTTCAGAGCCTCCCAACTGTGAGAGGCAGGAGATGTTCTAAACTGTCTAAACACAAATTCTTTTGAGTAGTTACAAGATTGATTAGAAATTGTATTGGTGAATGGTTTTTCACTTGTTGGGCCATTGTTTGCTGCTAAGTTTCCATATCCCTTACCTGCTGTGTCCCTGGCAGTGTATTGATTAATATAATTGGTGTAAGTAGTAGCTTTAATGTTTGTAACCTGGGACCCTTGAGTTAATTCTTTTTCTTGTTATAGCCCACCACACCTTTGCTCTGTAGGAATGCAACTTTATCTAATGCTTTTTGGAGGGTGGCTCCTGACCAACCACCTTTAGAGAAAAATAAGTTTTCTGAAGAAAAGGTCTTAAAATGTTAACAGGCCTCCGGGCCAGAAGATGATGCAAATCACCTAAGCTTTTGCATATGATAAGTTTGCAGGAAGAAAGCCTGGTTTGCTGCAAGACTCTACCCCTTCCCCCATTATCCTCTATGCATAACTTAAGGTATAAAAACTACTTTGAAAAATAAAGTGCGGGCCTTGTTCACCGAAACTTGGTCTCACCATGTCGTTCTTTCTCTTACCTTCTGGCTGAATTATTCAGCCTCTTTTCGCCACTGAATTTCCTCACTGAGCTATCCTCATTCTATTACTCTTTATATCCTTAATTAACATTTAATTAAGCAGTGGTTTCCTGATCTTCGCCTACGCCGTCTCTCCTTCGAATACCCTGGATCAGCCGGGGCTGGTCCCCGGCACGCTACCATGGCTCGAGAGCAATGACGCGCTCCCTCGCCACTCGCATGGAGACCCGACTTCCCTGGCGCCCCACGAGAGGCTCACTGACCTCGCCGTCGTACCTCGTGAGAAACCGCACACTGGGGCCGCCGCTCGAGAACAACCCCAAGACTCCCCCGTCATCGCGAGATGAGGGCCTTCGTCTCCTGCATGGCCTAGAGACCAATCTCGCGACCTCTCTCCAAACGCCTCAGGAGGCTTGACTCCCTTAGTCCACCCAGTGAGCTCCAAGAGATACCCGTCGCGACTCGAGAGCAGAGCGGGGTTCTTTGCTTCCACTCGAGATGGATGCCTGTCTCCCGGGTGTGTCTGGAATGCAACCCCGAGATCCCTGTCGCCCCTGGAGAGGAACACTGGCTTCTGGACACAAGCCTAGATGAGGTCTATTGGCCCTGCAGTCACTCGAGAGCAATCCCCAGCTTTCCTTCGCAACTCGAATGGAAGATTGGACTTCCCTGGGCCAACACAAGAGGCATCCTGAATTCCCCGTCGTAACTCGAGAATCCTGCTACACTCGAGAAAAACCACGTGGTTCCCCCGTCATCGCAAGATGAAGCCCTTTCCCGCTACAGCGTCTCAGGAGAAGTCCCACGTTAGGAATTGGAGTTCGAAACGGCACTTGGCACCCTTGATGCGACCCACAAAGTGCCCCGACATCCCGGTCTCCCTCGAGAGGAACACCGAGGTTTTCCGGCAACACTTCCTCTGAGCCCTTCTACCCTCCTGATCTGGACAGGAGGGTCGACTCCCCTGCTTTGTCTGGAAGGGGTTCCCGGCCTTCCGGTCGCACCTCAGGATGAGGCCGGTCTCACGACGACATTCCAGACGTGGCCTCGTGGGTGGTTCCACATTCCGAAGGACCCCGATTTCCCGGTCCCCTCTTGATAAGAACCCGATGCCCGGACACCTCTTCGAACTCCACCCTGTGAATGAAGTCAACACGAAGGGGCAGTGACTCGCCCGTGCATCGTCGGGAAAAGACCCCAGGTTCCAAATACAGCTCGACAAGTGGCCTGTCTCCCCGGGAACACCTCGAGAGGCAAGCGGAGTTCCATGCCTCAACCCAAGACGAGGCCTGACTCTCCTGTCCCAAGTCTGCAGGGACCCTGCGGTCGGAGTCTGAAGTCAGAGGAACCCTGAGGTTCCTGCCTCAACTGGAGATGAGGCCCTCTTCCAATGCACCAAACCCAGTGGAGTGCCGAGAGGCCCCTCCCACCTCCAGTTTCCCTGACTTCTCAGAGCCACCATGAGAAGCCCCCTGAGGTCACCTGCACAAGTCGAGGGACCCCAGGGTGTCCTGCCTCAACCCGAGAAAGACCTCGAGAGACCTTCTTCAACACGTCTCGAGGCCAGATTCCCCTACTGCCGTGAGCCGGCATATTGCATATTGAGTGCATATTGCATATTGAGTGCAGCACTTTCCACAGCATCATCATTCAGGATCTGGAATAGCTCCACTGGAATTCTATCACTGCTGGGAGCCAGTGAGGAACTCCGCCCATGACAAAGGTCATGAGGAAGGAGGCTCGGCATACGCAAAGGCGGGATCGAGCTTCAGGAGTCCCCCTGGAAATTCTCGAGCATATACCCCCAAAACCAGAGTCTGCCTACTTTCTGCTTGTGCTTGCACCTAAACCTCTGACTTTACGGGGGCTCTCCCCCACTACCTCTCTCTGAAAAAGAGTTAGCTTACAGTTCCAGTTAATAATTCCTGGGTGTGACAGTGTTTAACCTACAAACTCCTTTGAAATCCTCTAGCCTGCCTGAATAGGTTTTTCCGGCCACATGTGATTGTTCAGAGCCTCCCAACTGTGAGAGGCAGGAGATGTTCTAAACTGTCTAAACACAGATTCTTTTGAGTAGTTACAAGATTGATTAGAAATTGTATTGGTGAATGGTTTTTCACTTGTTGGGCCATTGTTTGCTGCTAAGTTTCCATATCCCTTACCTGCTGTGTCCCTGGCAGTGTATTGATTAATATAATTGGTGTAAGTAGTAGCTTTAATGTTTGTAACCTGGGACCCTTGAGTTAATTCTTTTTCTTGTTATAGCCCACCACACCTTTGCTCTGTAGGAATGCAACTTTATCTAATGCTTTTTTGGAGGGTGGCTCCTGACCAACCACCTTTAGAGAAAAATAAGTTTTCTGAAGAAAAGGTCTTAAAATGTTAACAGGCCTCCGGGCCAGAAGATGATGCAAATCACCTAAGCTTTTGCATATGATAAGTTTGCAGGAAGAAAGCCTGGTTTGCTGCAAGACTCTACCCCTTCCCCATTATCCTCTATGCATAACTTAAGGTATAAAAACTACTTTGAAAAATAAAGTGCGGGCCTTGTTCACCGAAACTTGGTCTCACCATGTCGTTCTTTCTCTTACCTTCTGGCTGAATTATTCAGCCTCTTTTCGCCACTGAATTTCCTCACTGAGCTATCCTCATTCTATTACTCTTTATATCCTTAATTAACATTTAATTAAGCAGTGGTTTCCTGATCTTCGCCTACGCCGTCTCTCCTTCGAAGACCCTGGATCAGCCGGGGCTGGTCCCCGGCACCTACCATGGCTCGAGAGCAATGACGCGCTCGCCCTCGCCACTCGCATGGAGACCCGACTTCCCTGGCGCCCCACGAGAGGCTCACTGACCTCGCCGTCGTACCTCGTGAGAAACCGCACACTGGGGCCGCCGCTCGAGAACAACCCCGAGACTCCCCCGTCATCGCGAGATGAGGGCCTTCGTCTCCTGCATGGCCTAGAGACCAATCTCGCGACCTCTCTCCAAACGCCTCAGGAGGCTTGACTCCCTTTAGTCCACCCAGTGAGCTCCAAGAGATACCCGTCGCGACTCGAGAGCAGAGCGGGGTTCTTTGCTTCCACTCGAGATGAATGCCTGTCTCCCCGGGTGTGTCTGGAATGCAACCCCGAGATCCCTGTCGCCCCTGGAGAGGAACACTGGCTTCTGGACACAAGCCTAGATGAGGTCTATTGGCCCTGCAGTCACTCGAGAGCAATCCCCAGCTTTCCTTCGCAACTCGAATGGAAGATTGGACTTCCCTGGGCCAACACAAGAGGCATCCTGAATTCCCCGTCGTAACTCGAGAATCCCGCTACACCACGTCCCCCGTCATCGCAAGATGAAGCCCTGTCCCGCTACAGCGTCTCAGGAGAAGTCCCACGTTAGGAATTGGAGTTCGAAACGGTACTTGGCACCCTTGATGCGACCCACAAAGTGCCCCGACATCCCGGTCTCCCTCGAGAGGAACACCGAGGTTTTCCGGCAACACTTCCTCTGAGCCTCTTCTACCCTCCTGATCTGGACAGGAGGGTCGACTCCCCTGCTTTGTCTGGAAGGGGTTCCCGGCCTTCCGGTCGCACCTCAGGATGAGGCCGGTCTCACGACGACATTCCAGACGTGGCCTCGTGGGTGGTTCCACATTCCGAAGGACCCCGATTTCCCGGTCCCCTCTTGATAAGAACCCGATGCCCGGACACCTCTTCGAACTCCACCCTGTGAATGAAGTCAACACGAAGGGGCAGTGACTCGCCCGTGCATCGTCGGGAAAAGACCCCAGGTTCCAAATACCGCTCGACAAGTGGCCTGTCTCCCCGGGAACACCTCGAGAGGCAAGCGGAGTTCCATGCCTCAACCCAAGACGAGGCCTGACTCTCCTGTCCCAAGTCTGCAGGGACCCTGCGGTCGGAGTCTGAAGTCAGAGGAACCCTGAGGTTCCTGCCTCAACTGGAGATGAGGCCCTCTTCCAATGCACCAAACCCAGTGGAGTCCCGAGAGGCCCCTCCCACCTCCAGTTTCCCTGACTTCTCAGAGCCACCATGAGAAGCCCCCTGAGGTCACCTGCACAAGTCGAGGGACCCCAGGGTGTCCTGCCTCAACCCGAGAAAGACCTCGAGAGACCTTCTTCAACACGTCTCGAGGCCAGATTCCCCTACCATGGCTCGAGGAGCAATGACGCGCTCCCCCTCGCCACTCGCATGGAGACCCGACTTCCTTGCCGCCCCACGAGAGGCTCACTGACCTCGCCGTCGTACCTCGTGAGAAACCGCACACTGGGGCCGCCGCTCGAGAACAACCCCGAGCCTCCCCCGTCATCGCGAGATGAGGGCCTTCGTCTCCTGCATGGCCTAGAGACCAATCTCGCGACCTCTCTCCAAACGCCTCAGGAGGCTTGACTCCCTTGAGTCCACCCAGTGAGCTCCAAGAGATACCCGTCGCGACTCGAGAGCAGAGCGGGGTTCTTTGCTTCCACTCGAGATGAATGCCTGTCTCCCCGGGTGCGTCTGGAATGCAACCCCGAGATCCCTGTCGCCCCTGGAGAGGAACATTGGCTTCTGGACACAAGCCTAGATGAGGTCTATTGGCCCTGCAGTCACTCGAGAGCAATCCCCAGCTTTCCTTCGCAACTCGAATGGAAGATTGGACTTCCCTGGGCCAACACAAGAGGCATCCTGAATTCCCCGTCGTAACTCGAGAATCCCGCTGCAACTCGAGAAAAACCACGTGGCTCCCCCGTCATCGCAAGATGAAGCCCTTTCCCGCTACAGCGTCTCAGGAGAAGTCCCACGTTAGGAATTGGAGGTCGAAACGGTACTTGGCACCCTTGATGCGACCCACAAAGTGCCCCGACATCCCGGTCTCCCTCGAGAGGAACACCGAGGTTTTCCCGCACCACTTCCTCTGAGCCCTTCTACCCTCCTGATCTGGACAGGAGGGTCGACTCCCCTGCTTTGTCTGGAAGGGGTTCCCGGCCTTCCGGTCGCACCTCAGGATGAGGCCGGTCTCACGACGACATTCCAGACGTGGCCTCGTGGGTGGTTCCACATTCCGAAGGACCCCGATTTCCCGGTCCCCTCTTGATAAGAACCCGATGCCCGGACACCTCTTCGAACTCCACCCTGTGAATGAAGTCAACACGAAGGGGCAGTGACTCGCCCGTGCATCGTCGGGAAAAGACCCCAGGTTCCAAATACAGCTCGACAAGTGGCCTGTCTCCCCGGGAACACCTCGAGAGGCAAGCGGAGTTCCATGCCTCAACCCAAGACGAGGCCTGACTCTCCTGTCCCAAGTCTGCAGGGACCTTGCGGTCGGAGTCTGAAGTCAGAGGAACCCTGAGGTTCCTGCCTCAACTGGAGATGAGGCCCTCTTCCAATGCACCAAACCCAGTGGAGTGCCGAGAGGCCCCTCCCACCTCCAGTTTCCCTGACTTCTCAGAGCCACCATGAGAAGCCCCCTGAGGTCACCTGCACAAGTCGAGGGACCCCAGGGTGTCCTGCCTCAACCCGAGAAAGACCTCGAGAGACCTTCTTCAACACGTCTCGAGGCCAGATTCCCCTACTGCCGTGAGCCGGCATATTGCATATTGAGTGCATATTGCATATTGAGTGCAGCACTTTCCACAGCATCATCATTCAGGATCTGGAATAGCTCCACTGGAATTCTATCACTGCTGGGAGCCAGTGAGGAACTCCGCCCATGACAAAGGTCATGAGGAAGGAGGCTCGGCATACGCAAAGGCGGGATCGAGCTTCAGGAGTCCCCCTGGAAATTCTCGAGCATATACCCCCAAACCAGAGTCTGCCTACTTTCTGCTTGTGCTTGCACCTAAACCTCTGACTTTACGGGGGCTCTCCCCACTACCTCTCTCTGAAAAAAGAGTTAGCTTACAGTTCCAGTTAATAATTCCTGGGTGTGACAGTGTTTAACCTACAAACTCCTTTGGAAATCCTCTAGCCTGCCTGAATAGGTTTTTCCGGCCACATGTGATTGTTCAGAGCCTCCCAACTGTGAGAGGCAGGAGATGTTCTAAACTGTCTAAACACAAATTCTTTTGAGTAGTTACAAGATTGATTAGAAATTGTATTGGTGAATGGTTTTTCACTTGTTGGGCCATTGTTTGCTGCTAAGTTTCCATATCCCTTACCTGCTGTGTCCCTGGCAGTGTATTGATTAATATAATTGGTGTAAGTAGTAGCTTTAATGTTTGTAACCTGGGACCCTTGAGTTAATTCTTTTTCTTGTTATAGCCCACCACACCTTTGCTCTGTAGGAATGCAACTTTATCTAATGCTTTTTTGGAGGGTGGCTCCTGACCAACCACCTTTAGAGAAAAATAAGTTTTCTGAAGAAAAGGTCTTAAAATGTTAACAGGCCTCCGGGCCAGAAGATGATGCAAATCACCTAAGCTTTTGCATATGATAAGTTTGCAGGAAGAAAGCCTGGTTTGCTGCAAGACTCTACCCCTTCCCCCATTATCCTCTATGCATAACTTAAGGTATAAAAACTACTTTGAAAAATAAAGTGCGGGCCTTGTTCACCGAAACTTGGTCTCACCATGTCGTTCTTTCTCTTACCTTCTGGCTGAATTATTCAGCCTCTTTTCGCCACTGAATTTCCTCACTGAGCTATCCTCATTCTATTACTCTTTATATCCTTAATTAACATTTAATTAAGCAGTGGTTTCCTGATCTTCGCCTACGCCGTCTCTCCTTCGAATACCCTGGATCAGCCGGGGCTGGTCCCCGGCACGCTACCATGGCTCGAGAGCAATGACGCGCTCGCCCTCGCCACTCGCATGGAGACCCGACTTCCCTGGCGCCCCACGAGAGGCTCACTGACCTCGCCGTCGTACCTCGTGAGAAAGCGCACACTGGGGCCGCCGCTCGAGAACAACCCCAAGACTCCCCCGTCATCGCGAGATGAGGGCCTTCGTCTCCTGCATGGCCTAGAGACCAATCTCGCGACCTCTCTCCAAACGCCTCAGGAGGCTTGACTCCCTTTAGTCCACCCAGTGAGCTCCAAGAGATACCCGTCGCGACTCGAGAGCAGAGCGGGGTTCTTTGCTTCCACTCGAGATGGATGCCTGTCTCCCCGGGTGCGTCTGGAATGCAACCCCGAGTTCCCTGTCGCCCCTGGAGAGGAACACTGGCTCCTGGACACAAGCCTAGATGAGGTCTATTCGCCCTGCAGTCACTCGAGAGCAATCCCCAGCTTTCCTTCGCAACTCGAATGGAAGATTGGACTTCCCTGGGCCAACACAAGAGGCATCCTGAATTCCCCGTCGTAACTCGAGAATCCTGCTACACTCGAGAAAAACCACGTGGTTCCCCCGTCATCGCAAGATGAAGCCCTGTCCCGCTACAGCGTCTCAGGAGAAGTCCCACGTTAGGAATTGGAGGTCGAAACGGTACTTGGCACCCTTGATGCGACCCACAAAGTGCCCCGACATCCCGGTCTCCCTCGAGAGGAACACCGAGGTTTTCTGGCAACACTTCCTCTGAGCCCTTCTACCCTCCTGATCTGGACAGGAGGGTCGACTCCCCT